>NC_090449.1:409909179-410231201 GCF_031143425.1 Pleurodeles waltl
CCTATCAGGAGGGGTCTCTGACGTCACCTGCTGGCACTGGTCACTCAGAGATCTCCAGAGTGTCCCCACACCTTGGAAAACAAGATGGCTAAGGCCAGGGACACACTGGAGGAGCTCTGGGCACCACCCCTGGGGTGGTGATGGGCAGGGGAGCAGTCACTCCCCTTTCCTTTGTCCAGTTTCACGCTAGAGCAGGGACTGGGGGTCCCTGTACAGGTGTAGACTGGCTTATGTAAGGAGGGCACCATCTGTGCCCTTCAAAGCATTTCCAGAGACTCTGGGAGGCTAAGCCTCCCAAGCCTGTAACATCTATTTCCAAAGGGAGAGGTTTGTAACACCCTCTTCCCAAAGGAAATGTTTTGTGCTGTCTTTCTGGGACTGAGCTGCTCCGACCCCAGGAGGGCAAAACCCTGTCTGTGAGGAGGCAGCAGCTGTAGTTGCAGTGCAAGGCTCAGAGAGCTGGTTTTGGCAGTACTGGGGGTCCATAGTGGGGCCCCCATGATGCATGGGATTGCCCCCCCCAATTCCAAATTTGAACTGTGGGGTCAATTCCATAATCTTAGACACCTTACATGGCCATATTCGGAGTTACCCTTGTGAAGCTACATATAGGTATTGACCTATATGTAGTGCACGCGTGTAAAGGTATTGCTGCACTCACGATGTCCAGGGAATTGTCCATGGACAGCGTGGGGGCACCTTTGCTAGTGGAAGGGTGCCCTCACACGTAGTAATTTTGCACCTAGCCTTCAGTAAAAGAAGGTTAGACATATAGGTGACTTATAAGTTACTTAAGTGCAGTGAAATGGCTGTGAAATAGTGTGTGCACTATTTCACGCAGGCTGCAGAGGCAGTCTTGAAGAAGGGTTTCTCTTAGCTCCTTATGGGTGGCAAAAGAAATGCTGTAGCCCATAAGGATCACCTGGAACCCCAATGCCCTGGGTACCTAGGTACCATATACTAGGGACTTATAAGGGGGGGTGTCCAGTGTGCCAATTGGAATTGGGATATGAAGTCACTAAACCATAGTGACTAATTTGGAAGCAGAGAGAGCATAAGCACTGCAGGTCTGGTTAGCGGAACATCCGTGACACAGTTAAGCACTACTGACAATACACACATTAGGCCACAAATTATGAGCACTGGGGTCCTGACCAGCAGAAACCCATTGAGACAGGCAAAACATACTGACAAACAGGTGGAAATTGGGGGTAACATGCCAAGAAAAATTGTATTTTCCTACACACACACCCACAATGAGGGACAATAAGGCTAACCTTGCCCAGATGAGTCTTCATTGTCTAAGTGGAAATATCTGGAGACTCCATCTGCATTGGAGTGGGTACTCCCAGGTCTATGTTCCACTGTAAAGTCCATCCCCTGTAGGGAACTGGACCACCTCAGCAATTCAGGGTTTTCACCTTTCATCTGTTTTAGCCATAAGAGAGGTTTGTGGTCTGTCTGAACAATGAAGTGACTCTCAAATAAGTATGGTCTCAGCTTCTTCAGGGCCCAGATCACAGCAAAGGCCTCCCTCTCTAAGGCAGAACAAAGCTTTTCTCGAAGGGTCAACCTCCTACTGATAGCAAACATGCTGATCCTGGTCCTGTGAGTGAAGTTGTTCTAACACTGCCCCAACCCACAGTTCAGAAGCATCTGTCTGGACAATTAATTTTTTGGAGTAATTTGGGCTTTTTTGGACAGGTGCAGTACACATAGCCTGCTTAAGTTCCTCAACTGCTTTCTGACAGGTAGCTGTCCACAATACCTGTTTAGGCATCGTTTTGGAAGTAAGGTCATTAAGAGGGGCAACAATGGAGCCCTATGTCTTAATGAACCTCCTGTAATACCCAGTGAGACCTAAGAAGGCTCTGACCTGAGTCTGAGTAGTAGGGGGAGCCCAGTCCATAATTGTCTGGATCTTCCCCTGTAGTGGTTCAATCTGTTCTCCATTTACCAGGTGGCCCAGATAAACCACTTTCACCTGCCCTATCTGGCACTTTGAAGCCTTGATAGTGAGGCCTGCCTTTTGCAAGGCCTCTAAAACTTTCCGTAGGTGGACCAGGTGGACATCCAAGATGGAGCTAAATACAGCAATGTCATCTAAGGATGCTGCACTAAATTCTTTTAAACCTTGGAGGACTTTATTCACCAGCCTCTGGAAAGTGTTCTGGAGTGTCCTTGGGGCCACAAGCTCCAATACCCACACCTTCTGCCCTGGGTGGTACTCTGTCAGGACAGCCTTGTGGTCATGCCATTGCTTTTGAAGCTGTTGGCTGGCCTGAAGGTTTTTAGTTGCCTTTTTCATGTACTCAGCCATTCTGGATATTAGGCCAAGTACATAGTCCACAATGTTTTGTTTAGGGGGCTTCAATGGTTGCTCCCACCCTTCTTTCACAAGAGCAAGGGGACCCCTATCAGGGTGACCAAAGAGGAGTTCAAAGGGGCTGCAGTGGTCCTTAATGGGATTGCTACCGGGTACCTTGTAGCATGGTCCACTACCACAAGGATGAATCTATTGCCAGAAGCTGTTGGAGAGTCAAGGGGGGCAACAATATCAGCCCCTACCCTCTCAAAGGGCACGCCAACCACTGGCAGTGGGATTAAGCGGGCCTTTGGGGTTCCACCAGTCTTGCCTCTGGCTTGGCAGGTCACACAGGAGTGACAAAACTCCTTAGTGTCCTCTGACATATGTGGCCAGTAAAAATGAGGAACAGGTTTGTCCCATGTTTTACTTTGCCCCAAATGTCCAGCCAAGGGAACATCATGTGCCAGAGTGAGGAGGAATTTCCTATACTGTAAAGGGATGACCAGTCTCCTGGTGGCATCAGGCTTAGGGTCCCTTGCCTCAGTAAAGAGGAGATTATTCTCCCAGTAAAATCTGTGGGCATCATTGATATCCCCATTTTGCTGTTTGACAGCTTGTTGTCTGAGACCCTCTAGCGTGGGAAAGGTCTGCTGTGCCACACTCAGTTCCTCCCCAGCAGGCCCCCCTGCACCCAAGAGCTCAACTGTCAGCTTCAAGCTTCTCTAGTATAGGTTCTGCACAGGGAGTTGACTCCTCATCAAAAGGGGAATCATCTGGAGAGGGAGGGATAGTGAACAAGGGTTTGCCCCTCCTACCCCTAGTTTTGGGAGCACTTGGTCCATTGTTCCAGGATTCATGTTTCCCTGTCCTCTTTGCTTCTTGGCCTGAGCCCTGGTAAGGGCAAAGATATGCCCTGGAATACCCAGCATTAATCCATGGGCTTCCAACTCCACTTCAGCCCAAGCCAAAGTCTCCAAATAATTTCCTAAGTGACACTCTACAGGTAAGTCAGTGGATACCACAACCTTCTTTGGACCAGTAACCCCAGCCCCCCAGTTGAGATTCACAACAGCCATAGGGTGGCTAACTGTTTTTATGGACGTCTGTCACGTGCTACTGATGACCAAGTAGGTGTTGCTCAGGGGTTACCAGTTTCTCCATCGCCATAGTGACACTGGCACCTATGTCCCTGTAGGCCTCAACCTGAACACCATTTATTGGGGTAGTTGCTTGTACTCATCCATATTAAGGGGACAAGCAACTAAGGTGGCACGTTCAATGTCACCATAAGAGATTAAAACAGCCTCAGTGGTCTCCCTAACTAGACCAACCCCCACTACATTCCCAAAAGTGAGCCCAGCTACACCCTTTGATTGGCTATTAGTAGTGTTTTTCCCACCAACACTGCTATTACTAGTGGCACTAGTAGAAGCAGTGGGGGCTGTGGTAGTGGGAGGCTTGGTGTTTCTCCTGGGACAAGTGGGGTCACTTGCCCAATGGCCTTTATTCTTACATAAATATCACCAAGGCTTTTTCTGCTGATTTGAAGAGGATTAGGACTGACCTCCCCAGATGATTTTTGTGGGCCTGATGAAGACTCTGAAGTTTTCTTTTTCCTCTGTCCCCATCCTTGTTATGAGTCTTACCATCCTTCTTCTTGCTGTCCTTGTCACCCCCTGTATGAGCCTTTCTGCTCACCCTTGTTCTGACTCCTTTGTCTGCCTTCTTTCCCAATTCTTGGGGAGAGGTCATATCTGAGTCCACAAGATACTGATGTAACAAATCAGACACACAATTGTTCAATATATGCTGTCTCAGAATTAAGTTATACAGGCTTTCATAGTAAGTCACCTTACTGCCATTTAACCAACCTTCTAGGGCCTTCACTGAACAGTCTACAAAGTCTATCCAATCCTGTGAAGATTCCTTTCTGGTCTCTCTGAACTTGATTCTATATTGTTCAGTGGTTAAGCCTAGACCATCCATGAGAGCACCTTTCAGAAAATGGTAGTTGTCTGAGTCATCCTCCTTGACAACAAGGAGTCTGTCTCTCCCTTTGCAAGTGAAAGACAAACACAGGATAGCAGCCCACTGTGCTGAGGGACCCTCTGAACTTTACAGGCCCTCTCAAGTGCAGCAAACCACTTATAAATGTCATCCCCATCCTTGTAAAGGGGAAAAACCTTGTGCAGATTTCTGGAATCAAATGTATGTTCCCAAACACTGTAGTTCCTGAAATTACTGCTGCTGCCACCATGGGGTACTAACCCCAACCACTGCCTTTCCCTTTCCACAGCCAGGGATTCCCTCTATAAGGCCAACTGTTGCTGCTGTAGCCTCAGTCTGGCCTCTTCCAACCTCAGCTTTCTGAGTTCCCTATCTAGGGACTGGTCCTAAGGGATGGAGGTGTGTGGCACCGCTGAGACAGAAGTGACTTGGTGTAGGAGGCTGGCCTGGTTTGTAGTGGATACCTTGGGTACTTACACCAGGTCCAGTTATCCCTTATTAGTAGAGTGTAGTAGTGTGCTAGTAGCTTAGGCTGATAGAGGTAGCTATAGCAGAGCAGCCGAGGCTGAACTAGGAGACATGCAAAGCTCATGCAATACCACTTATATCATAAAGGTACTATATCATAAGAAAGACAATACTCATAGTTACTAAAAATAAAGGTATTTATTTTAGTGACAATGTGCCAAAAATATCTCAGTTGATATACTCCCTTAGGAGGTAAGTAAAATACACAAAATATACACAGATAACCAAAACAGGTAATTAAAACAGTCAGAAAGTAGTGCAAACACTGTAAAACACAATAGGATGCAATAGGCCTAGGGGCAACACAAACCATATACTAAGTAAGTGGAATGCGAACCACAAATGCACCCCTAGGCAAGTGTAGTATGTAGAGGGTCACATGGAGTGTAAGAAAACAGTAAGGGTGTAAAGGAGACCCCACCCTAGAACCCAGGAAAGCAGGAGTAAAGTACTACTATTTCCCCAAAAACACACTAAAGTCGTGATAAAGGATTTTGCAAGGACCACAACAGACTGCAAAGCACTGAAGATGGATTCCTGGACCTGAAGACCTGTAAAAGAAGGGGCCCAAGTCCAAGAGTCGCTAAAGTGTCCAGGGGAGCAAGAGCCCACTAAGCCCCAGATGAAGGTGCAAAATGACTGCCTCTGGTTGGAAGAAGATGCTGGTTTTGCACCAACAAAAGGAGGTAGGTGGTTCTGCTTTGTGCAGAAGATGTCCCATGGCGTGCTGGTGGATGCAGAGTTGTTTCCTCTGCAAAATACCGCAAACAAACCTTGCTACCTGCAAGAGTCCTGGTTCAAGAAAAAGGGTGCTGCAAGGGCCCAGGAAGAACCAGGATGTCGTCACTCAGGAGAGGAGCCAAAGGGGGGCCCTCAACAACGTAGACAGCCCACTCGAAGGAGGGAAGCACCCACAGAATTCCTTGAACACGGGTTAAAGAAGACTGAACACGGCAGTCGTCTCAACACTCCAAAGAGAGGTCCCACGACACCAGAGGTCAACTCGGGGAACTGAGCATCGCAGGACAGAGTAGTTGGAACCTAGGCTCAGCTGTGCATGCAGGATTTCTTGGAAATGTGCACAGAAGCCCTTGTAGCTGCAGATCACACAGTGCTCCGGATTACTGTCTAGGGAGGAGAGGCAAGGACTTACCTCCTCCAAATTCAGACAGTTGGACCACTGGACAGTCGGGGTCACTTGGGTCCACCACCTGTGTTCCAGGGGCCACGCTCATCAAGATTAGAGGGGACCCAGAGTACTGGTGAGGCTGTAGTTTGGTGCCTGCTGGAGCAGGGGGGAAGATTCCGTCGACCCACGGAAGATTTCTTCGTAGCTTCCAGTGCGGGGTGAAGGCAGGCAGCCCCCAGAGCATGCACCACCAGGAAACAGTCGAGAAAGCTGTCAGGATTAGGCGCTACAACGTCGCTGGTAGTCTTCTGGCTCTTCTGGTGCCTTCACACTTAGTAACTTTGCACCTAACCTTTACCAGGTAAAGGTTAGACCTATAGGTGACTTATAAGTTACTTAAGTGCAGTGTAAAATGGCTGTGAAATAACGTGGACGTTATTTCACTCAGGCTGCAGTGGCAGGCCTGTGTAAGAATTGTCAGAGCTCCCTATGGGTGGCAAAAGAAATGCTGCAGCCCATAGGGATCTCCTGGAACCCCAATACCCTGGGTACCTTAGTACCATATACTAGGGAATTATAAGGGTGTTCCAGTAAGCCAATGTAAATTGGTAAAATTGGTCACTAGCCTGTTAGTGACAATTTGAAGGAAATGAGAGAGCATAACCACTGAGGTTCTGATTAGCAGAGCCTCAGTGAGACAGTTAGTCACTACACAGGTAACACATTCAGGCACACTTATGAGCACTGGGGCCCTGGTGAACAGGGTCCCAGTGACACATACAACTAAAACAACATGTATACAGTGAAAAATGGGGGTAACATGCTAGGCAAGATGGTACTTTCCTACACCAAGCAAGACTGCAAGCAACAAACAATGGATTCCTGGACCTGAAAGCCTGTGGAGAAAGGAGACCAAGTCCAGAACACTAAGAAGAGTCCAAGAATAACAGGAGCCCCAGCCGACCTAGAAGAAGGTGCAAAAGTAGATTCTCCGGTCAGAAGAAAAGTACAGAAGAGCACCAAAGAAGATGGGTATGGGTTCCTGCTTGGTGCAGGAAATGTCCCACATTGAGTTGTTGGATGCAGGCTGTTTGCGTCACTGGATTCCACCAACAAGCCTTGGTTCAAGCAAGTACGCAGTTTGCGTCAAAAAGGAGCTGCCTGGACTCAGAAGGGATCTGGGGGGTCTCAACTCGGACTGAGGAGACAAAGGGGGCTCTCAGCACTTCAGGGAGCCCTCAGAAGACTAGGCAGCACCCACAGGGGTCCCAGAACATGGGGACAAAGAAGATGTAAAGTACGGTCGATGCAGCACTACACTGGAAGGTCCCATGCCGCTAGAGAACAACTCAGGGAGCTGTGCGTCGCAGGGTGGAGTGCTGGGGACCTGGACTACGCTGTGCACGAAGGATTCTTGGAAGAAGTGCACAGAAGCTGCAGAAGATGCAGTGCACAGGGATACTGTTGCAGCACGGACAGGCAAGCTCTTACCTCCACCCAATTAGGACAGCTAGACCTTTGGACAGTCTGTGTTACTTCGGTCCACCTGTGTTCCATGGAGCACGCTTGTCATTAGGAGAGGAGTCCCAGAGTACCGGTTGTCATAGCAGAATGGTGCCTGCAGAAGCAGGGAAGTGACTGTCACTCCACGGGAGATTCCTTTGGTTCTTCTGGTGCAGGGTGAAGGCAAGCAGTCCTCAGAGCGTGCACACCTTGAAAACTGTTGTAAATGCTGGCTGGAGCTGAAGTTGCAGGTCAAGGTGCCCCCACATTGTTCAGGGCCAATTCCCCGGACTTTGTGAGTGCGGGGACACCATTACACGCGTGCACTACATATAGGTCACTACCTATATGTAGCTTCACAATGGTAACTCCGAATATGGCCATGTAACATGTCTATGATCATGGAATTGCCCCCTCTATACCATCCTGGCATAGTTGGCACAATCCCATGATCCCAGTGGTCTGTAGCACAGACCCTGATACTGCCAAACTGCCTTTCCTGGGGTTTCACTGCAGCTGCTGCTGCTGCCAACCCCTCAGACAGGCATCTGCCCTCCTGGGGTCCAGCCAGGCCTGGCCCAGGATGGCAGAACAAAGGACTTCCTCTGAGAGAGGGTGTTACACCCTCTCCCTTTGGAAAATGGTGTGAAGGCAGGGGAGGAGTAGCCTCCCCCAGCCTCTGGAAATGCTTTCTTGGGCACAGATGTGCCCAATTCTGCATAAGCCAGTCTACACCGGTTCAGGGGACCCCTTAGCCCTGCTCTGGTGCGAAACTGGACAAAGGAAAGGGGAGTGACCACTCCCCTGACCTGCACCTCCCCTGGGAAGTGCCCAGAGCTCCTCCAGTGTGCTCCAGACCTCTGCCATCTTGGAAACAGAGGTGCTGCTGGCACACTGGACTGCTCTGAGTGGCCAGTGCCACCAGGTGACGTCAGAGACTCCTTCTGATAGGCTCCATCAGGTGTTAGTAGCCTATCCTCTCTCCTAGGTAGCCAAACCCTCTTTTTTAGGGTCTCTGTCTCTGGGGAAACTTTAGATAACGAATGCAAGAGCTCAGCCGAGTTCCTCTGCATCTCTCTCTTCACCTTCTGCCAAGGAATCGACTGCTGACCGCGCTGGAAGCCTGCAAACCTGCAACATAGTAGCAAAGACGACTACTGCAACTCTGTAACGCTGATCCTGCCGCCTTCTCGACTGTTTTCCTGGTGGTGCATGCTGTGGGGGTAGTCTGCCTCCTCTCCGCACTAGAAGCTCCGAAGAAATCTCCCGTGGGTCGACGGAATCTTCCCCCTGCAACCGCAGGCACCAAAAAGCTGCATTACCGGTCCCTTGGGTCTCCTCTCAGCACGACGAGCGAGGTCCCTCGAATCCAGCAACTCTGTCCAAGTGACTCCCACAGTCCAGTGACTCTTCAGTCCAAGTTTGGTGGAGGTAAGTCCTTGCCTCACCTCGCTAGACTGCATTGCTGGGAACCACGACTTTTGCAGCTACTCCGGCCCCTGTGCACTTCCGGCGGAAATCCTTTGTGCACAGCCAAGCCTGGGTCCACGGCACTCTAACCTGCATTGCACGACTTTCTAAGTTGGTCTCCGGCGACGTGGGACTCCTTTGTGTAACTTCGGGTGAGCACCGTTTCACGCATCCTCGTAGTACCTGTTTCTGGCACTTCTCCGGGTGCTACCTGCTGCTAAGAGGGCTCCTTGTCTTGCTCGACGTCCCCTCTACCTCCTGGTCCAATTTGCGACCTCCTGGTCCCTCCTGGGCCACAGCAGCATCCAAAAATGCTAACCGCACGATTTGCAGCTAGCAAGGCTTGTTGGCGTTCTTTCGGCGGGAAAACACTTCTGCACGACTCTCCACAGCGAGAGGGATCCGTCCACCAAAGGGGAAGTCTCTAGCCCTTTTCGTTCCTGCAGAAACCTCAGCTTCTTCTGTCCAGTAGAAGCTTCTTTGCACCCACAGCTGGCATTTCCTGGGCATCTGCCCATCTCCGACTTGCTTGTGACTTTTGGACTTGGTCCCCTTGTTCCACAGGTACCCAAGATTGGAAATCCATTGTTGTTGCATTGTTGGTTTGTGTCTTTCCTGCATTATTCCTCTAACACGACTTCTTTGTCCTTAGGGGAATTTTAGTGCACTTTGCACTCACTTTTCAGGGTCTTGGGGAGGGTTATTTTTCTAACTCTCACTATTTTCTAATAGTCCCAGCGACCCTCTACAAGGTCACATAGGTTTGGGGTCCATTCGTGGTTCGCATTCCACTTTTGGAGTATATGGTTTGTGTTGCCCCTATCCCTATGTGTCCCCATTGCATCCTATTGTAACTATACTTTGTTTACACTGTTTTCTAAGACTATACTGCATATTTTTGCTATTGTGTATATATATCTTGTGTATATTTCCTATCCTCTCACTGAGGGTACACTCTAAGATACTTTGGCATATTGTCATAAAAATAAAGTACCTTTATTTTTAGTATAACTGTGTATTGTGTTTTCTTATGATATTGTGCATATGACACTAAGTGGTACTGTAGTAGCTTCACACGTCTCCTAGTTCAGCCTAAGCTGCTCTGCTAAGCTACCATTATCTATCAGCCTAAGCTGCTAGACACCCTATACACTAATAAGGGATAACTGGGCCTGGTGCAAGGTGCAAGTACCCCTTGGTACTCACTACAAGCCAGTCCAGCCTCCTACACTTGGTTCTTGCAAAATTCTTTAGCACGACTTGTAGTGTGTCCTGAGGAAACTTGCTGTACTCTACTCCCTGCTTTCCTGGGCTCTGGGGTGGAGTAATTTACTTGCCTTTGGTGTTTTCCTACACTCCCAGCGCCCCTCTACACACTACCCTTGCCTAGGGGGGAATTTGACATTCGCATTCCACTATTTTAGTATATGATTTGTGTTGCCCCTAGGCCCATTGCAATCTATTGTATTTTCTACTGTATGCACTAATCTGACTGTTTACTTACCTGATTTTGGTTACTAGTGTATATATTGTGTATAATACTTAACTCCAGAAGTATTGCCTCTAAGATATTTTTTGCCTTGTGTCACTAAAATAAAGAACCTTTATTTTCGGTAACACGGAGTATTGTCTTTTATTGTGTATAAGTACTGTTTGACTCTAGTGGTATTGCAGGAGCTTTGCATTTCTCCTAGTTCAGCCTAAGCTGCTGTGCTCTAGCGACCTCTAGACAGCCTAAGCTGCTAAAACACTGCCTACATTTCACTAATAAGGGATAACTGAACCTGGTATAAGGTGTAAGTACCTTAGGTACCTACAACAAACCAGGCCAGCCTCCTACAGTATTGCTTATGTTTCTTTAGCCGCGTTGCATCGATCTTCCAGTCGCGATGCAGGTGGAGCGTTTATTTCAGCTGCAAAGCTGACAGCTTGTCATTTATCAGCCGTGCCATGGCAGGTGCTTTGAAAATTTGCCTGCACATCGGTCTGTTCGTGGATTTTCAGTCCTTGTCTGCCAGCTTCCTTTCAAGGGCCCAGGAACTGGATAGGGCACCACTTGGCAGGACTGGAGTCTCAGCAGAGAGTCCAAGTGCTGGCAGGGGAAGTCTTTGGCCCTAAGACTTCAACAACAGGAGGCAAGCTCAGATCAAGCCCTTGGAGATTCTTCTCAAGCAGGAATGCCCAACAAAGTCCAGTCTGTGTTCTTTCACAGGCAGAAGCAGCAACTGCAAGATAGCCCAACAAAGCACAGTCACGGGCAGGAGCAGCACTTCTCCTGGCTCTTCATCTCTTCTCATTGGCAGAGGTTCCTCTTCATTCTAGAAATGAACTGATTTTCAGGGGTTTTGGGTCCTCTTTATACTCCTTTCTGCCTTTGAAGTATGCCTACTTCAAAGAGAAGTCTCTGATATATTCAAAATCCTGCCTTGCCCATGACAGGCGCCAGACAACACCTTGGGTTTTGTAAGAAAGTACCATCTTTCTTGGGAATTTACCCCCAAGTTCTGCCTGATTGTCAGTGTGTTTTGACTGTCACTGAAATCATGCTAGCCAGGACCCCAGTGCTTATGGTTTGTGGCCTGCTTGCCAGTGCACTTGCACTATTTTCTAAATTGTCACTGGAGTACTGCTAATCAGTGCTCATGCTCTCTGTTTCTAAATTTGTCACTATAGTCTAGTGACTCCATATTTTACTCCAAATTGGTATACTGGACCCCTTCTTATAAGTCCCTAGTATATGGTACCTAGGTACCCAGGGCATTGGGTCCCGGGAGATCCTTATGGGCTGCAGCATTTCTTTTGCTACCCATAAGGAGCTCATACAAACACTTCTTCAGAACTGCCATTGCAGCCTGAGTGAAATAGTGTAAGCACTATTTTACATCCATTTTCACTGCACCGGGTCACTTATAAGTCACCTATCTATCTAACCTTCAGACCCTGAGGGCTAGGTGCATAGTACCTGTGTGTGAGGGCACACCTGCACTAGCAGGGGTGCCCCTACGTCATCCTGGCCCATTTTCCCAGACTTCGTGAGTATAAGTGTACACTACATATAGGTCAATACATATATATGTGTAGGAAGGTAGCCTCTTTCTAGCCTTGTTACCCCACTTTTGGCCTGTTTGTGAGTATATGTCAGGGTGTTTTTTTACTGTCTCACTGGGATTCTGCTAGCCAGGGCCCAGAGCTCATAGTGAAAACCCTATGTTGTCAGTATATTTGATATGTTACTGGGATCCTGCTAGCCAGGACCCCAGTGCTAATACGTTTGTGGCCTATATGTGTTCCCTGTGTGGTGCCTAACTGTATCACTGAGGCTCTGCTAACCAGAACCTCAGTGTTTATGCTCTCTCTGCTTTTAAAGTTGTCACTGCATGCTAGTGACTAATTTTACCAATTCTGATTGGCACACTGGAACACCCTTATAATTCCCTAGTATATGGTACCTAGGTACCCAGGATATTGGGGTTCCAGGAGATCCCTATGAGCTGCGGCATTTATTTTGCCACCCATAGGGATCTCAGACAATTCTTACACAGGACTGCCACTGCACTGAGTGCGGGGACACCATTACACGTGTGCACTACATATAGGTCAATACCTATATGTAGCGTCACAATGGTAACTCCGAACATGGCCATGTAACATGTCTAGGATCATGGAATTGTCACCCCAATACCATTCTGGTATTGTGGGGGACAATTCCATGCATCTCCGGGTCTCCACCATAGGGCCCGGGCACTGTCAAACTAACTTTCCGGGGTCTCCTATGCAGCTACTGCTGCTGCCACCCCTCAGACCGGTTTCTGCCTCCCGGGGCCTGGGCAGCCTGGTCCCAGGAAGGCAGAACAAAGGATTTCCTCTGGGAGAGGGTGTTAAGACCCTGGGAGGAGTAGCCTCTCCTGGCCTCTGGAAATGCTTTGGAGGGCACAGATGGTGTCCTCCTTGCATAAGCCAGTCTACACCGGTTCAGGGATCCCCCCAGCCCTGCTCTGGCGCGAAACTGGACAAAGGAAAGGGGAGTGACCACTCCCCTGACCAGCACCTGCTAGGGGAGGTGCCCAGAGCTCCTCCAGTGTGTCCCAGGCCTCTGCCATCTTGGATGCAGAGGTGTGAGGGCACAATGGACAGCTCTGAGTGGCCAGTGCCAGCAGGTGACGTCAGAGACCCCTCCTGATAGGTGCTTACCTTTCTCTGTAGCCAATCCTCCTCTGTGGGCTATTTAGGGTCTTTCCTGTGGGTATCTCACCAGATAACGAATGCAAGAGCTCACCAGCGTTCCTCTGTGTGAGAAGGTAGCCTCTTTCTACCCTTGTTACCCCCACTTTTGGCCTGTTTGTGAGTGTATGTCAGGGTGTTTGTCACTGTTTTCACTGTCTCACTGGGATCCTGATAGCCAGGCCTCAGTGCTCATAGTGAAAACACCATGTTTTCAGTATGGTTGTTATGTGTCACTGGGATCCTGCTAGTCAGGACCCCAGTGCTCATAGGTTTGTGGCCTATATGTATGTGTCACTAGGACCCTGTCACACAGGGCCCCAGTGCTCATAGGTGTGCATGTATATGTTCCCTGTGTGGTGCCTAACTGTCTCACTGAGGCTCTGCTAACCAGAACCTCAGTGGTTATGCTCTCTCATTACTTTCAAATTGTCACTAACAGGCTAGTGACCAATTTTACCAATTTACATTGGCTTACTGGAACACCCTTATAATTCCCTAGTATATGGTACTGAGGTACCCAGGGTATTGGGGTTCCAGGAGATCCCTATGGGCTGCAGCATTTCTTTGGCCACCCATAGGGAGCTCTGACAATTCTTACACAGGCCTGCCACTGCAGCCTGAGTGAAATAACGTCCACGTTATTTCACAGCCATTTTACACTGCACTTAAGTAACTTATAAGTCACCTATATGTCTAACCTTTACCTGGTAAAGGTTAGGTGCAAAGTTACTTAGTGTGAGGGCACCCTGGCACTAGCCAAGGTGCCCCCACATTGTTCAGAGCCAATTCACTGAACTTTGTGAGTGCGGGGACACCATTACACGCGTGCACTACATATAGGTCACTACCTATATGTAGCTTCACCATGGTAACTCCGAATATGGCCATGTAACATGTCTATGATCATGGAATTGCCCCCTCTATGCCATCCTGGCATTGTTGGTACAATTCCATGATCCCAGTGGTCTGTAGCACAGACCCTGGTACTGCCAGACTGCCCTTCCTGGGGTTTCTCTGCAGCTGCTGCTGCTGCCAACCCCTCAGACAGGCATCTGCCCTCCTGGGGTCCAGCCAGGCCTGGCCCAGGATGGCAGAACAAAGAACTTCCTCTGAGAGAGGGTGTGACACCCTCTCCCTTTGGAAAATAGTGTGAAGGCAGGGGAGGAGTAGCCTCCCCCAGCCTCTGGAAATGCTTTGTTGGGCACAGATGTGCCCAATTCTGCATAAGCCAGTCTACACCGGTTCAGGGACCCCTTAGCCCCTGCTCTGGCGCGAAACTGGACAAAGGAAAGGGGAGTGACCACTCCCCTGACCTGCACCTCCCCTGGGAGGTGTCCAGAGCTCCTCCAGTGTGCTCCAGACCTCTGCCATCTTGGAAACAGAGGTGCTGCTGGCACACTGGACTGCTCTGAGTGGCCAGTGCCACCAGGTGACGTCAGAGACTCCTTGTGATAGGCTCCTTCAGGTGTTAGTAGCCTTTCCTCTCTCCTAGGTAGCCAAACCCTCTTTTCTGGCTATTTAGGGTCTCTGTCTCTGGGGAAACTTTAGATAACGAATGCATGAGCTCAGCCGAGTTCCTCTGCATCTCCCTCTTCACCTACTGATAAGGAATCGACCGCTGACCGCGCTGGAAGCCTGCAAACCTGCAACATAGTAGCAAAGACGACTACTTCAACTCTGTAACGCTGATCCTGCCGCCTTCTCGACTGTTTTCCTGCTTGTGCATGCTGTGGGGGTAGTCTGCCTCCTCTCTGCACCAGAAGCTCCGAAGAAATCTCCCGTGGGTCGACGGAATCTTCCCCCTGCAACCGCAGGCACCAAAAAGCTGCATTACCGGTCCCTTGGGTCTCCTCTCAGCACGACGAGCGAGGTCCCTCGAATCCAGCGACACCGTCCAAGTGACCCCCACAGTCCAGTGACTCTTCAGCCCGAGTTTGGTGGAGGTAAGTCCTTGCCTCACCTCGCTGGGCTGCATTGCTGGGAACCGCGACTTTGCAAGCTTCTCCGGCCCCTGTGCACTTCCGGCGGAAATCCTTCGTGCACAGCCAAGCCTGGGCCCACGGCACTCTAACCTGCATTGCACGACTTTCTAAGTTGGTCTCCGGCGACGTGGGACTCCTTTGTGCAACTTCGGCGAGCACCGTTTCACGCATCCTCGTAGTGCCTGTTTCTGGCACTTCTCCGGGTGCTACCTGCTTCAGTGAGGGCTCTTTGTCTTGCTCGACGTCCCCTCTCTCTGCAGGTCCAATTTGCGACCTCCTGGTCCCTCCTGGGCCCCAGCAGCGTCCAAAAACGCCAAACGCACGATTTGCATGTAGCAAGGCTTGTTGGCGTCCATCCGGCGGGAAAACACTTCTGCACGACTCTCCAAGGCGTGGGGGATCCATCCTCCAAAGGGGAAGTCTCTAGCCCTTGTCGTTCCTGCAGTATTCACAGTTCTTCAGCCTAGTAAGAGCTTCTTTGCACCAACCGCTGGCATTTCTTGGGCATCTGCCCATCTCCAAGCTGCTTGTGACTTTTGGACTTGGTCCCCTTGTTCCACAGGTACCCTCAGTCGGGAATCCATCGTTGTTGCATTGCTGATTTGTGTTTTCCTTGCATTTTCCCTCTAACACGACTATTTTGTCCTTAGGGGAACTTTAGTGCACTTTGCACTCACTTTTCAGGGTCTTGGGGAGGGTTATTTTGCTAACTCTCACTATTTTCTAATAGTCCCAGCGACCCTCTACAAGGTCACATAGGTTTGGGGTCCATTCGTGGTTCGCATTCCACTTCTAGAGTATATGGTTTGTGTTGCCCCTATCCCTATGTTTCCCCATTGCATCCTATTGTAACTATACATTGTTTGCACTGTTTTCTAAGACTATACTGCATATTTTTGCTATTGTGTGTATATATCTTGTGTATATTTCCTATCCTCTCACTGAGGGTACACTCTAAGATACTTTGGCATATTGTCATAAAAATAAAGTACCTTTATTTTTAGTATAACTGTGTATTGTGTTTTCTTATGATATTGTGCATATGACACTAAGTGGTACTGTAGTAGCTTCACACGTCTCCTAGTTCAGCCTGAGCTGCTTTGCTAAGCTACCATTATCTATCAGCCTAAGCTGCTAGACACCCTATACACTAATAAGGGATAACTGGGCCTGGTGCAAGGTGCAAGTACCCCTTGGTACTCACTACAAGCCAGTCCAGCCTCCTACACTCTGCACTTCCCTCTTTGAGTTCTGCCAAGTATCGACCGCTGACTGCTCCAGGACACCTGCATAACCGCAACAAAGTAGCAAGAAGACTACCAGCAACATTGTAGTGCCTCACCCTGCCGGCTTTCTCAACTGTTTCCTGAGGGTACATGCTCTGAGGGCTGTCTGCCTTCACCCTGCACTGAAAGCCAAGAAGAAATCTCAAATGGGTCGACTGAATCTTCCCCCTGCTAATGCAGGCACCAAACTTCTACATCACCGGTCCTCTGGGTCCCCTTTCATCCTGACGAGCGTGGTCCCTGGAACACTGGAGCATGGTCCATGTGTCTTTGACAGTTCAGTGGCCCTTCTGTCCAAATTTGGTGGAGGTAAGTCCTTGCCTTCCCACGCCAGACAGTAATCCTGTGTACTGCATGAACTGCAGCTGCTCTGGCTTCTGTGCACTTTTGCAAGACTTCCTTTGTGCACAGCCTAGCCCAGGTCCCCAGCACTCCGTCCTGCATTGCCCAACTCGCTGAGTTGGACTCTGACTTCGTGGGACCCTCTTTTGTGGCTCTGAGTCAACCGTTGTCCTCAGATCTTCTAAGTGCCTGTTCAGGTGCTTCTGCGGGAGCTGCCTGCTTCTGCATGGGCTGTCTGTGTTGCTGAGCGCCCCCTCTGTCTCTACCTCCAAGGGGCGACCTCCTGGTCTCTCCTGGGCCCTAGCAGCATCCAAAATCCTCAAACGCGACTCTTGCAGTTAGCAAGGCTTGTTTGCGGTCTTTCTGCGTGGAAACAACTCTGCATCCTCCAGCACGCCGTGGGACATCTTCTGACCTAAGGAGATGTTCCTGGCACCTTCCGTTGTTGCAGAATCTTCGGCTTCTTCCACCCGGAGGCACCCCTTTTGCACCTTTATCTGGGACTTAGTGGGCTCCTGCCCCCCTCCCCCGGACACTTGCGTGACTCTTGGACTTGGTCCCCTTCCTTTACAGGTCCTCAGGTCCAGGAATCCATCTTCAGTGTTTTGCAGTTAGTTGTTGTCCTTGTAGAATCCCCTATCTCGACTTTACTGTCTTTCTGGGGTAGTAGGGTAACTTTACTCCTACTTTTCAGGGTCTTGGGGTGAGGTATCTTGGAACAAAGTATCCAAGACGGCTACTGCAACTCTAACTCCAGCTCCTGCCAGCAACTGCAACAGTTTTCAGGTTGTGCACGCTCCGAGGACTGACTGCCTTCCTCCTGCACTAGAAGAACTGAAGTTATCTCTCAGGAAGTTACAGTCACCTCCCTGCTTCAGCAGGCACCTCTCTGCAGTAACAACCGGTACTCTGGGTCCCCTCTCCTGATGATGAGCATGGATCCTGGAACACAGGTGGTGGACCAAAGCAATCCCGACTGTCCAAATTTGGTGGAGGTCAGAGTTTGTCTTCCCGTGCCAGACAGTACCTTTGTGCACCACGTGTTTTGCAGCTTCTCGGGTTTCTGTGTGCTTCTCTAAGAAATCCTATGTGCACAACCTAGCCCAGGTCCCCAGCACTCTATCCTTTGACTCTCAGCTCCCTGAGTTGTTCTCTGGTGGCGTGGGTTCCCTTTGTGTAGTGCTGCAACAACCGCCATTTGCAACTCCTTTGTCTCCGTGTTCTGGGAGTCCTGTGGCTGCTGCCTGGTCTTCTGAGGGCTCTCTGAAGTGCTGAGAGCCCTCTCTGTCTTCTCCATCCGAGTTGAAAACCCTAGTTCCCTCCTGGGCCCAGGCAGCGCCTTCTCCCGCCAAACGCGTCTCTTGCATGAGCCAAGGCCTGTTGGTGGAATCCAATGACGAAAACCAGCCTGCAATCATGTACTCGACGTGGAACATCTGCACCAAATAGGAACCCGCAGCCGTCTTCCTTGGTGCATCTCTAACTGTTTCTTTCAACTGGAGTGTGAGAAAGTAGCCTCTTTTTAGCCTTGTTACCCCCACTTTTGGCCTGTTTGTGAGTATATGTCAGTGTGTTTTCACTGTCTCAGTGGGATCCTGCTAGCCAGTGCCCACGGCTCATAATGAAAACCCTATGTTGTCAGTATGTTTGTTATGTGTCACTGGGACCCTGCTAGCCAGGACCCCAGTGCTCATAAGTTTGTGGCCTATATGTGTTCCCTGTGTGATGCCTAAGTGTCTCACTGAGGCTCTGCTAACCAGAACCTCCGTGGTTATGCTTTCTCTGCTTTCCAAATTTGTCACTAACGGGCTAGTGACTAAATTTACCAATTCACATTGGCATACTGGTACACCCATATAATTCCCTAGTATATGGTACTGAGGTACCCAGGGTATTGGGGTTCCAGGAGATCCCTATGGGCTGCAGCATTTCTTTTGCCACCCATAGGGAGCTCTGACAATTCTTACACAGGCCTGCCATTGCAGCCTGCGTGAAATAATTCCATGTTTTTTCACAGCCATTTACCACTGCACTTAAGTAACTTATAAGTCACCTATATGTCTATCCTTCACCTGGTGAGGGTTGGGTGCAAAGTTACTTAGTGTGTGGGCACCCTGCCACTAGCCAAGGTGCCCCCACATCGTTCAGGGCAAATTTCCCGGACTTTCTGAGTGCGGGGCACCATTACACACATGCACTGTACATAGGTCACTACCTATGTACAGCATCACAATGGTAACTCCGAACATGGCTATGTAACATGTCTAAGATCATGGAATTGTCACTCCCCAATTCCATTCTGGCATTGGGGGGACAATTCCATGATCCCCCGGGTCTCTAGCACAGAACCCAGGTACTGCCAAACTGCCTTTCCAGGGTCTCCACTGCAGCTACTGCTGCTGCCAACCCCTCAGACAGGTTTCTGCCCTCCTGGGGTCCAGGCAGCCCTGGCCCAGGAAGGCAGAACAAAGGATTTCCTCTAAGAGAGGGTGTAACACCCTCTCCCTTTGGAAATAGGTGTCAGGGCTGGAAAGGAGTAGCCTCCCCCAGCCTCTGGAAATGCTTTGATGGGCACAGATGGTGGCCATCTCTGCATAAGCCAGTCTACACCGGTTTAGGGATTCCCCAGCCCTGCTCTGGCACGAAACTGGACAAAGGAAAGGGGAGTGACCACTCCCCTGACCTGCACCTCCCAGGGGAGGTGCCCAGAGCTCCTCCAGGGTGTCCCAGACCTCTGCCATCTTGGAAACAGAGGTGTTTGTGGCACACTTGACTCTGAGTGGCCAGTGCCAGCAGGTGACGTCAGAGGCTCCTTCTGATAGGCTCTTACCTCTCTTGGTAGGCAATCCTCCTTCCTTGGTAGCCAAACCTCCTTTTCTGGCTATTTAGGGTCTCTGCTTTGGGGAATTTGTCAGATAACGGATGCAAGGGCTCATCAGAGTTCCTCTGCATCTCCCTCTTCACCTTCTACCAAAAGGATCGACCGCTGACTGCTCAGGATGCCTGCAAAACCGCAACAAAGTAGCAAGACGACTACTAGCAACCTTGTATTGCCTCATCCTGTCGGCTTTCTCAACTGTTTCCAGGTGGTGCATGCTCTGGGGGTAGCCTTCCTCCTCTCTGCACCAGGAGCTCTGAAGAAATCTCCGTGGGTCGACGGAATCTTCCCCCTGCAACCGCAGGCACCAAAAGACTGCATCACTGGTCCTCTGGGTCCCCTCTCAGCACGACGAGTGTGGTCCCTGGAACTCAGCACATCTGTCCAAGTGACTCCCACAGTCCAGTGACTCTTCAGTCCAAGTTTGGTAAAGGTAAGTCCTTGCCTCCCCACGCTAGACTGCATTGCTGGGTACCACGTGATTTGCAGCTGCTCCGGCTCCTGTGCACTCTTACAGGATTTCCTTCGTGCACAGCCAAGCCTGGGTCCCCGACACTCCAACTTGCAGTGCACAACCTTCTGAGTTGTCCTCCGGCGTCGTGGGACTCCCTTTTGTGACTTCGCGTGGACTCCGGTTCACTCTTCTTCCAAGTGCCTGTTCAGGTACTTCTGTGGGTGCTGCCTGCTTCTGTGAGGGCTCCCTGAGTTGCTGGGCGCCCCCCTCTGTCTCCTCCTCCAAGTGGCGACATCCTGGTCCTTCCTGGGCCACAGAGCACCCAAAAACCTCTACTGCGACCCTTGCAGCTAGCAAGGCTTGTTTGCAGTCTTTCTGTGTGGGAACACCTCTGCAAGCTTTATCGCGACGTGGGACATCCATCCTCCAAAGGAGAAGTTCCTAGCTCTCTTCTTTCTTGCAGAACTCCAAGCTTCTTCCAACATGTGGCAGCTTCCTTGCACCCTCAGCTGGCATTTCCTGGGCTCCTGCCCACTCTTGACACTGTCGCGACTATTGGACTTGGTCCCCTTGTCGAACAGGTACTCAGGTCCGGAAATCCACTGTTGTTGCATTGCGGGTGGTTGTTCTTCCTGCAGAATCCCCCTATCATGACTTCTGTGCTCTCTGGGGATAGTAGGTGCACTTTACACCTACCTTTCAGGGTCTTGGGGTGGGCTATTTTTCTAACCCTCACTGTTTTCTTACAGTCCCAGCGACCCTCTACAAGCTCACATAGGTTTGGGGTCCATTCGTGGTTCGCATTCCACTTTTGGAGTATATGGTTTGTGTTGCCCCTATACCTATGTGCTCCTATTGCAATCTACTGTAATTTTACACTGCTTGCATTACCTTTCTTGCTTTTACCTGCATAATTTTGGTTTGTGTACATATATCTTGTGTATATATCGTATCCTCATACTGAGGGTGTAGGAAAGTACCATCTTGCCTGGCATGTTACCCCCATTTTTCACTGTATATATGTTGTTTTAGTTGTATGTGTCACTGGAACCCTGCCAGCCAGGGCCCCAGTGCTCATAAGTGTGCCTGAATGTGTTACCTGTGTTATGACTAACTGTCTCACTGAGGCTCTGCTATCCAGAACCTCAGTGGTTATGCTCTCTCATTTCTTTCCAAATTGTCACTAACAGGCTAATGACCAATTTCACCAATTTACATTGGCATACTGGAACACCCTTATAATTCCCTAGTATATGGTACTGAGGTACCCAGGGTATTGGGGTTCCAGGAGATCCCTATGGGCTGCAGCATTTCTTTTGCCACCCATAGGGAGCTCTGACAATTCTTACACAGGCCTGCCACTGCAGCCTGAGTGAAATAACGTCCAAGTTATTTCACAGCCATTTACCACTGCACTTAAGTAACTTATAAGTCACCTATATGTCTAAACTTTACCTGGTAAAGGTTAGGTGCAAAGTTACTTAGTGTGTGGGCACCCTGGCACTAGCCAAGGTGCCCCCACATTGTTCAGGGCAAATTCCCCGGACTTTGTGAGTGCGGGGACACCATCACACGCGTGCACTACACATAGGTCACTACCTATGTGTAGCTTCACAATGGTAACTCCGAATATGGCCATGTAACATGTCTAAGATCATGGAATTTCCCCCTCTATGCCATCCTGGCATAATTGGCACAATCCCATGATCCCACGGGTCTGTAGCACAGACCCTGGTACTGCCAAACTGCCTTTTCAGGGGTTTCACTGCAGCTGCTGCCAACCCCTCAGACAGGTTTCTGCCCTCCTGGGGTCCAGCCAGGCTTGCCCCAGGATGGCAGAACAAAGGACTTCCTCAGAGAGAGGGTGTTACACCCTCTCCCTTTGGAAAAAGGTGTTAAGGCAGGGAAGGAGTAGCTTCCCCCATCCTCTGGAAATGCTTTCATGGGCACAGATGGTGCCCATTTCTGCATAAGCCAGTCTACACCGGTTCAGGGACCCCTCAGACCTGCTCTGGTGCGAAACTGGACAAAGGAAAGGGGAGTGACCACTCCCCTGACCTGCACCTCCCCTGGGAGGTGCCCAGAGCTCCTCCAGTGTGATCCAGACCTCTGCCATCTTGGAAACAGAGGTGCTGCTGGCACACTGGACTGCTCTGAGTGGCCAGGGCCAGCAGGTGACGTCAGAGACTCCTTCTGATAGGCTCCTTCAGGTGTTGCTAGCCTATCCTCTCTCCTAAGTAGCCAAACCCTCTTTTCTGGCTATTTAGTGTCTCTGCTTTGGGGAATTCCTTAGATAACGAATGCAAGAGCTCATCAGAGTTCCTCTGCATCTCTCTCTTCACCTTCTGCCAAGGAATCGACTGCTGACCGCGCTGGAAGCCTGCAAAACTGCAACAAAGTAGCAAAGACGACTACTGCAACTCTGTAACGCTGATCCTGCTGCCTTCTCGACTGTTTTCCTGGTGGTGCATGCTGTGGGGGTAGTCTGCCTCCTCTCTGCACTAGAAGCTCCGAAGAAATCTCCCGTGGGTCGACGGAATCCTCCCCCTGCTACCGCAGGCACCAAAGAACTGCATCACTGGTCCCCTGGGTCTCCTCTCAGCACGACGAGCGAGGTCCCTTGAATCCAGAAACTCTGTCCAAGTGACTCCCACAGTCCAGTGACTCTTCAGTCCAAGTTTGGTGGAGGTAAGTCCTTGCCTCCCCACGCCAGACTGCATTGCTGGGAACTGCGTCGCTTGCAGCTACTCCGGCCTCTGTGCACTTCCGGCGGAAATCCTTTGTGCACAGCCAAGCCTGGGTCCACGGCACTCTAAGCTGCATTGCACGACTTTCTAAGTTGTCCTCTGGCGGCATGGGACTCCTTTGTGCAACTTCGGGTGAGCACCGTTTCACTCCTCTTCGTAGTGCCTGTTCCGGCACTTCTGCGGGTGCTGCCTGCTTCTGAGAGGGCTCCTTGTCCTGCTGGACGCCCCCTCTGTCCCCTGACGCAATTGGCGACATCCTGGCCCCTCCTGGGCCACAGCAGCATCCAAAAACCCTAACCGCACGATTTGCAGCTAGCAAGGCTTGTTGGCGGTCTTTCTTCAGGAAAACACTTCTGCACGACTCTCCACGGCGTGGGGCATCCATCCTCCAAAGGGGAAGTTTCTAGCCCTTGTCGTTCCTACAGAATCCTCAGCTTCTACTGTCCAGTAGCAGCTTCTTTGCACCCACAGCTGGCATTTCCTGGGCATCTGCCCATCTCCGACTTGCTTGTGACTTTTGGAATTGGTCCCCTTGTTCCACAGGTACCCTCGTTTGGAAATCCATCGTTGTTGCATTGCTGGTTTGTGTCTTTCCTGCAGAATTCCCCTATCACGACTTCTGTGCTCTTTGGGGAACTTTAGTGCACTTTGCACTCACTTTTCAGGGTCTTGGGGTGGGCTATTTTTCTAACCCTCACTGTTTTCTTACAGTCCCAGCGACCCTCTACAAGGTCACATAGGTTTGGGGTCCACTCGTGGTTCGCATTCCACTTTTGGAGTATATGGTTTGTGTTGCCCCTATCCCTATGTGTCCCCATTGCATCCTATTGTAACTATACATTGTTTGCACTGTTTTCTAAGACTATACTGCATATTTTTGGTATTGTGTACATATATCTTGTGTATATTTGCTATCCTCATACTGAGGGTACTCACTGAGATACTTTGGCATATTGTCATAAAAATAAAGTACCTTTATTTTTAGTATATCTGTGTATTGTGTTTTCTTATGATATTGTGCAAGTGACACTAGTGGTACTGTAGGAGCTTCACTCGTCTCCTAGTTCAGCCTAAGCTGCTCTGCTAAGCTACCATTATCAGCCTACGCTGCTAGAAACATCTCTTCTACACTAATAAGGGATAACTGGACATGGCACAAGGTGTAAGGACCTCTGGTACCCACTGCAAGCCAGGCCAGCCTCCTATATTGGAGGTTTCACTTTTGCACCTCCATCCGGGTTAGCAGGGGCTTCTGTCTCCCTGGACTCTTCCGCAGTCTTGGACTGGGTCTCCTCTCTCTGCAGTTCTTCAGGTCCAGGAATACATCGTTGGTGTCTTGCAGTCTTGCTTGGTTTTGCATTATTCTTTATCATGACTCCTAGTGTGTTCTGAGGAAACTTGCTGTACTTTACTACTGCTTTCCTGGGCTCTGGGGTGGGGTACTTGACTTACCTTTGGTGTTTTCTTATACTCCTTGTGCCCCTCTACACACTGCTCTTGCCTAGTGGGAATCCGACATTCACATTCCACTATTTTAGTATATGGTTTGTGTTCCTTCCCCAGGTCCATTGTAACCTATGGTGTTTTGCACTATTTGCACTAATCTGATAGAGACTTCTAGTTGCAGATTCCTTACCTTAGAATTTCCCCCAGGCGTCAGACTAGATCCGGAGATTTTTCTTCCAGCAATACCCTTGCCGTCAGTAAGTGGCGTTGGCAGACTCCGCAGGCGTCATTGGTGTAGTCGCCGTGATGACGTCTGGAGTAGTACATAGACGCCGCCTCAGCGCAGTGACTTCAGTTCTTTTCTTTCCGCGCCACACGTTGTTTCAGAGAGAGCCACCCCGGTCTCTTTTTGACCGAATTTGACCCTTTTGTCAACTTTTCTAGTGAGCTTTTGGTGCTTCGAGGATGTCCCGAAGACCGATTTCAAGCTGTGCGAGGACTGTCGCCGCATGATGCTGGTGACAGATCCGCATCGGGTTTCTTTGTGGTGTCTTGAGCGACCACGACCTGAAGTTGTGCTCAGAGTCCTGGCCCATGCACCCAAAGGGCTTGAGGGAGCGGTCCCTCAAACTCATGGCGGCCCGGCGCCAGACTCCATGTAGGTCTCGATCGAGAGGAAGGTCTCGAGACCCTTTGCAGAGCCATCACCACCCGTCCTCAAAATCTTCGAGTGCAGGTAAGAAGAAGAAGTCGTTGTTGAAAAGATCCCATCGCTCTCTGACTTCACCCTGTCGCTCGGCAAACGCGACGTGGGAGGAGCACCTACGCTCATGGCCTCCGTCCTTGGAGCCTGCAACTGGGTCCGCTCCGTGATTCCCTGAGTTTCCAGGAGCCGGAGCAACCCCTGCTCAACTTAAGGAATTCTATGAGGCAATGCGCCTCATCTTTGGGCCGACCAACCCCGATACGGCGCCTTCGGGCCCAAGGGGTTCGGTTGAGGAACCTACGGGTCCACACTGGCAGCTTCGGCTCCAGCCACTGAGGTCCCCTCTGGATCCGCACCGACGCCGTTCGCACCATTGAGACCTTCCCCTGCGCTGGCTCGATTGTTGATGCTCCCGATGTCTGTGGTGCCCACTATTGACGTTGACCCGATCCTTATCCCCAACTACTCGGAGTCGGATCGGCATCAGCCACACCGCCTTTGTCTTCAATGGGGCCTATTCACCCCAGGTCGGATTCTGACCCTTTTTCCTATGGGTACGAATTCTGGATAAGATTGGAGGGGTCCCTGGACCCTTACGAATACCAGGATGACCCATCTTTGGACTGGGCACAGGAATTGGGAGACACCAGTGGACTGGACACTTCTCCAGACGCTGGCATGCTGTCTCCTCTTACCGTGGCTATGGCGGAGGGAGCGACTTATGGTATGGTGGTCAGTAGGGTGGCCGAGGTCCTTGCCCTTGAGCTTCCTACTCTAGACGTCAGGTCCAATCTCCTGACTGAGGTGCTTCAGCCAGGGGCTTCCACATCTGAGCCCCTTTTACCGTTCAATGAAGCCCTCACTGATGTCCTTTTGGTTTCTTGGTTCAAACCGAACACAGGGGCTCCTGTGAATAGGACTATCGACGCCGCCATCAGCCCGCTCTGAATGACCCTAAATTCCTGTCCCAACACCCCACGCCTGAGAGTCTTGTCATCAAGGCTTCCTCTTCTTCAGGCGCATTCCCTTCTGCACCCCTGGAGAGGCCAGCACTTTCTGTGGGTTACTGTTGTGCAAGTCCTGCCGCACATACTGAAGGAGGCCCGTGCTATCGTCTCCCAAGCTGTGAACGATGGGAGAGATGCCGCGAAGTTCACAGTCCTATGTGCGCTGTACACAACCGACTCTCTGGGCAGATCAGTTGCAACGACAGTGGCCTTGCGACGCCACGCCTGGTTGTGTACTTCTGGTTTTTCTGGGGATGTCCAACAGTCCCTCATGGACATGCCCTTTGATGGCTCTCGTCTCTTTGGAGACAAAGCGGACTCGGCCTTGGAGAGGTTAGGAATTCCCGGGCTACGGCTCGGTCCCTTGGTCTTTCCTCTGCTGCCGCAGTCTGCTTTTCACCACGGAAGGGGCTACCTTTTGTATCCCTCACCCAGCCACCGTGCCACCCATGCTGTTCAGCCCCTGCGTGGCTTGGGACACGGAATCCCAAGTGAGCATGGGACAGGGAACCAGAGGTCTGCCCAGTCCACCTCTGCCACCGCTGCAGCCTCGAAACCTTCCTAGATCGTCCCCTCGCTTGCTCCCATTTGGCGGCAGGATTCGCCATCACCTGCCCCACTGGGAATCCATCACTATGGACAGGTGGGTTTTGCAGATCGTTCAGAAGGGCTACTTCCTCCCTTCTGAATCTGCCCCACCAGCCATGCCTCCATCACTTGGCCAACTTCCGGAGGATCATTTGGCACTCCTCCGCCAGGAAGTCGCGGCTCTCTTGGCCAAGGGAGCTATAGAGAAGGTCCCTGTGCCCGAAGTAAGTTGTGGTTGTTTTTCCTGCAGCTTTCTGGTGCTGAAAAAGGACAAGGGCTTACCTCCTATCCCAGTCCTTCGGGACAAAAGCTACATCCTCAAGGAGAAATTAAAAATGCTCACCCTAGCTCAGGTTCTGGCTGCCTTAGACCCAGGAGACTGGATGGTAGTGTTGGACTTGCAGGATGCTTATTTCCACATCCCCATCCTGCCTGCCCACAGACGTTACCTACGATTCGTGATAGGTCACAAGCACTATCAGTTTACCGTGCTCCCCTGCGGCCTTACCACCGCCCCTCGGGTGTTCATGAAAGGGATGGCGATGGATCCACTTCTGCCCCGAGTTCTCAAGAATATCAGGAACGACCGGACCCAGGACATCTTGGTGGGTCCGTACTGGGCATGGAGAGTCTGGTATCCAGAGCTATTGAGTATGACTATCGATCCTCCACTCCGACTGCCTCTTCGGGCAGATCTTCTGTCGCAGCACCAGGGGACTCCACCTGAACCTGTCCAGTCTTCGTCTTCATGCATGGGGATTGAGCAGCGACAGTTGACGACTTTTGATCTTCCACCCGAAGTCTGTGATGTTATCTTGCCAGCCAGGCCTCCTTCCACCAAAGCTTTATACGCCTGTCGCATAAATTTGTGGCATGGTGCACCAACAAATCTGTTGATCCCCTCTCTGCCCCTCTATCCGAGGTTCTTTTGTTCATTCTTTGTCCAGCAGGGCTCTGCTTTGGGCACCCTTAAAGGGTATTTATCTGTCATTTCGGCCTTTATTTGGTTACCTGATCAGCCCTCACTCTTTAAATATCCTATTGTGCGTAGATTCCTAAAAGGTTTCACCTAATTTTTTCCTCCCACTCCATTTATCATAATCTCTGCTCGTAGGGTGAGTGAGCTTCAGGCCCTTTCGTCCTAGCCTCCATACTTGTCTGTGCACCCTGGCATAGTGGTGTTGCACACTAAGGCTTCCTTCCAAAGGTGGTTTCGCCTTTTCAAGTAGGCCAGTCCATCACCCTGCCTACTTTCTACGCACCCTGACATCCTTCCCATGAGGAGGAGAGACTCCACCGTCTGGACCCCAAAAAAGCATTGGTGTTCTATCTTAATCGTACTAAAGATTTCTGGGTGGACGATCAACTCTTTGTCGGGTATTTGGGTGCGAAAAAAGGGAAGGCTGTGCAAAAACGTACCATCTCTTGATGGGTACTTCTTCGCATCAAGATGTGCTACGCTTTGGCCAAGAAGCAACCCCCTGAGGGCTTGCGTGCTCATTCCACCAGAGCAACTGCTGCTTCCACTGCTTTGGCGCACAGAGTTCCTATCCTGGATATCTGCCAGGCAGCTATATGGATGTCCCTGCACACATTTGCTAAACACTACTGCCTGGACAGTTGGGTCTGTCAGGATGGCTACTTTGGTTGTTCAGTCCTGCAGGACTTCCTAGTATGATCTAAGTTTGCAGCCCACCACCGAGGATGGCATTGCTTTGGGTATCTATTCTAAGGTAAGGAATCTGCAACTAGAAGTCTCTATCAGATGTACAAGTTACTTACCTTCGGTAACGAAATATCTGGTAGAGACATTCTAGTTGCAGATTGCTTACCGACCCACCCATCCTCCCGCTTGCGAATTGATTTCTGGCGACAGGGATTCCCCCTTCTGGTCCTCAGCTCTGGCGCACCAATCTCAGTGTTCTTAGCGGCTCTGCGCTTTGGTGTGGAAAGTTGATAAACCAATGTCACTGTGTTGAGGCGGCGTCTATGTACTACTCACGACGTCATCACGGCGACTATGATGCCCGCTGAGTCGATCTATGCCACCTAACAACACTCAAGGGTATTGCTCGAAGAAAAATCTCCAGATCCAGTCTGACGCCTGGGTGAAATTCTAAGGTAAGGAATCTGCAACTAGAATATGTCTCTACCAGATATTCTGTTACTGAAGGTAAGTAACTTGTACTTTTATGACTGTTTTTTATTTACCTGATTTTGGTTACTAGTGTATAATTTATGTATAATACTTACCTCCTAAGGGAGTATAGCTTCCAAGATATATTTGGCATTGTGTCACTAAAATAAAGTACCTTTATTTTTGGTAAAGGGGAGTATTGTCTTTCATGTGTGTAAGTACTGTGTGACTACAGTGGTATTGCAAGAGCTTTGCATGTCTCCTAGTTGAGCCTTTGGTTGCTCTGCCTACAGCTACCTCTAGACAGCCTGCCCTCTAGACACTAACTACATTTCACTAATCAGGGATAACTGGACCTGGTATAAGGTGTAAGTACCTTAGGTACCCACTACAGATCATGCTAGCCTCCTACAGAGTTGGAAACTGTATTGTGTGAGGGCAGGCACAGCCCTTTCAGGTATAAGTGACCACTCCTACGCACAGATGGCTCATCAGGATATGCAGGCTACACCCCAGCTCCCACTGTATCACTGTCTAGAGAGTGGTGCAAACCGCCCAACTGTCAAACTGACTCAGGCAGGGAATCCATAAACAGGCAGAGTCTCAGGATGGTTTAAGCAAGAAAATCCCTACTTTCTAAAAGTGTAATTTTCAAACTAACAATCTAAAAACCAACTTAGATGTATTTTTAAATTGTGAGCTTAGAGACCCTAAACTCCAAATGTGTATCTGCTCCCAAAGGCAATCTGCACTTTAATACTATTTAAAGGCAGCCCCCATGTTAACCTATAAGAGAGATAGGCCTTGCAACGGTGAAAAACAAATTTGGCAATATTTCACTGTTTGGACAAGCAAAACACATAAGTACATGTCCCATCTTTTACATACACTGTACCCTGCCCATGGGGCTACCTAGGGCCTAACTTAGGGGTGCATTACATGTATAAAAAGGGAAGGTTTAGGCCTGGCAAGTGGGTGCACTTGCCAAGTCGAATTGACAGTTTAAACTGCACACACAGACACTGCAGTGGCAGGTCTGAGCAATGTTTACATGGCTACTAATCTGGGTGTCACAACCAGTGCTGCAGGCCCACTAGTAGCATTTGATTTACAGACCATGGGCACCTCTAGTGCACTGTACGGACTTATTAGTAAATCAAATATTCCAATCATGAAAAGTCAATTACAGATACAGTTTATATAGGAGCACTTGCAGTTTAGCACTGGATAGCAGTGGTAAAGTGCCCAGAGTAGAAAAACAGAGTCCAGCATACATCAACAACCTGGGAAACAGAGGTAAAAAGTTAGGGGAGACCACGCCAAGGATGCCAAGCCTTACGTGTTTCATCCCCCCCACCCCCCTCGTCGAGATGAATGTGGGGAGCAACTATCCAACCTCATGGGAATTCTCATCACTAAGGTGGAAAAATTTGGTAAGACCATCAGCATTGGTATGTTCTGTGCCAGGGCGGTGTTCGACATTAAAGTCCATCCCATGTGGGGAAATGGACCACCTCAAAAGTTTTGGATTCTGACCCTTCATCTGCATTAACCATCTGAGGGGCCTGTGGTTGGTCTGAACCAGAAAGTGAGTTCCAAACAAGTAGGGTCATAGGGCCAGATGTATGAAAAGTTTTTGCACTCGCAAACGGTGCAAATCGCAAAAATCGGCCGTTTGCGAGTGCAAAAACGTGGTCTGCGATGCATGAAAGGCATTCGCAGACCAAAAACAAGAAATTGGAAATTTAGCGATTTCTTGCGTTGCGACCTGGTTTTGCTAGTCGCATTTTGCGATTCGGTATTTCCAGTAGGAAATTGCGAGGAGCAAAAAATCGCAATTAGCGATTATTCGCAGAATGGCATTTTGCACATGCAAAATACCACTAAGTGGAAGCAGATGGTAGCCAGGTGCAACCTATATGAAGTGGCCCAGAATGCCTCAGACCCCCCACCACAATGGCTGCACTGTACGTCATGGCGAAGAGGTTGAGGATCCTGGCAGGTTTGAGGAGAGGGAGGAGGAGTCAGGAGCGCTTTTTTATAGTGCGCATTACACTTTTTGACCTGACAGAGGAGGACATATTTGAGAGGTATAGGGTGAACTCAGCCATGATTCTTGATCTGATAGCTGAGCTACAACCCATACTGCAGCGCAGAACACTAAGGACACATAGCATACCCACCCATGTGCAGGTATCATGCACCCTCCACCTACTTACCTCAGGAAGCTATCAAGGGGTTACAGCAGCAGCTGGGGGGGGTCACACAGAGCACCCTCTCCTGATTTGTCAATGCCTTTATCAACGCCATGCTAAGCAAACTCCAACAGTACATCAGATTCCCCCACACCCCACAGGAAATACAGCAGACAAAAATAGATTTTTATCAAATAGCACAGGTCCCCCATGTCCTAGGTGCCATAGATAACACACATGGCAATATGTCCACCTCCTGTCACAGAGTATGTGTACCGAAACCGTAAACACCAACATTCCATGAATAAACAGGAGATATGCAATGCCACCTACATCATAACTGATCTTGTGGCCAGGTACCCAGGGAGTACACATGATTCATACATCTTTCGTCACAGCGGCATTCACACAAGACTGCTACCTGGGGAGTTTGGTGAAGGATATCTACTAGGTGTTGTCACCTCTTACACTGGCGCACAGGTAACAAACCCATGTCAGATGGCTGAGGTACCCAACAAACCTTGTGTTCCTTTCAGGAGACAGTGCCTATGTAGTGCGCACCTACATGATGACACCCTACCTCAACCCGACCACACCGGCAGAACGGAGATACAATGCAGCACACAGGGCAACCAGCAACGTGTTGGAGCAAACAAATTGGCCTCCTGAAGAGTCGTGTCCGTTGCCTCCACAAGAGTGGAGGGGCACTACAGTACAGTCCAGAAACCACATGTAGAAAAGTGGCTACTTGTGCAATCTTGCACAATATAGCTACATCCAGGGGCATACCTATAGAAATCAGTGACACTGAATCAGTTGAGGATGATGATCCCATACCACCTCTACAGCCAGCAGACAGGACCAGTGCAGCAGAGGGACGGCAAAGGCCTGCTGACATCACACACAACCATTTCAGACGTGAGTATGTACAATCAAACTCTACTGACTACTGTAGCTATAGTGAGAAAAAAATATTTATTCCTTTACGGCAGGTTATGAATTGTGATGAGTAAAATAAAAGGGGGATTGTCAAAACGAAAATGAACAAATGAACTGAATCCCACACTATTACTCCATAGTGGGGACACCGGAGTCAGTGAGGCAGAAGTCACTTCCTCCTCCCTCGCACACCACTGGGGTGCCCAGTTGCATCACTGGCACCCTGAATGTCTGGCTCTGTGGCAGTGCTGCGCCTGGCACTATGCCGTCTGTGGTCTGGAGCTGGTAAGTGCACACTGCTGAGGCTTGAGGTGTCCTCCGTGTCCCCCAAGGCAACCTCACTGGGGGTGGCCGACCTCTGTCCCATTACCTGTTCGATCACAGTGGTGATCTGGACAAGGGCCTGGACCACATCCCTACTGGTGTGTGAAGCCTCTACCTGGGCCGCCACAGCACGACGGGCGATGAGGGCGGTGGAGTTGGCCATGCGATTGGAGGACCGGCAGTATGTCGCAAACATGGTGCGGAAACGGTGCTCATGTCTGCGTCTACTCAGCCGTTCTTGTCTCAGCTCCTCGCACAGGTCACGCACAGCAGTGGTCAACTCCCTAGTGTCCTGGGAGGCCTGTACCTGTCCCTCACGCAGCTGGTTGATGTTATCATTGAGGGTGTGCAGTCTCCGATGCAGTCCAACCTTGTTCCTATTGTGGACTCTGAGGCTCCTGTCCAAACTTTGGATCCTTCTATTTTGCAGCCGCTGTTGCTGCAACATTGCAGCCTCAAGTCCACCAAACAGGGATGTATCCTCAGCTGCCTCCTGCAATTGCTGTAGTGACACTGGGGCACGTGGACGACGTGCTGCAGGACCCCTGTCCTCCGGTACCTGGCTGCACATCTCGGATGCAGATGGTGTGCCGGAACTCTCCTGCTGCACATCAGAGTCACCACTGAGGTATGTTAGTGGTAACGGCCTAAGCCTGTGGCGCACAGTAGGGAGATTGCTGGACCCACTGGTGGTGTTGTCTGAGGGCAGCTGCGTGTCTGTGTCCGCTACACCCGTCACTGCTGTGGCTGCTGTGCCAGGCCCACCTGCAACAGCAATATGCAGCATGTCAGTTCTGTATGTTATATTATCTGTCCAGAAATGGCAATAATACTATACATACTGCTGTACATGGTGTAGTGTGTGTTGTGTTACCTTGGGTGTCCCTATGCTTGCTAACAATATCATGCCACTGTCTGTTCTAGTTTGTGGACCACGACTCCCATAATGCATGTTTTTGCTGCTAATGAGATGTGGAGTGGACTACTTCACACACTACTTCACATTACATGCTAATTCCTAAGGGGCTTTTATGCATGCACATACAGTGTTCACACAACAGAATTTGCACTTACCTTGGCTGGTACTTGGTTGGGCCGAGGTGTCTATGTCAGTGACCCCTGTCACTGCTTCTGGTAGGAGGGTTGATTCCACCAGGTCCTCCAGTGGTGTGGCAGGTGGCTCCGTTGGTGGTCCACCTCCCGTGCTCCTGGCCTCTGCAAGTCGCCTTGCCACCCTCTCCTTTGCCCGGGACCGAAGGTCGTACCAGCGCTTCTTGATTTCATCTATGGAGCGCTGGGCCACTCCAATGGCGCAAATCTTGGTTTGGATATCCAGCCAGAGTCTCCTCTTCTCACTCTCTGACACCTGGAGGGATGATTTGCCAAACAGGCGGTCATGGCTCCTCACCACCTCCTCTGTTAGGATCTCCAGCTCCTGCTCACTGAACTTGAGCTTGCGCTTCCTCTCCTGCTTCTCTGATCCTGGACTTTGGGGCTCCATGGTGGCTCAGATGATGCTCCTTCACAGTGCTCCTCACAGTGGCTGGGCTGCTCTCACTCTGGATGCTGGCTTGGGTGTGGCTCTTGTACCTGCCTGGGATGACTCATTTCCTGCTGATGAGTCATCAATCACCTCCAGGTGTGCATTCTCGAACTTTCTCGCATTTTGCGATTTTTTTTACCGAATCGCAAAAACATCGCAAATTGCGAGAATGCAGATTGTGATTCGGAAAATGGGCCTCGCAAACCACAAATAGCGACTTTTAAGAAATCGCTAATTCCGAATCACAATTTTGTTACATGGCCAATTGCGACTCGGAAATTGCGATGTCTTAAAATTAGCATTTTGCGATTCGCAGACCCCAGTTTTCATACATCTGGCCCATAGTTTCTTCAGTACCCAGACCACAGCAAAAAAGCTTCATGCTGTTTTGCACTCCACCTATGTTCCCTGGGAAATAACCTCAGCTAATGAAGGCTACAGGTTGACCTAGGCCCTCTTCATTAAGCTGTGAGAGCACTGCTCCTATACCATGCTCTGAAGCGTCTGTTTGCACAACAAACTCCTTGGAGTGTGCACATGGTAGCCTTCAGGGCCTCAAAAGCGGTCTGGCAAGCCTCTGTCCAGATCACCTTCTTTGGTTGCTTCTTTGAAGTCAACTCATTCAACTCATTCAAGGGGGCAACAATGGTGCCATATCCCTTGACAAAAGACATGTTAAAGCCAGTGAGGCCTTAAAAGGCCCTCACCTCAGTCTGGGTCTTGGGAGGCTCCCAAACCACTATGGTGTAAATGTTTGGATGTAGGGGTGCCACCGGGCCACTCCCTACCTGGTGTCCCAAATACACCACTGAACCCTACCCTATTTGGCACTTGCTTGTCTTAATAGTGAGGCCTGCCTTTTGCAGCACCTCAAACACTGCAGACGTGCTACAAGTGTTCCTCCCAAGTGGAACTGAACACTGCAATGTCATCCAGGTATGCTGCACTGAAGTCCTCCAGCCCAGTCAACACCTGGTTGACCAACCTCTGGAATGTAGCAGGGGCGTTCTTCATCCCACATGACATCACTTTAAACGGGAATTGTCCATCTGGTGGAGAAAATGCTGACCTCTCCTTGCCCTCCCCCCCAGTTAAGTCAATCTGCCAATACCCAGATGTCAAATCAAATGTGCTGAGGTATTGGGCAGCTCACAACCAATCTATGAGCTCAGGTGATGGGGTGCGCGTCAGTTTTAGTGACCGCATTGAGACCCCGGTAGTCCACACAGAACCGTAGTTCTGGGGTGGCACCAGGAGCAGCAGCCTTTCGGACCAAGACCACAGGGCTGGCCCAAGGACTGCTAGAAAACTTAATCACCCCTAGGGCTAACATTTTAAACACCTCATCTTTGCCCTGATCCTACCAGTCACCCTGTGTAGGAGGCTTGCCTGGTTTGTAGTGGGTACCTTGGGCACTTACACCTTATACCAGGTCCAGTTATCCCTTATTAGTGAAGTAGTAGTGTTCTAGCAGCTTAGGCTGATAGACGTAGCTATAGCAGAGCAGCTTAGGCCGACCTGGGAGACATGCAAAACTCATGCAATACCACTTATAGTTACACAGTACTTATACACAAGTAAAGACAATACTCAGTGTTACCAAAAATAAAGGTATTTATTTGGGTGACACAGTACCAAAAATATCTTAGAGACAATACTCCTGGAGGTAAGTATTATACACAATATAAACACTAAACACCAAAATTAGACAAGTAAATAGTCATATAACAATGCAAACAGTAGGAAATCCTATAGAATGCAATGGGAGAAACTAGGTCTAGGGGCAACACAAACCATATACTAAGAAAGTGGAATGTGAATTACGAATTCCCACCTAGACAAGTATAGTGTGTGCAGAATCGCTGGGAGAGTGAGAATACAGTAAAGGTAAGTAAATCACCCCACCCCAGAGCCCAGAAAAGCAGGCGTAAAGTAATGCAAGTTTCCTTAGGACACACTACACCTCATTTATGGGATTTTGCAGCAGCCAACCAAGTCTGCAAAGAACAACTGCTGGATTATTGGACCTGAAGACCTGCAAAGGAAGGGGACCAAGTCCAGAAGTCGAAAGAAGTTCCAGGAAGGACAGGAGCCCCTGTCAAAAGAAGTCTCCGGTTAGTCGAAGACTGCAGGAATGCACCCTAGGAAGATGCCAGCAGGTTTCTGCATGATGCAAAAGATGTCCCACACCGTGAAGATCGTTGCAAACGAGATTTCATGTTGGAAGGCGCCAACAAGCCTTGGCTGGTACAAAAGTGCGTTTTGCGTCAAAATGGTTCTGGATGGACCCAGGAGGGACCTGGGGGCCTCAACTCTGTGTGAGTAGGAAGAGGGGGCTCTCAGCACTTTACAGAGCCCCCAGAATGCCAGCCAGCACCCCCAGAAGCTGCAGGATCTGGGTTCAAAGGAGGTGCAAAACGCGGTTGATGCAGCACAACTAAAGAAGGTCCCACGCCGCCAGAGAACAACTCAGCAAGTTGAGCGTCACAGGATGGAGTGCTGGGGACCTGGGCCAGGTTGCTTGTGAAGGAATTTTGCAAAGAGTGCACAGAGGCCTCAGGAGGTAAAGAATACGCAGTGCACAGGGGTACCATCGCTTTTGGGGGAAGGCAAGGTCTTACCTCCTCCAAATTGCTTCAGCAGGACCTCGGGACAGTCTATGTTGATGATGTACACCCTCGGTGTCCTTGGGAGCACGCTTGTTGCTGTGAAAGGAGTCCCAGGGTACCAGTCGTCATCTCGGAAGGTGCCTGCTTGCAGCAGGGGAGTGACTCTGTCACTCTATGCAAGATTTCTTCGGCCCATCTAGTGCAGGATGAAGACGGGCGTCCCCAAAGCATGCACACCATGGAAACTGTTGCAGTTGCTGACTTGGAGCTGGGGTTGCTGAAGAAAAGTGTCTCTTGTAGACACTTTGTTTCAGTTACTGCGTTTCTTGGAGCAGTCTGCGGTTGACCCGAGGTCAGAGGAGTCTGAAGTTGTTGCAGAGGATTCCTGAAGGAAAGTTGCAAGCAAAATCTGAAGAGAACCATAGGAGAGACCCTAGATAGCCCTGAGAGGGGGATTGGCTACCTTATCAGGTGGGGTCTCTGAGGTCACCTGCTGGCACTGGCCACTCAGAGCCCTCCAGAGTGCCCTCACACCTTGCAAAGCAAGATGGCTGAAGTCTGGGATACACTGGAGGAGCTCTGGGTGACATCCCTGGGGTAGTGATGGACAGGGGAGTAGTCACTCCCCTTTCCTTTGTCCAGTTTTGCACCAGAGCAGGGGAGAAGGGGTCCCTGAACCGGTGTAGACTGGTCTATGCAAGGAGGGCACCATCTGTGCCCTTCAAAGCATTTCCAGTGGCTGGGGAAGGCTACCCCTCCCCAGCCTGTAATACCTATTTCCAAAGGGAGAGGGTGTAACACCCTGCTATCAGAGGAAATGCTTTGTTCTGCCTTCCTGGGACTGGGCTGCCCAGACCCCAGGAGGGCAGAACCCTGTCGGTGAGGTGGCAGCAGCTGTAGCTGCAGTGCAAACCTCAGAGAGCTGGTTTGGCAGTACTGGGGTCGATGCTGGAGCCCCCAGGATGCATGGAATTGGCTCCTCAATACCAGATTTGGTATGGGGGGGACAAGTCCATGATTTTAGACATGTAACATGGCCATATTCGGAGTTACCATTGTGAAGCTACATATAGGTATTGACCTATATGTAGTGCACGCGTGTAATGGCATCCCTGCACTCACAAAGTCTGGGGAAATGGCCCTGAACTATGTGGGGGCACCTTTGCTAGTGCAAGGGTGCCCTCACACTTAGTAACTTTGCACCTAACCTTCAGCAAGTAAAGGTTAGACATATAGGTGACTTATAGGTTACTTAAGTGCAGTGAAAATGGCTGTGAAATAACGTGTGCATTATTTCACTCAGGCTGCAATGGCAGTCCTGTGTAAGTGTTTCTCTGAGATCCTTATGGGTGGCAAAAGAAATGCTGCAGCCCATATGGATCTCCTGGAACCCCAATGCCCTGGGAACCTAGGTACCATATACTAGGGACTTATAAGGGGGTCCAGTATGTCAATTGAAACTGGTAAATGAAGTCACTGGCCTACAGTGACAAATTTAAAAGCAGAGAGAGCATAAGCACTGTGTTTCTGATTAGCAGAGCCTCAGTGACACAGTTATGCACTACACAGGATACACATTAGGCCATAAATTATGAGCACTGGGGTCCTGACCAGCAGGATCCCAGTGAGACAAGCAAAAACATACTGACATACAGGTAAAATTGGGGGTAACATGCCAAGGAAGATGGTACATTCATACACCATGTAAACCTTCTGTTTAATGGGTGGACTGTCCCCAGTGTCCACATCATGTGTACACAAGTGTGTGATCCCCGGTATCAGGGAGGCAAACTGACCCAGTACCTGGCAACAGTCCCTCTGCTGTTCTGAGGTGAGGGAGGGGGTAGAGGTTCACTCGCTCCACAGACCCATCTTTCTCCCCAGCAAACAGGAGGTCAGGAAGAGGCTCACTCTCTTCCTCCACCCTTTCATCTGTTGCTAGGAGCAGGGACAATTCAGTCTGCTCAAAGTGTGGCTTGAGATGGTTCACATGCAGGACCCTTAAGGGGTTCCTTGGAGTCCGCAAATCCACCAGGTAGGTGACTTTGCTTTTGTGCTCTACCACCTCCTTGTCCTGGAACGCCCTGGGCTCCACTGGTGCCATTACCCACACTTTTTGCCCAGGCTGAAACTCTCCCAGAGTGCCATTCTGGTCATACCAGTATTTCATGGCTGCCTGGCTTGCTTCCAGGTTCTCTTGTGCAAGAGCTCTGAAGCGAGCAGTCTGGTTTCTGAAGGCCAACATGTAGTTAAATACATCCTGGGGAGGTTCACTGGGGGCTTTCTCTAAGCCCTCCTTCACCAGACTCAAGGGACCCCTAACAGTAATGGCCATACAGTAACTCAAAAGGACTAAGGGCCAGATGTAGCAAGCCTTTTGCATGTCGCAAACTGCGAAAACCGCAGTTTGCAGCATGCAAAAGGCCTAACGCAATGCACATCCTCAAATTGCAAGTCAGTACCGACTCGCAATTTGGGGATGCGGCTCGCAAATAGGAAGGGGTGTTCCCTTCCTATTTGCGACCGCATCGCCATGCTGAGTTGCTTTGTGACCGCGAATGCGGTCGCAAACCAACTCGCAGTTACCACCAGTGTCACACTGGTGGTAACTCATTCGCAAAAGGGAAGGGGCCCCATGGGACCCCTTCCCCTTTGTGAATGCCGATAAAAATATTTTTTCAGAGCAGGCAGTGGTCCATAGGACCACTGCCTGCTCTGAAAAAAACGAAACCAAATGGTTTCGGAAGTTTTTTCATTTTGCAACTCGTTTTCCTTGAAGGAAAACGGGCTGCAAAATGGAAAAAAAAAAACTGCTTTATTGAAAAAGCAGTTACAGACATGGAGGTCTGCTGACTACAGCAGGCCACCATCCCTGTGAGTGCAGGGACTCGCTATGGGGTCGCAAACTGCAACCCATCTCATGAATATTGATGAGGTGGGTCTTTGCGACCCAATATCGAGTCGCAGAAGGTGTCTGAGACACCTTTCTGCATCCCATTTTGCGAGTTGCAAATTGCGAGTCGGTCAGACTCGCAATTTGCAGGTCGCAAAATGTTAGTTTACTACATCTGGCCCTAAATCCCAGCCCTTTTTGAGGCACCTCCCTGTAGGAGAACAGAAGGCAAGGCAAGAGGACGTCTTACTTCCACCTCAAGGGCTCTGACAGGCCTATGATCATGCCTTTTAAGGTGCGGTTGAATCTCTCAACCAGACCATTACTTGGGGGTGGTAAGGAGTGGTGAACTTATAAGTTACCCCACACTCCTGCCACAGATACTTCATATACGTGGATATGAAGCTGGTACCCCTATCAGATACCACTTCCTTGGGGAACCCCATGCAGGTAAAAAAAAAACATCAATGCATGACCCACCACAAGGAAAGTGATTGATCTCAGCGGAATGGCTTCAGGGTAGCGGGTGGCAAGGTCCACCAAGACCAGGTGAACCTGTTGCCCATGGCTGACTTGGGGTCCAGAGGCCCCACAATGTTAAAACCAACCCTTTCCATGGGGGTACTAACTACAGGAAAAGGTTGGAGGGGAGCCTTACATTTCCCCCCCCCCCCCCCCACTCATGCCACTTGCTTGACAAGTCTGGCAAGACCTGCAATGAGCATCTGAGTGCCTATGCATTAGGGGCCAGTAAAAGTGGGTGACAAGCCATTCAAAGGTCTTGCCCTGCCCCAAATGTTCAGCCAAAGGCACATCATGAGCCAGACCCAGTAGGAAGGCTCTGAAGCACTGGGGTACCAACAGCACACAGGCTGGCCCAGGCTCAGCAACCTTAGGCTCACTATACAGGAGGCCATCCTCCCAATAAATCAGGTGAGAACCTGGCTCATTCCCAGCCACCTGGTCTGCAGCTGCAAAAACCCACTAGAGTAGGGCATGTTTTCTGTGCCTCACAGAATGCCTCCCTGAGGGTCCCCCTTCCTGCTGCCACTGTAACAGCTCAGGGACCTCCCCAAGCTCAGCCACCTGTTCCCCTGTAGGCTCTGGGGTGTCACCCTCAGTCTCTGCCTCCTCCCGGACCGTGTCAACTTCTGAGGCCGGTTTCCCACACCCCTTGCCATTCCTCTTTTTAGCATGTCCCCTGGGCCACTGTTTCAGGCTTCAGGGGCTCCTGACCACCCTGATGGGCTGCCATTGACCTGGTGGATACGCATACCCACCCAGGCAGACCCAACATCTCCAAGTGTGTGACCTGCGTGCCACTTCCTTCCAAGGGGAATTCTCCAGGTCATTGCCAAGCAAACAATCCACAGGCATGGTTGGACTCACACCTACCTTCAAGGAATCTGAGGACCCCCACCCATTCAAAAGGAACCTGAGCCACTCTGCACAGGCGCTCGGAGTTCTCTACTGCAACTACTTGGCGAAGTACACGGGATCTATCTGCTCTTCAGATACCAGGTGACTCCTCACTGTAGTCATACTGGCTCCTATGTCTCTGAGTCTCCACCCTCTGTCCATTATTGGTCACTCACTGCCTGTACTTTTTAGTTTTCTTAGGCACTAAGGTTCTCTTGACCATCTCCCTGTCCCCTAGTGAGACAAGGGTCATCACAGCTGGCTCCCACCCACCTGGAACCAACTCCTCTCCAAGCGCACACTAGCCAAACCATGGGACTGAGCACCAGTGGGTGCCGGTGTACTCTTGGGATGTTTGAGGTCCCCCTCACATGACCCAGCTGGTCACATGAATAACACTTATGTGGGGGACCCTCTTCTACAGGTTTCCCTTTAGAGAACCATGTCTTCTTTTCACTGAGGGGTTGGGAATCCTTACCCTGGGAACTAGGTTGGGGCCCTTTAGAGAACTCTTCTGTTTACCCTTACCCCACCTTTCTTCTGAGAGGGACCCAGCCCACCCTTGTTGTGGTCTCCCCCATACCTCATCTGGACCCTGGTGCTCTCTCAGCGGTCCGCTTCCTGTGCTAGCTTACTGGGGGTCTCTTATAGGACCTAAAACGTGTCCTTGTACATTTCAGGGGTGAGACCATACCTTGTGAGTAGGGCATCCTTCATGATAGAGTAGATGATCCCCTAAGGATGTCAGAGTATCCCTCCCCTCTACCTCGAAGTGCTTCCATGGACCCGCCCCCCAATGAGCATCAGGGACCAGATTCATATGGAGAGTTTGTATCCTAAACTACTTCAACTGCTGAGCCCTCTCTTCCTGTCTGTCTTGTAACTCTTCAGGAGTCAGACCCTTGGATGACACACTGCTACCTGCCCTGGAGACTCTCTCCTTGGGCATAACAGGCCTACCCACTATACCATTGTGTATGGATTGCACCTCCTCACCCTCATCCTCCTCCTCTCCCTCTGTGTGCCCCTCAGCTTCCTTGGCTGTCACCCATGCCCTGAGTGCCTTCTGCAGCTCCTCCTTCCTGGTGGAGCCCTAAATGGAACAGGCAAGATTTTTGCAGAACTGCCTCAAATGAGCTACTGTATAACTCTAGTTTCCCAAAGTCAAAAGCAGCTCCAGCTGATGCATCTCCAGATTGAGGCATGATGAAGAATCAACAAAAGTGCAAGTTCCAAGGCAGAAAAAAGAGTTCCCAATGAAGTTCAAAAAGTCAAAGATCAGCAAAAATATGGATGTAGGAAAAAACAATTGAGAAAAAGCAAAAACAAGCTGTCTGTGGTCACGTACTGATCTGCACTGAAAACAGTAGTGTACACTTAATCACTGTATGTCAAGTACAAATACAAGTCCAATCCTCACCGCTGATCACCAATGTTAGAAATGGGGTCTTTGCTTGGCAGTTAGGGTACCCCCTGTCCAAGCAAGGACCCTCAATCTAGTCAGGGTAAAGGAGAATCACCCTTGGTTAACCCCCACTCACCCCCTTGGTAGCTTGGCACAAGCAGGCAGGCTGAACTTCAGAAGCAATATGTAAAGTATTTGTACCAACACACACTAACTCAGTGAAAACACTACAAAATGACACAACAAAGGTTCAGAAAAATAGGTAATAATTATCTAAACAAAACAAGACCAAAATGACAAATATCCAACATACACAAGTCAAGACATGAATTTTCCAAAGAATACGAGTCTTAATCCTTAAAAAAACAGTGAGAATGCTGTTGTTACACAAAGTACCTGGTTAGTGTAAAAAATAAAGCCGCACAGGTGAGTGTGCATTAGAAAAGTCAGCGATGCGTCAATTCCTTAGTCGCAAGTGAGGCTGTGCATAGTTTCCTTCTCCAGTCGGGTTGGCGAGGCTTCGTTTTTATCCTGCAAGAAGGCGATGCATCGATTTCCGGATGGGGCACCTTGGATCCACGCAGAGTCTAGTTGACTTTGACACTCAGGGACGATGCGTGGAAAATCTGGTTGCACGGTATCAAGAAACTGTGCTGCATGGGGTTTGCATCATGGTCAGCCTCCGTTAGAGAGTGTTGTGCATTGTTTCTCCAGCCGCGTTGCGTCAATCTTCCAGCTGTGATGCAGGTGGAGTGTTGATTTCAGCTGCGAAGCCGTTGGCGTGTCATTTATCAGCCGCGTCACGGAAGGTGCGTCGAAAATTTCCCTGCATGGCGGCCTGTGCGTGGATTTTCAGTCCTTGTCTGCCAACTTAATCTTTCAAGGGCCCAGGAACTGGATAGGGCACCACTTCGCAGCGCAGGAGTCTCAGCAGAGAGAGCAGGTGCTAGCATGGGAAGTCTTTGATGGCCCTGAGACTTCAACAACAGGAGACAAGGTCAGTTCAAGCCCTTGGAGATTCTTCTTACGCAGGAATGCACAACAAAGTCCAGTCGTTGTCCTCTTTCTCAGGCAGAAGCAGCAACTGCAGGATTGTAGGAAGGTAGCCTCTTTCTAGCCTTGCTACCCAGCACTTTTGGCCTGTTTGTGAGTATATGTCAGGGTGTTTTTTACTGTCTCACTGGGATCCTGCTAGCCAGGGCCCAGTGCTCATAGTGAAAACCTTATGTTGTCAGTGTGTTTGTGTCACTGGGATCCTGCTAGCCAGAAGGCCTATATGTGTCCCCTGTGTGGTGCCTAACTGTATCACTGAGGCTCTGCTAACCAGACATAAGTAACTTATAAGTCACCTATATGTCTAACCTTCACTTAGTGAAGGTTGGGTGCCAAGTTCAGTCAGTCAGTCAGTCAAACAGAAGCTTTATTCGATCAATGATCATCAAAGCAGTACATAATCAATATCATCATAGAATATAAAATATAAAATGCAATTTCATCCTAAGATCATAATACCACATAAAAACACCACCTAAGAGTATAAAATAGAAATCTATCCTAAAATCATAATACCAAGTAACAAGGCCGCCTCCACTGACCCGACTAAAAAGGAAAAACTCATCCATCAGATCCTTTGGTAATATAAAAGTTCCTTATGCGCCATGCTGACAGTAAATATTTACTAACGGAATATATTAACTTTTTAGTGGAATCACTTTTTAAAATCCTCAGTGCCAATGCGCATTCCCTTATTCCCATTTCCCGACATAGATCACGGATACACTTGGACCTAGGAATTATATATGCAGGGCAAAAAAACATAAAGTGCTCCACTGATTCAGAAGTATTACCACACACAGGACAAATATCATTGGTTACATTTGCATCCCATCTGCGCTCCAAGGTCTTCAATGGTAATGTCCCAAAACGAAATCTAGCATATAGGCTTTTGCCTAAGATGTCTGGTATAATATCTAGATAAGATTCAAACTTTGGGTACCATTTGATGTCAATAAATAGATTGGTTAGACGGCCGCATGATTTATGGTTGATAACATCATTCCTCAAATAAGACCAATAGACACGCTTCAGTACTTTGAGATGGATTTTCTCAAGTTTGTGAGGGTTCTCCCAGTAATCTCCCAACCCCCCAAGTCTAGGAGTGATTCCTTGTAGCTGTCTAACTCAGGGACGGTCCATAGCCTTATCCAATACAGCAAAGGTCTTAGATTTATCAGGTCGGCTATCCGTTTTATGCCCAAATCTAAAAACAAGGGAATCAGTGGGGTACTGGAGGGACAAGCACAAAGGGCCCTTGTGAAGCTGTTCTCCCCGATGGTTAGCCTGTTGGTATCAGAAAAGCCCCATACTTCCGCACCATACACCGCAGCTCCCTGAGCCTTTGCTACATAGATCTTAATAGCTGGGGAGACCGTTTTTGTGATGGTACTCCTATAAAAACGCAAAATGGATGCTGCATTGTGCTGAAGGAGGCCAGTGCTTTTATTGATCTGTTCTTCCCAATGTAAGTTATCAGTTAGCCTTACTCCAAGGTAATCTATAGAACTGACCTTAACCAGGGGGTCACCATCTAAATTGATGGTGCACTTCTTCCGCTTCCCAGAACGCAAGACCATTAGCTTCGTTTTCTTGGGAGTTAGCTCTAATCCATAATCCCGACAGAATGCACTAAATCTGTCAATAAGGATTTGCAAGCCCATGGGGGTCTTTGAAATTAAGAGCGAATCGTCTGCAAAGAGAAGTATAGGGATTTTTTGGTCCCTAGAGTGGGGGCATCGCTCTGGCATGCCATCATAACCTGAACCACCTCATTGATAAAAAAAGAAAACAAGAGCGGTGCCAGCATGCATCCCTGGCGAACACCCCTATTAATGGGGATTTTATCGGTCAGTTCACCTAGGTTGCCCCAATGAACTTGTGCATAAGTTTTTTCAAGCAGGCGCTTTAGTAGGAAGACTAAATTGCCAGGGATCCCTATTCTGTATAAGACTACCACAACTTCTCCCTTGGAACCAGGGCGAAGGCTGATTTCAAATCAGCAAAAGCAACATATAGGGGCTGTTTTGCGAGGACAGTGTGTTTCCAATACAGCACGGCCAGCCTGAAGACCTGGTCCACTGTGCTAATTCGGGGTCGAAAACCTGCCTGGAGGGGAGATAATACCTTATGTTCCTTGGCCCATTGCATTAGTCTGCCAAGAAGTTGTTTGGCAAAAATCTTTTGCAAATTATCTATGAGACTAATCGGCCTATAGTTTACTGGTAAATTTACGTTGCCCCTTTTATAAATAGGAATAATCTCAGCACCCTTCCAAGTTGCAGGGATCTGCCCCCCTTCAGAAATTTTATTGGAAAGTGCATTGATATACCAGACCCATATAGAGGGTTCTGATCTATAAAGATCCCCTGGAATCTTATCGGGTCCTGGAGCTTTGCCAGATTTTAACGAACAAATTGCCTCAGCAGTTTCTTCTAAGGAGAAACTAATGGGGACCTCAGTATCTAGGAAACCCCCTTCCAATAAAACAGATGGGGGTTCCGTATCTTGCAGGGGGCCAGAGTCTTCTCTCACGCCATGGTTAATAGGAGCCTCAGGAGTATCGATTTTATCATAGAGGGATGAAAAATGATCCACCCAACTTTCTGATTGGATGTAGTTCATTATGCTAGTTCTTCCCCCTTTCTCCCTTTTAGCTAAGAGTTCCCAAAATAAGCTATTGTTGTTGGATTCAGTTGCATCCAGCAACTCCTGCCAGATTGAGTCCTCCCAAGTTTTTTTAGCTCTTGAAATGGACTCCTTGTGTATATACGTCTGGCTTGCTGTATGTCCCCCGGGGACCCTTTCATAATGGCATTTTTTATCCCTGACTTGGCCCTGAAGCATGATTCATCAAACCAGGTGTTGTTGATCGAGGTTCCTCCTTGTAGACTTGCCCCAGTCTTCCTATAAATAATATCCTGAATTTAACAACCATATTTTCATGAATGCGAAGAATAGGAATATCATTAGGGTCATGATCTTTATAGGGTGCCATATTATCTAAAAAGAATGAATAGATAGCATGCAACAAATAAGGATTTGACACCACCTTCGGCCATCTGACCTTCATGGATGAATTCTTCACAATAGGAGTAGGGACCATAGTAGCTAGGTTGTTAGCGGATCTGCAAAATACATCCCCAGAAATAGACAATAGCAGCGGATAATGGTCACTCTCACTTCTAAGATCCACTTTCATGTCTTTAAGCTGAGGCCACAGTCTTACATCGACTAAGAAGTAATCAATTACACTTGTACATATGCCTCGTTTGAAGGTAGGCGCAATATCCGGGTCGGAGGGCATGCAGCCGTTACAGGCCCTAAGACCGTGCTTCAAACAAAGTGAGGCCAACTGGGCTGCTACGTGAGTACAAAGACAGAAATGATCAGAATTCAATTGCACAATCCCCCATATTTGATCCTCCTCCATAGTTAGGCCACTAAGTAGCACCGATGGTTCAAAGGTACAGTTTACATCCCCAGCTATAATCAAATAGGATGTAGTTTGAATAGTATCTATGAACTCAAGGAGCTGGATTAGGGTCTGAGATTCTGCCCCGCGTGAAACAGATCGAGCATAGACATTAATGAGGGTTATAATAAAATTCTGATGGAATGATATTTGCAACCCCATCAAGTCAACACAGTCAAATTGTAAGATCTTATAGTCACATTGTAGTCTTATATTCAAAAGAATTAACAACCCCCCTTTTGCACGACCTGACCCTTTTTCAGATGGTTGGGCGGGAACATTGAAGGAAAGAAACCCATCAATGGTGATCCTGTCCTCGGCCCAAGTTTCTTGGAAGAGGCATATATCTTGGGTATTTACATATGAACACCAGTCCATGTCATCCAGTTTCCTCCCAATACCAGCTAAGTTCCATGACAATATTGATAGTCCACCAATAGCAACAGGTGTAACTCTAGTTACTTAGAGTGTGGGCACCCTGGCACTAGCCAAGGTGCCCCCACATTGTTCAGGGCAAATTCCCCAAACTTTGTGAGTGTGGGGACACCGTTACACACGTGCACTATACATAGGTCACTACCTATGTTTAGTGTCACGATGGTAACTCCGAACATGGCCATGTAACATGTCTAAGATCATGGAATTGTCCCCTAATACCATTCTGGTATTGGGGGGTCAATTCCATGATCCCACGGGTCTCTAGCACAGAACTCGGGTACGGCCAAACTGCCTTTCCAGGGTTTCCACTGCAGCTGCTGCTGCTGCCAACCCCTCAGACAGGATTCTGCCCTCCTGGGGTCCAGGCAGCCCTGGCCAAGGAAGGCAGAACAAAGGATTTCCTCTGAGGGAGGGTGTTACACCCTCTCCCTTTGGAAATAGGTGTGAAGGGCTGGAGAGGAGTAGCCTCCCCCAGTCTCTGGAAATGCTTTGATGGGCATAGATGGTGCCCATCTCTGCATAAGCCAGTCTACACCGGTTCAGGGATCCCCCAGCCCTGCTCTGGTGCGAAACTGGACAAAGGAAAGGGGAGTGACCACTCCCCTGACCAGTACCTTCCAGGGGAGGTGCCCAGAGCTTCTCCAGTGTGTCCCAGACCTCTGCCATCTTGGAAACAGAGGTGTTGGGGGCACACTGGTCTGCTCCGAGTGGCCAGTGACAGCAGGTGATGTCAGAGACCCCCTCTGATAGGCTCTTACCTTTCTTGGTGGCCAATCCTCCTTTCTTGGTAGCCAAACCTCCTTTTCTGGCTATTTAGGGTCTCTCCTCTGGGGAATTCTTCAGATAATGAATGCAAGAGCTCACCAGAGTTCCTCTGCATCTCCCTCTTCGACTTCTACCAAGGATCTACCGCTGACTGCTCCAGGACGCCTGCAAAACCGCAACAAAGTAGCAAGACGACTACCAGCAACATTGTAGCGCCTCATCATGCCGGCTTTCTCGACTGTTTCCTCTGATAGACTCTTACCTTTCTTAGTAGCCATTCCTCCTTTCTTGGTAGCCAAACCTCATTTTCTGGCTATTTAGGGTCTCTCCTCTGGGGAATTCTTCAGATAATGAATGCAAGAGCTCACCAGAGTTCCTCTGCATCTCCCTCTTCGACTTCTACCAAGGATACAACTGTTTCCTGGTGGTGCATGCTCTGGGGGTCACCTGCCTTCACCCTGCACTGGAAGCCAAAAAGAAATCTCCAGTGGGTCGACGGAATCTCCCCCCTGCTAACACAGGCAGCAAAAGACTGCATCACCGGTCCTCTGGGTCCCCTCTCATCCTGACGAGCGTGGTCCCTGGAACACAGGAACTCTATCCAAGTGACTCCCACAGTCCAAGTTTGGTGGAGGTAAGTCCTTGCCTCCCTACGCTAGACTGCAAACCTGTGTACTGCGTGATTTGCAGCTGCTCCGGCTCCTGTGCACTCTTCCAGGATTTCCTTCGTGCACAGCCTAGCCTGGGTCCCCAGCATTCCGTCCTGCAGTGCTCAACCCTCTGAGTTGGCCTCTGGCGTTGTGGGACCCTCCTTTGTGACTCTGAGTCTCCGGTTCACAAATCTTCTAAGTGTCTGCTCCGGTACTTCTGCGGGTGCTCCCTGCTTCTGTGGGGGCCCTCTGAGTTGCTGAGCGCCCCCTCTGTCTCCTCTTCCAAGGGGCGACATCCTGGTCCTTCCTGGTCCCCAGAAGCACCCAAAAACCTCTACCGCGACCCTTGCAGCTAGCAAGGCTTGTTTGCGTTTTTTCTGCGTGGGAATACTTCTGCAACCTTCATCGCGACGTGGGACATCTTCCGTCCAAAGGAGAAGTTCCTAGTCCTCTTCGTTCTTGCAGAATTTCAAGCTTCTTCCATCTGGAGGCAGCTTCCTTGCACCTTCATCCGGGGTTTCCTGGGCTCCTGCCCCCCCTGGAAAGTATTGCGACTCATGGACTTGGTCCCCTTGGCTTGCAGGTCCTCAGGTCCAGGAATCCACCTTCAGTGCCTTGCTGGTGTTTGTTGTTCTTGCAGAATCCCCCTATCACGACTATTGTGTCCTTTTGGGGTAGTAGGTGTACTTTACTCCTACTTTTCAGGGTCCTGGGATAGGGTATCTTGGACACCCTGACTGTTTTCTTATAGTCCCAGCGACCCTCTACAAGCTCCTACAGGTCTGGGGTCCATTCGTGATTCGCATTCCACTTTTGGAGTATATGGTTTGTGTTGCCCCCAGACCTATGTTCACCTATTGCAACCTATTGTAATTCTACACTGTTTGCATTACTTTTCTGACTCTTACTTATCTGTTTTGGGTTTGTGTACATATAACTTGTGTATATTACTTACCTTCTTACTGAGGGTACTCACTGTGATACTTTTGGCATATTGTCATAAAAATAAAGTACCTTTATTTTTATTAACTCTGTATATTGTGTTTTCTTATGATATTGTGCATATGATATAAGTGGTATAGTAGGAGCTTTGCATGTCTCCTAGTTCAGCCTAAGCTGATTTGCCATAGCTACCTTCTATCAGCCTAAGCTGCTAGAAACACCTCTATTCTACTAATAAGGGATAACTGGACCTGGCACAAGGTGTAAGCACCTTTGCTACCCACTACAAGCCAGACCAGCCTCCTACACTTATAAGTTACTTATGTGCAGTGAAAAATGGCTGTGAAATAACGTGGATGTTATTTCACTCAGGCTACAGTGGCAGTCCTGTGTAAGAATTGTCTGATCTCCCTATGGGTGGCAAAAGAAATGCTGCAGCCCATAGGGATCTCCTGGAACCCCAATACCCTGGGTACCTAGGAACCATATACAAGGGAATTATAAGGGTGTTCCAGTGTGCCAATGAGAATTGGTGAAGATAGTCACTAGCCTGCAGTGACAATTTTGAAAAGCAGAGAGAGCATAAACACTGAGATTCTGGTTAGCAGAGCCTCAGTGATACAGTTAGGCACCACACAGGGAACACATAGAGTGCATACATTATGTGCACTGGGGTCCTGTCTGGCAGGATCCTAGTGACACATGGGCCAAAACAAACATACATACAGTGAAAATGGGGGTAACATGCCAGGCAAAATGGTACTTTCCCACAGTGCACACAGTCTCTTTGCTTCTCGGCTACATGGCCTCTTCCGTCTTCCTGACTCCCAATGCTCGACTTCACATGCAACCTCTTCAGGAGTGCCTAGAGGACCAGTGGTCCCAGTTGACGGGAAACTGGTAAGACAGGATCATTCTATGCATCCACGCAATCCGATCCTTCAGCTGGTGGGGTTCTCTGAACAATATCCTCCAAGGGATGTCATTTCATCAACAGTCTTCAACACAGACCATTGTGACAGATGCCTCTACTTGGATGGGGAGCTCCTATGGATCACTTACAAAAACAAGGCTCACGGTCGGTGAGGCTGACGACAAACCACATCAGTCTCCTTGGACTCTGTGCAGTTCACCTAGCTGTCAAGGTGTTTCTCCTGTCTTTCAGCACAGACACCCTGCTGGTTCAGACGGACAATACAACCACCATGTACTACCTGAACAAGCAGGGAGGGACCAAGTCCAGAGCCCAGTCACAAAAGGCCCAGACAATCTGACATCTTGCTAGGAATTTGAAAATAATAGCAACTTACCTTCCAGGCGTTCAGAGTGTCCAAGTAGATGCACTCAGCAGGGCTCCCCACGAGAACCACGAGTGGATACTGAACGAAGACATCATTCAAAATATCTTCAGCTTGTGGGGCACAGCTTCTATTGATCTCTTTGCCACAGCAGAAAACAAAAAAAAACTGTGACTTCAGAGCCAGATTTTACCATCCAGACTCGTTGGGGAATGCCCTATGGATCGAATGGTCCACCAATTCCCCTAATTCCGTCAGTCCTACTCAAACTCTCAGCAATGACAGCCAGGATGATCCTCATCGCACTAGAGTGTCCAAGACAATGGTGGTTCCCAGGCCTTCTTCACCGGTCGCTCCATCCACATCTCAGGCTCACCTTAACCTACAACAAGACTTTATGGAGGTCCTGAAAGAGGCAAAACGGCCATCAACCCGATCTGCATATGCCTTCAAATGGAAGAGTTTCTGCATCTGCTGTTACTCCAAGAAGATAGACAACGCATCTTGCAGGGAGGACATCATTCTTTCATATTTATTGCACCTTGCTAAGTAGTTATGAGGACACATCCTAAATTTCTACCCAAAGTTATCTCTGATTTTCATATAAACCAGACTATTTCTTAACCAACTTTCTTTTAAAACCCATCTACACCGGTGAAGAAAACATGTCACTCCCTGGATGTAAAGAGGGTTTTAAAATTTTACCTAGGCAAAACCAAATCTATTCACAGATCACAGCAACTGTTCATTAACCATGAGCTGGTTCGCACAGATCTTGCCAACTCCAAGCATTCACCCTCCAGGTGGATAGTCTGGTGCATTCTGTTCTGTTACCAGCTAGCTAATAAAACTCCTGCTGGCAGACCAAAAAAGCAAACTCTAGTAGAAGCAAGGCAGCCACAACTGCCTTAATGAGAAATATCCCTTTAGCAGATATTTGCAAAACTGTCACATGGAGGTCTCTCCACATGTTCACTAAGCACTACTGTCTTGATTCTGATGTGAGAACATATGCTCAAGAGGGACAGGCTTCTCTCAGAAATCTCTTTGCTTGATAAACTATCATTATTGTTCTGTCTACTCTACCGTTTTAAGTGGGATGGGCTTGCTACTCTATTTAACACTTATAACTATACATGGAAATCACCATCAAGAGAAGGAATAGTTTCTTACCTGTAACTCCAGTTCTCTCGTAGGGGTATTTCCACAATGGTCAAAAGCAACCCTCCCTTCTCCCTGGTGGACTAGGCAAAATAATATATCAGGTGTCTCTTTAACTCAGCTACTGCCACCTACAAAAAGAACAGATGTAGCTGCCTCTTACTAGACATGATGGGTTACTGGAGGTCCAGCTGATCTGGTTCTTGAAGACAGTCTCAGTTTTCTTCACTTTATAATGGCAGTCTGTGTGAGAAGGTAGCCTCTTTCTAGCCTTGTTACCCCCACTTTTGGCCTGTTTGTGAGTGTATGTCAGGATGTTTGTCACTGTTTTCACTGTCTCACTGGGATCCTGATAGCCAGGCCTCAGTGCTCATAGTGAAAACACTATGGTTTCAGTATGGTTGTTATGTGTCACTGGGATCCTGCTGGTCAGGACCCCAGTGCTCATAGGTTTGTGGCCTATATGTATGTGTCACTGGGACCCTGTCAAACAGGGACCCAGTGCTCATAGGTGTGCATGTATATGTTCCCTGTGTGGTGCCTAACTGTCTCACTGAGGCTCTGCTAACCAGAACCTCAGTGGTTATGCTCTCTCATTACTTTCAAATTGTCACTAACAGGCTAGTGACCATTTTTACCAATTTACATTGGCTTACTGGAACACCCTTATAATTCCCTAGTATATGGTACTGAGGTACCCAGGGTATTGGGGTTCCAGGAGATCCCTATGGGCTGCAGCATTTCTTTTGCCACCCATAGGGAGCTCTGACAATTCTTACACAGGCCTGCCACTGCAGCCTGAGTGAAATAACGTCCACGTTATTTCACAGCCATTTTACACTGCACTTAAGTAACTTATAAGTCACCTATATGTCTAACCTTTACCTGGTAAAGGTTAGGTGCAAAGTTACTTAGTGTGAGGGCACCCTGGCACTAGCCAAGGTGCCCCCACATTGTTCAGAGCCAATTCCCTGAACTTTGTGAGTGCGGGGACACCATTACACGCGTGCACTACATATAGGTCACTACCTATATGTAGCTTCACCATGGTAACTCCGAATATGGCCATGTAACATGTCTATGATCATGGAATTGCCCCCTCTATGCCATCCTGGCATTGTTGGTACAATTCCATGATCCCAGTGGTCTGTAGCACAGACCCTGGTACTGCCAAACTGCCCTTCCTGGGGTTTCACTGCAGCTGCTGCTGCTGCCAACCCCTCAGACAGGCATCTGCCCTCCTGGGGTCCAGCCAGGCCTGGCCCAGGATGGCAGAACAAAGAACTTCCTCTGAGAGAGGGTGTGACACCCTCTCCCTTTGGAAAATGGTGTGAAGGCAGGGGAGGAGTAGCCTCCCCCAGCCTCTGGAAATGCTTTCTTGGGCACAGATGTGCCCAATTCTGCATAAGCCAGTCTACACCGGTTCAGGGACCCCTTAGCCCCTGCTCTGGTGCGAAACTGGACAAAGGAAAGGGGAGTGACCACTCCCCTGACCTGCACCTCCCCTGGGAGGTGTCCAGAGCTCCTCCAGTGTGCTCCAGACCTCTGCCATCTTGGAAACAGAGGTGCTGCTGGCACACTGGACTGCTCTGAGTGGCCAGTGCCACCAGGTGACGTCAGAGACTCCTGCTGATAGGCTCCTTCAGGTGTTAGTAGCCTATCCTCTCTCCTAAGTAGCCAAACCCTCTTTTCTGGCTATTTAGGGTCTCTGTCTCTGGGGAAACTTTAGATAACGAATGCATGAGCTCAGCCGAGTTCCTCTGCATCTCCCTCTTCACCTTCTGATAAGGAATCGACCGCTGACCGCGCTGGAAGCCTGCAAACCTGCAACATAGTAGCAAAGACGACTACTGCAACTCTGTAACGCTGATCCTGCCGCCTTCTCGACTGTTTTCCTGCTTGTGCATGCTGTGGGGGTAGTCTGCCTCCTCTCTGCACCAGAAGCTCCGAAGAAATCTCCCGTGGGTCGACGGAATCTTCCCCCTGCAACCGCAGGCACCAAAAAGCTGCATTACCGGTCCCTTGGGTCTCCTCTCAGCACGACGAGCGAGGTCCCTCGAATCCAGCGACACCGTCCAAGTGACCCCCACAGTCCAGTGACTCTTCAGCCCAAGTTTGGTGGAGGTAAGTCCTTGCCTCACCTCGCTGGGCTGCATTGCTGGGAACCGCGACTTTGCAAGCTACTCCGGCCCCTGTGCACTTCCGGCGGAAATCCTTCGTGCACAGCCAAGCCTGGGTCCACGGCACTCTAACCTGCATTGCACGACTTTCTAAGTTGGTCTCCGGCGACGTGGGACTCCTTTGTGCAACTTCGGCGAGCACCGTTTCACGCATCCTCGTAGTGCCTATTTCTGGCACTTCTCCGGGTGCTACCTGCTTCAGTGAGGGCTCTTTGTCTTGCTCGACGTCCCCTCTCTCTGCAGGTCCAATTTGCGACCTCCTGGTCCCTCCTGGGCCCCAGCAGCGTCCAAAAACGCCAAACGCACGATTTGCGTGTAGCAAGGCTTGTTGGCATCCATCCGGCGGGAAAACACTTCTGCACGACTCTCCAAGGCGTGGGAGATCCATCCTCCAAAAGGGAAATCTCTAGCCCTTGTCGTTCCTGCAGTATTCACAGTTCTTCAGCCTAGTAAGAGCTTCTTTGCACCAACCGCTGGCATTTCTTGGGCATCTGCCCATCTCCGAGCTGCTTGTGACTTTTGGACTTGGTCCCCTTGTTCCACAGGTACCCTCAGTCAGGAATCCATCGTTGTTGCATTGCTGATTTGTGTTTTCCTTGCATTTTCCCTCTAACACGACTATTTTGTCCTTAGGGGAACTTTGGTGCACTTTGCACTCACTTTTCAGGGTCTTGGGGAGGGTTATTTTTCTAACTCTCACTATTTTCTAATAGTCTCAGCGACCCTCTACAAGGTCACATAGGTTTGGGGTCCATTCGTGGTTCGCATTCCACTTCTGGAGTATATGGTTTGTGTTGCCCCTATCCCTATGTTTCCCCATTGCATCCTATTGTAACTATACATTGTTTGCACTGTTTTCTAAGACTATACTGCATATTTTTGCTATTGTGTATATATATCTTGTGTACATTTCCTATCCTCTCACTGAGGGTACACTCTAAGATACTTTGGCATATTGTCATAAAAATAAAGTACCTTTATTTTTAGTATAACTGTGTATTGTGTTTTCTTATGATATTGTGCATATGACACTAAGTGGTACTGTAGTAGCTTCACACGTCTCCTAGTTCAGCCTAAGCTGCTCTGCTAAGCTACCATTATCTATCAGCCTAAGCTGCTAGACACCCTATACACTAATAAGGGATAACTGGGCCTGGTGCAAGGTGCAAGTACCCCTTGGTACTCACTACAAGCCAGTCCAGCCTCCTACAGTCTGTAGGCTACACTCCTTCATCCTTATCTTAGATTACAAAAGGGTTTGTGAAAGATTTTTTCTGTTGTTTTTCAAATTATTCATGCATTTTAATGCATGTCTCCTTACTCTATTTCCCTATTGTATCAAACAAGATGAAGAATTTTGGCCACTGTAGCCTATCCTTCAGGCTGCACAATGACATTCCTAAGTGACTTTGCAGGCCTTCCTGAAGAAAGGCAAACATCAACACTTAGGAAGCCATATTGGAAAAAGTGCTCCGAGGTCCCCACAGGCAGGTGGAACTATTCAACGGTTATGACTATCATGGCATACCCCTAGGAGAAAACTGGAATTACAAGTAAGAAACTATTCTTTTCTCCTGGTATCCTTTCTACTCGGGCCCCATTAAGAAAGAGCGTGTGTCTGTATTGTTGGCTAACAAGTTTATGTGTAAAGTCCTGACTACTCAGTTAATCCATGATTGTTGCTGACACTCAGGATTTCAATGTCATCTCACACGTTTTCCTTTTTGTTCCCTTTATATCTGAAAGATAATCAACAGAGATTCTTGAGAGAGAGAGACTATCTGAAGTCCGGACCACTCAAGTCACTGACATACTGGTGGAAGGTGTTTTGAATGTGGTAATGGACTCTACTTTAGATTGCTCTACCCATAGAGTAGGTCAGTCAGTTGCTCTATCCAAGGCAGGCCCACAGTGGGGTGTTTTACACTGCCCTGTCAACCTCACAAAATAACCCTTTTGCCAGGCCCAAATCTTCCCTTTATATACCATAGGGCAACCCATAGGGCAGGGTGCAATGCATTTAAAAGGCAGGACATGTACCTTTAAGTCCTGGATGTCCTAGTAGTGAAAACGTCTAAAAATCGTTTTTCACTACAACATGGCCTGTCCCTCCTGTAGGATAACATTTGTACTACCTTATTACATCTTATAAGTGTAAATCACAATTTGGAAGAAATAAACTTTTCAAGTTTGTCTCTGAATCACAATTTAAATTCACAACTTGTGGTGAAGTTGGATTTTGAATTGCAATTCTGAAAATGCTGCTTCTAGAAGGTTGCTCACAAAAACAGAGTAACCCAATTCTCCATCGGGAACTGGGTAGGATAATTGCAAACAGGAAGGTTTTCCTGAAGGAATGATTTCAAATTTCTTTAAACGTTTGTATTGTAATCCAACCACAAACATCAATGTATTAAATTATAGGCATCAAACATCAATCCAATGGAGTGCATACATAAAATCAAAGTTCAGATATTCAACACGGACGCCCCATACACAGGATCCAATGACAATCAGTTTATAATAGGTCTAAATCCAGGGATCGTGTGGAGGCGAAAATGTCCTTTCATCACTGTAGGAAAGTACCCTCTTTTTGGCATGGTTACCCCCATCTATTCATTATGTCAGTGTGTTTGTGACTGTGTTCATTGAGTTCCTACTTACCAGGACCCCAGTGACTGTTCTCTCTTTCCTTAATTTTAGTTATTCATGGTTTTTACACTCCACAATTGGCATACTGGTGCACCCATGTAAGTCCCTAGTATGAGGTACCCAGGGCATGGGCTGCAGCGTGTATTATGCCACCCATGGGGGGGCATGCAAAGTGTATCTGCAGGCTTGCCATTGCAGCCTGCATGAAAGAGTGCATGCACCCTTTTCACTATAGGTCACTCTAAGTTACCCCTATGGTAGACCCTCCTAGCCCAGAGGGCAGGGTGCAGGTACCTGTGTATGAGGACACCTCTGAATGAGCAGAGGTGCCCCCACAAACTCCAGCTCAATTTTCAGGGACTTTGTGAGTGCGGAGACACCATTTTACGTGTGTACTGGACATAGGCCACTACCTATGTCCAGCTACATAATGGTAACTCCAAACCTAGGCATGTTTAGTATCAAACATGTCAGAATCATACCCCAATACTGTTGCCAGTATTGGAAGTATGATTCCATGCACTCTGGGGGCTCCTTAAAGGACCCCCAGCATTACTCCTTCCATCTTTCTGGGGTTTTCCAGGCAGCCCTAGCTGCTGCCACACCTCAGACAGGTTTCTGCCCTACTGCTGCTTGTTCTGCTCAAGCCCAGGAAGGCAGAACAAAGGATTTCCTCTGGGAAAGGGGGGTAACACCCTCTCCCTTTGGAAATAGGTGTTACATGGCTTGGGATAGGTAGCCTTCCCAAGCCACTGGTTTCCTTGAAGGGCACATTTGGTGCCCTCCTTTCATAAACCAGTCTGCACTGGCCCAGGGACCTCCAGTTCCTGCTGTAGTGCGAAACTCAACAATGGAAAGGCGAGCTACCACTCCCCAGTCCATCACCGCACAGGGGTGGTGCCCAGAGCTCCTCCAGCGGGTCCCTTGATTCTGAAATCTTAAATCCAAGGTGGTCAGAGGCCTCTGGGAGCATCTGAGTAGCCAAGTCAGGCAGATGCCCCTTTCTAGGGCTATTTAGAGTCTCTCTCATGGGTGGGTCCTCAGATTCAGCTTGCAAGATTCCAGCAGGACTCTACTTTGATTTCTGGCCACTGGAACTGTGACTGGAACCAACAGTCTGCATCCACAACAAAGACTGTGCTTGCAACATTGTTTCCACGGCTCCTTCCAGCCTCTGAAACATTTCCCGTCTGTGCATCCCCTGAGGGCGGCAAGTCTTCAGCCTACACGAGAAGGAAGAAGGAATCTTCCTTGGAGTGAAGGAATCACTCCCCTGCACCCGCAGGCACCAACTGTGATGACCGGCTGCGTGGATCTCCTCTCATCCTGAGCTGCGTGGATTCTGCATCATGGGTGGTGGTCTGGAGTGGTCCCATTGGTCCTCTCTGCCAGCTGTCCAACTTTGGTGGAGGTAAGCTTTTGCCTTCCCATGCAGGACAGCACCCCCGTGCACCACGTCTCTTGTAGCTCCCAAGGCTTGTTGTCATCTCCTCCAAGGGATCTTCAGGATCCGTGTAGCCCTAGCCCCCAGCACTCTTCCCTGGGATGCACAGCCCTCTGCATGCTTCTCCTGTGGCACAGGACCCTCCTTCAGTTATGCTGCATGGCCTCCTCTGTGACTTCTGGGTCCTCTTCCAGTGGGTCTGTGGGGGCTGCCTTTTCTTCTGTGGACTCTCTGCCTTGTTGAGGATCCCCTGCGACCCCCCTGACTCCCCTCCCGCCACCCCAATATCTCACCTGTGAGTCGAGTCCTAGACCTTGCTGGACCCTGGCAGCTCCACTTCTCTTCTACCGCAACTCTTGCTTTTGCCAAGGCTTGTTGGTGGGGTTTCCACGCCACAGACAGACTGAAATCTTCCATCCGGCGTGGGACATCAACTGCATCCTTCAGGAACTCTTCACCGTCCAGAGGGCTGCATTTCTGATCGTCTTCGTCCTACTGTCGACCAACTCCTGCTACCACAGAAGGGTGGGTAGTGGCTCTGGCACCATTGGACACTCCTGTGACTTCTGGACCTGGTCCCCTTCTTTTTCAGATCTTCCTTTTCAGGAATCCCCTGCTGGCTTCTTGCAGTCTGGGTTCTGCATTATTTTCATTTTCAGTCCTTTGGGTGGTTTGGGGAAAATCTAGTAACTTACTCCTTTCTTCCTGGTTGCTGGGTGGCACAGTGGTACTTACCTTTGGGATTTCCTCATTCCCCCAGCTCCCCTCTACACATCCCCTTACCTAGGTAGTGGTCCTGCATTTGCATTCCATTTTTTTAGTATATGGTTTGGGCTCCCCCTAGGGTCACTATTATCTATTGCTATTTGCACTGTTTTCTCTTGCTATTTATGCCTACTTCTGTTTACTGGTGTTCATCTCTAGTGTGTTACTTACCTCCTATTGGAGTGTTGCCTCTCTAGAACTTTTTGGTAATTGTGTCACTGTAGGAGGCTGGCCTGGTTTGTAGTGAGTACTGTGGGTACTTAAACCTTATACCAGGTCCAGTTATCCCTTATTAGTGAAGTAGTAGTGTTCTAGTAGTTTAGGCTGATAGAGGTAGCTATAGCAGATCAGCTTAGGCTGAACTAGCGTACATGCGAAGCTCATGCAATACCACTTATAGTTACACAGTACTTATACACAAGTGTAGGAGGCTGGTCTGGCTTGTAGTGGGTACCAAAGGTACTTATACCCTGTGCCAGGTCCAGTTATCCCTTATTAGTAGAATAGAGGTGTTTCTAGCAGGTTAGGCTGATCGAAGGTAGCTATGGCAAAGCAGCTTAGGCGGAACTAGGTGTAGGAGGCTGGCCTGGCTTGTAGTGGGTACCAAGGGGTACTTACACTCTGTACCAGGTCCAGTTATCCCTTATTAGTGTAGAAGAGTTGTTTCTAGCAGCTTAGGCTGATAGAAGGGAGCTATAGCAGAGCAGCTTAGGCTGAACTAGGAGACATGCAAGCTCCTACTATACCACTAGTATCATATGCACAATATCATAAGAAAACACAATACACAGATATACTAAAAATAAAGGTACTTTATTTTTATGACAATATGCCAAAAGTATCTCAGTGAGTACCCTCAGTATGAGGATGCCAAATATACACAATATATATGTACACAATACCAAAAATATGCAGTAATAGCAAAAGGAAGTAATGCAAGCAATGTAAAGTTACAGTAGATTACAATAGGAGCACATAGGTATAGGGGCAACACAAACCATATACTCCAAAAGTGGAATGCGAACCACGAATGGACCCCAAACCTATGTGAGCTTGTAGAGGGTCGCTGGGACTGTAAGAAAACAGTGAGGGTTAGAAAAATAGCCCACCCCAAGACCCTGAAAAGTAGGTGTAAAGTGCACCTATAACCCCCAGAGAGCACAGAAGTCGTGATAGGGGGTTTATGCAAGGAAGACCAACACCAGCAAAGCAACCAAAGTGGATTTCTGGACCTGAGTACCTGTGGAACAAGGGGACCAAGTCCAAGAGTCGCGACAATGTCGAGAGTGAGCAGATGCCCAGGAAATGCCAGCTGAGGGTGCAAAGAAGCTGCCACCGGATGGTAGAAGCTGTGGATTCTGCAAGAACGAAGAGGGCTAGAAACTTCCCCTTTGGAGGATGGATGTCCCACGTTGTGAAGAAGCTTGCAGAGGTGTTCCCACGCAGAAAGACTGCAAACAAGCCTTGCTAGCTGCAAGGGTCGCGGTTAGGGTTTTTGGGTGCTGCTGTGTCCCAAGAGGGACCACGATGTCGCCACTTGGATGAGGAGACAGAGGGGGCGCCCAGCAAGTCAGGGAACCCTCACAGAAGCAGGCAGCACCCGCAGAAGTACTGGAACAGGCACTTGGAAGAGGAGTGAACCGGAGTCCACCCGAAGTCACAAAAGGGAGTCCCACGACGCCGGAGGACAACTCAGAAGGTTGTGCACTGCAGGTTACAGTGTCGGGGACCCAGGCTTGGCTGTGCACGAAGGAAATCCTGAAGGAGTGCACAGGAGCCGGAGCAGCTGCAAATCACGCGGTACCCAGCAATGCAGTCTAGCGTGGGGAGGCAAGGACTTACCTCCACCAAACTTGGACTGAAGAGTCACTGGACTGTGGGAGTCACTTGGACAGAGTTGCTGAGTTCCAGGGGCCACCCTCGTTGTGCTGAGAGGGGACCCAGAGGACCGGTGATGCAGTCTTTTGTTGCCTGTGGTTGCAGGGGGAAGATTCCGTCGACCCACGGGAGATTTCTTCAGAGCTTCTGGTGCAGAAAGGAGGCAGGCTACCCCCAGAGCATGCACCACCAGGAAACAGTTGAGAAAGCCGGCAGGATGAAGCGATACAAGGTTGCAGTAGTCGTCTTTGCTACTTTGTTGCGGTTTTACAGGCATCCTGAGCAGTCAGCCGTCGATCCTTTGGCAGAAGGTGAAGAGGGAGATGCAGAGGAACTCTGGTGAGCTCTTGCATTCGGTATCTGAAGAATTCCCCAAAGCAGAGACCCTAAATAGGCAGAAAAGGAGGTTTGGCTACCAAGGAAGGAGGATAGGCTAGCAACACAGGTAAGAGCCTATCAGAAGGAGTCTCTGACGTCACCTGCTGGCACTGGCCACTGAGAGCAGTCCAGTGTGCCAGCAGCACCTCTATTTCCAAGATGGCAGAGGTCTGGAGCACACTGGAGGAGCTCTGGGCACCTTCCCTGGGAGGTGCAGGTCAGGGGAGTGGTCACTTCCCTTTCCTTTCTTCAGTTTCGCGCCAGAGCAGGGCTGGGGGATGCCTGAACCGGTGTAGACTGGCCTATGCAGAGATGGTCACCATCTGTGCCCATCAAAGCATTTCCAGAGGCTGGGGGAGGCTACTCCTCCCCAGCCCTGACACCTTTTTCCAAAGGGAGAGGGTGTAACACCCTCTCTGAGGAAGTCCTTTGTTCTGCCTTCCTGGGCCACGCCTGGCTGGACCCCAGGAGGGCAGAAACCTGTCTGAGGGGTTGGCAGCAGCAGCAGCTGCAGTGAAACCCCGGGAAAGGTAGTTTGGCAGTACCCGGGTCTGTGCTAGAGACTTGGGGGATCATGGAATTGTCTCCCCAATGCCAGAATGGCATTGAGATGACAATTCCATGATCTTAGACATGTTACATGGCCATGTTCGGAGTTACCATTGTGACGCTATACATAGGTATGACCTATGTATAGTGCACGCGTGAAATGGTGTCCCTGCACTCACAAAGTCCGGGGAATTTGCCCTGAACAATGTGGGGGCACCTTGGCTAGTGCCAGGGTGCCCACACACACTAAGTACCTTAGCACCCAACCTTCACCAGGTGAAGGTTAGACATATAGGTGACTTATAAGTTACTTAAGTTCAGTGGTAAATGGCTGTGAAATAACGTGGACGTTATTTCCCTCAGGCTGCAGTGGCAGGCCTGTGTAAGAATTGTCAGAGCTCCCTATGGGTGGCAAAAGAAATGCTGCAGCCCATAGGGATCTCCTGGAACCCCAATACCCTGGGTACCTCAGTACCATATACTAGGGAATTATAAGGGTGTTCCAGTATGCCAAGTCATAAGTAACTTAGCTCACTACCTATGTACAGCGTCACAATAGTAACTCCGAACATGGCCATGTAACATGTCTAAGATCATGGAATTGTCACAATTCCATGATCCCCCCCGAGTCTCTAGCACAGACCCGGGTACTGCCAAACTGCCTTTCCCGGGGTTTCACTGCAGCTGCTGCCAACCCCTCAGACAGGTTTCTGCCATCCTGGGGTCCAGCCAGGCTTGGCCCAGGAAGGCAGAACAAAGGACTTCCTCAGAGAGAGGGTTTCTGATGGATACAACTACCTGTGGATTCCTCACCTAATGAATACTCCCATGGCGCCAGCATTCGACGGAAATCTTCTTACTAGTCTCTGCATGTCGACGAGGACGTCACTCTAGCCCACGCGACGCCGTCTGATGTCATACAGGCAATAAGAGGTCCTCGACGACGTGCCGATGACAGTTCCCTTTTTTCCGTGCATTCGAAACGGTTATCTTCGAGGGAGCTACTGTTACCTTCGTGGTTACAGTTTATTGTCTGCTGCGTAGTCTTCTCTGCGGTAATAATGTCTCAGAGGAAGTCGGGTTTCAAGCCCTGTCGAGAGTGTGGGGGCAAGATGTCAGTTACAGATCCTCACTCCGACTGTCTATGGTGTTTGAGCTCCGACCACGACGTCTCGACTTGCGATTCATGTCAACACATGAATCCGAAGGCCCTCAAAGAGCGTGAGGCCAAGCTATTCATGGCAAAGTCAAAGAAGAAGGAGAAACATCATAAGAAGTCTTCTTCGCCAAGGTCTCACCGGCGTCATCGAGACTCCCGGCGCCGTAGAGACTCACGACGTCATTCCAGCAAGGAGTCTCGTTCGAGGTCACCTTCGGCTCGGCGTCGGAGGACTTGGGAGGTCAGCCCCACGGTCACGCCGCATCCATCGACGCCGTTGCCCTCTCCGGCGTCACCGACTTCGCCTGGTCAGGCGTCAGTGATTGAGGTGGTGCAGCCTCTTGTGTTTTCTCCGGCGTCGCAGACGTCGAGGCCGGCGTCGGGGTCGCCCTCGATCCAGGCACCCCAGTATCCGGCTTTTCCCACTCCTGGAGCCGATAGTACCGCGTTTCTTAATGCGATGTATACCATCTTTCAGCAGATGGCTCCAGGAGCTGCTCCGGCTGGTCCTTCGGGGCCCTTGGCCTTTTCGTTGGGTGATCCTGCGCCTCTTCGGCCGGCACCCTTTATGCCCTTTCTCCCTTTTGGGAATGTGGGCTCGGCGCCGGCGTCGGTGGCCGCTCCGGTGGCTTCGGATGTTTCGGCCCCGGAGGTTGCCCTTCCGTCGAAGTCAGGATTTTGCCCTGTGACTCCGGTTGGTCCATCGGCTCCAAGACCTCGTCCTCCGGCTCCTACCTCGGCGCCGAAGCTGCCTGTGGCGCCGGACGCGGCGTCAGATGCTTCTGGAGATCGGCGCCGTTCTTCGACGTCGGCGGAGGCCATGTCGACTCCGCGTATCGAGGAGAGACTTCATTCGAGGAGGCGTGCTCTCCGTCTTTTAGAAGAGCAGGAGTACCAGCGAGTCTTAGAGGAGGGGGAGATTGAGGACTCTGGAGACGGGCTACATGGTTTGGATACAGCCAGTGGGCTGGACACTTCCCCTGAGTGGGACCTTTCATCTCCAGGGGAATATACGGAGGAGGCTGCTTCCTTTCATGCTGTGGTGAGGAAGGCAGCGAGCTTTTTGGACCTGCCTTTGCCGGTGGCGGAGGCGAAGCAGAATTTGCTGACAGAGGTATTGCATCCGGCCTCTGCTGCAGCTGAGCCTCTCTTGCCATTTAATGAGGCTTTGCTGGATCCGGTGTTGGAGGTGTGGAAGAAGCCGGTGTCTTCCTCGGCCATTCATAGGGCTGTGGCCAGGAGGTATCGAGCTGCACCATCTGACCCTGGCTTTCTCTCTAGACACCCTACGCCGGAGAGCTTGGTGGTGCAAGCCTCCTGTTCCTCAAAGTCAGCGCCTGGTTCCTTTCCGACGGTGCCTGGAGACAGAGACTCCAAGAAACTGGATGCGCAGTCCAAGAAAATATTTTTGTCATGCAGTTTGGCGTTGAAGGCCACCAACGCAACGTGCATTCTGGGGAGGTACATCCATGCTCTGATGGATGATATTTCGTCTTCATTTACGGAGCTCCCCCAGGGTCTCTTGGATGTGGTCTCGGACGCCCAGGCTGCCGCGACCCAGATTATCCAGTCTGGGCTGGACACGACCGACTCGGTGGCCAGGGCGATGGGCACGGCTGTGGTGGCAAGAAGACAGGCCTGGCTCCGAAACTCAGGGTTTTCTGCGGATGTGCAGTCGACCCTGCTGGACCTCCCGTTTGATGGGGACAGACTGTTTGGAGCCAAGGCAGATTCGGCCTTGGAACGATTTAAGGAGAGCAGAGCCACAGCCAAATCGTTAGGACTGCAAGCTCCTTCTTCCTCTGCCTCTTCTAGATTTTTCAGGAGGTTTCGGGGATTTGGGCGTGGCTCTTATTCCTCTTCCTTTCGGGGGAGGTTCCAGCAACCCGCCTCTTCCCTCCCCTATAGGTCATTTAGAGGGAGGGGGAGGGGTGGGGCCCGTACCAGAGGAGCCTCTCAACAGCACTCTGCCTCTTCCTCGTCCTCTGGAGGGGTGCAGCAGGGGAAGCAGCCTTAGGCTTCCACCGTTTCCCACTCACTCCTCTCCTGTATGGGGAAGATTACAGCATTTTCTCCACAAGTGGAAGTCTATCACCACGGACACTTGGGTTCTCGGCATTGTGGGGAAAGGCTACGCCCTTCCCTTTCGGGAGTTCCCGCCCCTCATCCCGCCCCGCCCATCTTATTGTTCAGAAGAACACCTCCTGTTGCTAGAACAGGAGGTTCAAGTCCTCCTTTCAAAGGGCGCGGTAGAGTTGGTCCCAGAGCAGGAAAAGGGTCGAGGTTGTTACTCAAGATACTTCCTGATTCCCAAAAAGGATGGTCAGTTGAGACCAATCCTGGATCTGAGGATCTTGAATTGGTTCCTCAAACAGGAAAAGTTCAAGATGCTGACCCTAGCACAGGTGCTTTTGGCGTTGAACAAGGAAGATTGGATGGTGTCTGTCGACTTGCAGGATGCTTACTTTCATATCCCGATACTCAAGTCGCACAGGAAGTATCTCCGGTTTGTGGTAGGGTCGCAGCACTATCAGTTTGCGGTCCTCCCGTTTGGTCTTACTTCAGCACCTCGAGTCTTCACAAAGGTGATGTCAGTGGTTGCGGCGGAGCTCAGAAGGAAGGGGATAGCAGTATTCCCTTACTTGGACGACTGGTTGATCAAAGCCAAGTCCCCGGAGCTTGTGTCGCATCATCTGCAGTCAACAACCCAGTTGTTGTTCGACCTGGGCTTTTCGGTGAACGTGCCCAAATCTCACCTGGAGCCCTCTCAGCGCCTCCTGTTCATAGGGGCAGTACTGGATACAACATTGAGTCGAGCCTTTCCTCCGCCTCAGCGGATTCAAGATATTCAGGAATTGGTTCCAATGTTTCGAAATGGAGCGGTAGTTCCAGTCCTCAAGGTCCTTCGTCTGCTCGGTCTGTTCGCCTCCTGCATTCTGTTGGTCACGCATGCTCGCTGGCACATGAGGGCTCTTCAGTGGTGCCTCCGAAGGCAGTGGTCTCAACACAAGGGAGATTTAGAAGGTACTGTCAAGATCTCCAGAGATGCTGCTGTGGAATTGAAGTGGTGGATTGCGGGCAACAATCTTTCACAGGGAAAGCCGTTCGCGCAGTCGCCACCAGTGGCCACGGTCATAACGGATGCTTCCACCCTAGGATGGGGAGCTCATCTGGGGGATCTGGAGATCAAAGGGCTTTGGTCTCCAGAGGAACAGGTGTTTCATATCAATCTGTTGGAGTTACGGGCTGTACGTCTGGCTCTCAAGGCCTTCCTCCCATCCCTTCGTGGTCAGTCGGTACAGGTCCTGACGGACAATACTACCACGATGTGGTACATAAACAAACAGGGAGGAGTAGGGTCGTACCTTCTCTGCAGAGAAGCTCTTCGGCTATGGTCCTGGGCAAAGGACCATCAGATTTGCTTGGTGGCAAATCATCTGGCCGGGGTCTTGAATGTACGTGCGGACAGTCTCAGTCGCCAGTTCTCGGCAGACCACGAGTGGCGTCTCCATCCAGATCAAGTCTGTTTAATCTTCCAGATGTGGGGGTTTCCTCGGATAGATCTGTTTGCCACTCGGGAGAACGCGCATTGCCCGTTATTCTGCAGCCTCCAGTATCCGATGCGGGGAGCATTGGGGGACGCGTTTCAGATAACCTGGTGCGACCAGTTGCTTTACGCGTTTCCCCCCATACCCTTGATTCCTCGAGTGTTGAGGAAAATTCGCCAAGACCGGGCCCAAGTCATCTTAATAGCTCCGGATTGGCCAAGGAGGGTATGGTACTCCGACCTTCTCCAACTCTCACTGTGCCCTCCGCTCCGTCTCCCTCTCAGGGCAGACCTCCTCTCGCAGTCGCAGGGGCAGGTTTTACACCCCAACCTCCAGAGTCTGCACCTACATGCTTGGAGATTGAACGGGGCAACCTGAGTTCCTTCTCTCTCCCGCCTGATGTAGTGGATGTTATCTTAGCGGCCAGGCGACACTCCACTAAATCTATTTACGCTAATAGGTGGTCTAAATTTGTTATGTGGTGTGGAGAGAGACAGATTGATCCCTTACATGCTCATCTGTCACATGTTTTGTCTTTTGCACTGTCTCTAGCGCAGAAAGGTTGTGCAGTGGCTACCATTAAGGGTTATTTGTCGGCCTTGTCAGCCTTCATTTGTCTTCCAGACCAACCATCGCTATTTAAATCCCCTATTGTTCTCAGATTCTTGAAAGGTCTTCTGAATCAATATCCTCCAAAACCATTCGTTATGCCTCAATGGGATTTGTCCTTGGTCCTGACTTTCCTTATGGGGTCCCCTTTTGAGCCTATGCATTCTTGCCCCTTAAGGTATTTGGTTATTAAAACAGTATTCCTGGTAGCTATAACATCTGCAAGGAGAGTGAGTGAGTTGCAGGCCTTATCGGTTAAACCCCCTTATATAACGTTTTATGGGGATAAGGTGGTGTTGAGGACCAAGGCTGCTTTCCTTCCGAAGGTTGTTTCACCCTTCCATTTGGCTCAGACAATCACTTTGTCCACGTTTTATCCTCCGCCTCATCCTTCAAAGGAGGAAGAAAGACTACATCGCCTGGACCCAAAAAGGGCGTTGAGCTTCTATATCGACAGAATGAAGGATATCAGGCTGGAGGATCAGCTGTTTGTCGGATACGTGGGCAAGAGGAGAGGAAAGGCAGTCCACAAGAGAACACTCTCCAGGTGGGTTGTTCTTTGCATTAAAATCTGTTACTCTTTGGCAAAGAAGGATCCGCCTGAGGGCATTAGAGCTCACTCCACCAGAGCTAAGTCGGCCTCTTCGGCCTTGGCCAGGGGTGTTCCTGTGGTCGACATCTGCAAGGCCGCAACTTGGTCGTCCCTTCACACTTTTGTGAAACATTACTGTTTGGACTCTGAGGTCAGAAGGGACGGTCATTTTGCACGGTCAGTGCTGCAGGATTTCTTGGTTTGACCATTTAGGCACCCACCGCCGGGCGTGGTACTGCTTTGGGACTCTATTCATTAGGTGAGGAATCCACAGGTAGTTGTATCCATCAGAAGAACGAGTTACTTACCTTCGGTAACGACTTTTCTGGTGGATACATTAGCTACCTGTGGATTCCTCACGGTCCCACCCGCCTCCCCGTTGCCTTTTTGGTCTCTCCAAGCAATCCTTGAGTGTGCTCCTTTTGGTCTTCAAAGTTGCAATACATTTTGCATATATGATATTTGTATATATGTGTATATTTATATATAAATCTATATATATTGTGTATATACATGATTCGTATGTATAAATATATTTATTTGTTTAAAAAAAAATAAAAAAATAAAAAGAAAGAAGGTTATATTAAATCTACAGCTATTTTATTGCAATGTTGTGTGATTTACAATATTAAGAGATGTTGCTTTGCTCTTTCATTACATTGGGTTATTATTATTCTCATGCACGTAAAAAATGTTGGTACTGTCATCGGCACGTCATCGAGGACCTCTTATTGCCTGTATGACATCAGACGGCGTCGCGTGGGCTAGAGTGACGTCCTCGTCGACGTGCAGAGACTAGTAAGAAGATTTCCGTCGAATGCTGGCGCCATGGGAGTATTCATTAGGTGAGGAATCCACAGGTAGCTAATGTATCCACCAGAAAAGTCGTTACCGAAGGTAAGTAACTCGTTCGTTACACCCTCTCCCTTTGGAAAAAGGTGTCAGGGCTGGGGAGGAGTAGCCTCCCCCAGCCTCTGGAAATGCTTTGATGGGCAGAGATGGTGCCCATCTCTGCATAAGCCAGCCAGGGATCCCCCAGCCCTGCTCTGGCGCGAAACTGGAGAAAGGAAAGGGGAGTGACCACTCCCGTGACCTGCACCTCCCCGGGGAGGTGCCCAGAGCTCCTCCAGTGTGCTCCAGACCTCTGCCATCTTGGAAACAGAGGTGTTGCTGGCACACTGGACTGTTCTGAGTGGCCAGTGCCAGCAGGTGACGTCAGAGACTCTTTCTGATAGGCTCTTACCTGTGTTACTAGCCTATCCTCCTTCCTAGGTAGCCAAACCTCCTTTTCTGGCTATTTAGGGTCTCTGCTTTGGGGAATTCTTTAGATAACGAATGCAAGTGCTCACCAGAGTTCCTCTGCATCTCCCTCTTCACCTTCTGCCAAAGGATCGACGGCTGACTGCTCAGGACGCCTGCAAAACCGCAACAAAGTAGCAAAGACGACTACTGCAACCTTGTATGGCCTCATCCTGCCAGCTTTCTCGCCTGTTTCCTGGTGGTGCATGCTCTGGGGGTAGCCTGCCTCCTTCTTGCACCAGGAGCTCTGAAGAAATCTCCCGTGGGTCGACGGAATCTCCCCCCTGACACCGCAGGCAACAAAAGACTGCATCACCGGTCCTCTGGGTCCCCTCTCAGCACAACGAGTGTGGTCCCTGGAACTCAGCAACTCTGTCCAAGTGACTCCCACAGTCCAGTGACTCTTCAGTCCAAGTTTGGTGGAGGTAAGTCCTTGCCTCCCCACGCTAGACTGCATTGCTGGGTACCGTGTGATGTACAGCTGCTCCGGCTCCTGTGCACTCTTCCAGGATTTCCTTCGTGCACAGCCAAGCCTGGGTCCCTGACACTCTAACCTGCAGTGCACAACCTTCTGAGTTGTCCTCCGGCGTCGTGGGACTCCCTTTTGTGACTTCAGGTGGACTCCGGTTCACTCCTCTTCTAAGTGCCTGTTCTGGTACTTCTGCGGGTGCCGCCTGCTTCTGTGAGGGCTCCCTGACTTGCTGGACGCCCCCTCTGTCTCCTCATCCAAGTGGCGACATCCTGGTCCCTCCTGGGCCACAGCAGCACCCAAAAACCCTAATCCGCAACCCTTGCAGCTAGCAAGGCTTGTTTGCGGTCCTTCTGCGTGGGAACACCTCTGCAAGCTTCTTCACGATGTGGGACATCCATCCTCCAAAGGGGGAAGTTTCTAGCCCTCTTCCTTCTTGCAGAATCCATAGCTTCTACCATCCGGTGGCAGCTCCTTTGCACCCTCAGCTGGCATTTCCTGGGCATCTGCCCACTCTCGACATTGTCGTGACTCTTGGACTTGGTCCCCTTGTTCCACAGGTACTCAGGTCCGGAAATCCACTTTGGTTGCTTTGCTGGTGTTGGTCTTCCTTGCAGAAACCCCATCACGACTTCTGTGCTCTCTGGGGGTTGTAGGTGCACTTTACACCTACTTTTCAGGGTCTTGGGGTGGGCTATTTTTCTAACCCTCACTGTTTTCTTACAGTCCCAGCGACCCTCTACAAGCTCACATATGTTTGGGGTCCATTCGTGGTTCGCATTCCACTTTTGGAGTATATGGTTTGTGTTGCCCCTATACCTATGTGCTCCTATTACAATTCACTGTCACTATACATTGCTTGCATTACTTCCTTTCGCTATTACTGCATATTTTTGGTATTGTGTACAAATATCTTTTATATATTTGGCATCCTCATACTGAGGGTACTCACTGAGATACTTTTGGCATATTGTCATAAAAATAAAATACCTTTATCTTTAGTATATCTGTGTATTATGTTTTCTTATGATATTGTGCATGGGACACCAGTGGTATAGTAGGAGCTTTGCAAGTCTCCTAGTTCAGCCTAAGCTGCTCTGCTATAGCTACCTTCTATCAGCCTAAGCTGCTAGAAACACCTCTTCTACACTAATAAGGGATAACTGGACCTGGTACAGAGTGTAAGTACCCCTTGGTACCCACTACAAGCCAGGCCAGCCTCCTACAGTCATAAAAATAAAGTACCTTTATTTTTAGTATATCTGTGTATTGTGTTTTCTTATGATATTGTGCATATGACACCAGTGGTATAGTAGGAGCTTTGCATGTCTCCTAGTTCAGCCTAAGCTGCTCTGCTATAGCTACCTTCTATCAGCCTAAGCTGCTAGAAACACCTCTTCTACACTAATAAGGGATAACTGGACCTGGTACAGAGTGTAAGTACCCCTTGGTACCCACTACAAGCCAGGCCAGCCTCCTACACCCCTCCTGACAGGTGCTTACCTGACTAGGTAGCCAATCCTCCTCTGAGGGCTATTTAGGGTCTCTCCTGTGGGATTATCTTCTGATAACGAATGCAAGAGCTCACCAGAGTTCCTCTACATCTCCCTCTTCGACTTCTGCTAAGGATCGACCGCTGACTGCTCCAGGACGCCTGCAAAACTGCAGCAAAGTAACAAGAAGACTACCAGCGACATTGTAGCGCCTAATCCTGCCGGCTTTCTCAACTGTTTCCTGGTGGTGCATGCTCTGGGGGCTGTCTGCCTTCACCCTGCACTGGAAGCCATGAAGAAATCTCCTGTGGGTCGACGGGATCTTCCCCCTGCTACTGCAGGCGCCAAACTTATGCTTCAACGGTCCTCTGAGTCCCCTCTCATTGTGATGAGCGTGGTTTCTGGAACACAGGAGCTGTATCCAAGTGACTCCGACTGTCCAGTGGTCCATCTGTCCAAATTTGGTGGAGGTAAGTCCTTGCCTCCCCACGCCAGACAGTAATCCTGTGTACTGCGTGAACTGCAGTTGTTAGGGCTTCTGTGCACTTTTGCAAGGAATCCTTTGCAGCCCAGGTCCCCACCACTCCGTCCTGCATTGCTCAACTCGCTGAGTTGACCACCGGCTTCGTGGGACCCTCCTTTGTAGTGTTGAGACGACCGCCGTGCTCAGTTTTCTTAAACCTGTGTTCAAGTACTTCTGCGGGTGCTGCCTGCTTCTGCATGGGCTCTCTGTGTTGCTGGGCACCCCCTCTGTCTCCTCTTCGAAGTGGCAACCTCCTGGTCCTTCCTGGGCCCAGGTAGCACCCTTTTTCTTCAACCGCAACCTTTGCAGCTAGCAAGGCTTGGTTGCGGTCTTTCTGCATGGAAACAACTCTGCATCCTCCAGCATGCCGTGAGACATCTTCTGTGAAAAGGAGAAGTGTATGAAAGTACCATCTTACCTGGAATGTTACCCCCATTTTCACTGTATGTATGTTTGTTTTTGCCCTTGTGTCACTGGGATCCTACCAAGCAGGACCCCAGTGCTCATAGTATGTGCCCTGTATGTGTTCCCTGTGTGGTGCCTAACTGTTACACTGAGGCTCTCCTAACCAGAACCTCAGTGCTTATGCTCTCTCTGCTTTCTAAATTTGTCACTGCAGGCTAGTGACTAAATTTACTAGTTCTCATTGGCACACTGCTACACCCATGTAATCCCCTTGTATATGGTACTTAGGTACCCAGGCTTTTGGGGTTCCAGGAGATCCATAGGGAGATCCCTATGGGCTGCAGCATTTCTTTTGCCACCCATAGGGAGCTCAGACAATTCTTACACAGGCCTGCCACTGCAGCCTGAGTGAAATAACGTCCATGTTATTTCACAGCCATTTTTCACTGCACATAAGTAATTTATAAGTCACCAATATGTCTAACCCTCACTTGGTGAAGGTTGGGTGCCAAGTTACATAGTGTGTGGGCACCCTGGCACTAGCCAAGGTGCCCCCACATCATTCAGGGCAAATTCCCCGAACTTTGTGAGTGCGGGGACACCATTACACGTGTGCACTATACATAGGTCACTACCTATGTATAGCGTCACAATGGTAACTCCGAACATGGCCATGTAACATGTCTAAGATCATGGAATTGTCACACCAATACCATTGTGGTATTGGGGGACAATTCCATGATGCCCCGGGGCTCCAGCACAGAACCTGGGTGCTGCCAAACTGCCTTTCCGGGGTTTCCACTGCAGCTGCTGCTGCCAACCCCTTAGACAGGATTCTGCCCTCCTGGGGTCTGGGCAGCCCAGGAAGGCAGAACAAAGGATTTCCTCTGAGAGAGGGTGTTACATCCTCTCCCTTTGAAAATAGGTGTGAAGGGCTCGGGAGGAGTAGCCTCCCCCAGCCTCTGGAAATGCTTTGATGGGCACAGATGGTGCCCATCTCTGCAAAAGCCAGTCTACACCGGTTCAGGGATGCCCCAGCCCTGCTTTGGCGCAAAACTGGATAAAGGAAAGGGGAGTGACCACTCCCCTGACCACTACCTCCCAGGGGAGGTGCCCAGAGCTCCTCCAGTGTGTCCCAGACCTCTGCCATCTTGGAAACAGAGGTGTTGGGGGCACACTGGACTGCTCAGAGTGGCCAGTGCCAGCAGGTGACGTCAGAGACCCCCTCTGATAGGCTATTACCTTTCTTGGTAGACAATCCTCCTTTCTTGGTAGCCAAACCTCCTTTTCTGGCTATTTAGGGTCTCTCCTCTGGGGAATTCTTCAGATAACGAATGCAAGAGCTCACCAGAGTTCCTCTGCATCTCCCTCTTCGACGACTACCAAGGATCGACCACTGACTGCTCCAGGACGCCTGCAAAACTGCAACAAAGTAGCAAGACGACTACCAGCAACATTATAGCACCTCATCCTGCCAGCTTTCTCAAGTGTTTCCTGGTGGTGCATGCTCTGGGGGTCACCTGCCTTCACCCTACACCGGAGGCCAAGAAGAAATCTCCTGTGGTTTGTAGGAAAGTACCATCTTGCCTGGCATGTTACCCCCATTTTTCACTGTATATATGTTGTTTTAGTTGTATGTGTCACTGGGACCCTGGTAACCCAGGGCCCCAGTGCTCATAAGTGTGCCTGAATGTGTTACCTGTGTAGTGACTAACTGTCTCACTGAGGCTCTGCTAATCAGAACCTCAGTGGTTATGCTCTCTCATTTCTTTCCAAATTGTCACTAACAGGCTAGTGACCATTTTTACCAATTTACATTGGCTTACTGGAACACCCTTATAATTCCCTAGTATATGGTACTGAGGTACCCAGGGTATTGGGGTTCCAGGAGATCCCTATGGGCTGCAGCATTTCTTTTGCCACCCATAGGGAGCTCTGACAATTCTTACACAGGCCTGCCACTGCAGCCTGAGTGAAATAACGTCCACGTTATTTCACAGCCATTTTACACTGCACTTAAGTAACTTATAAGTCACCTATATGTCTAATCTTTACCTGGTAAAGGTTAGGTGTAAAGTTACTTAGTGTGAGGGCTCCCTGGCACTAGCCAAGGTGCCCCCACATTGTTCAGAGCCAATTCCCTGAACTTTGTGAGTGCGGGGACACCATTACACGCGTGCACTACATATAGGTCACTACCTATATGTAGCTTCACAATGGTAACTCCGAATATGGCCATGTAACATGTCTATGATCATGGAATTGCCCCCTCTATGTCATCCTGGCATAGTTGGCACAATCCCATGATCCCAGTGGTCTGTAGCACAGACCCTGGTACTGCCAAACTGCCCTTCCTGGGGTTTCACTGCAGCTGCTGCTACTGCCAACCCCTCAGACAGGCATCTGCCCTACTGGGGTCCAGCCAGGCCTGGCCCAGGATGGCAGAACAAAGGACTTCCTCTGAGAGAGGGTGTTACACCCTCTCCCTTTGGAAAATGGTGAGAAGGCAGGGGAGGAGTAGCCTCCCCCAGCCTCTGGAAATGCTTTCTTGGGCAAAGATGTGCCCAATTCTGCATAAGCCAGTCTACACCGGTTCAGGGGACCCCTTAGCCCTGCTCTGGCGCGAAACTGGACAAAGGAAAGGGGAGTGACCACTCCCCTGACCTGCACCTCCCCTGGGAGGTGTCCAGAGCTCCTCCAGTGTGCTCCAGACCTCTGCCATCTTGGAAACAGAGGTGCTGCTGGCACACTGGACTGCTCTGAGTGGCCAGTGCCACCAGGTGACGTCAGAGACTCCTTCTGATAGGCTCCTTCAGGTGTTAGTAGCCTATCCTCTCTCTTGGTAGCCAAACCCTCTTTTCTGGCTATTTAGGGTCTCTGTCTCTGGGGAAACTTTAGATAACGAATGCAAGAGCTCATCCGAGTTCCTCTGCATCTCTCTCTTCACCTTCTGCCAAGGAATCGACTGCTGACTGCGCTGGAAGCCTGCAAACCTGCAACATAGTAGCAAAGACGACTACTGCAACTCTGTAACGCTGATCCTGCCGCCTTCTCGACTGTTTTCCTGCTTGTGCATGCTGTGGGGGTAGTCTGCCTCCTCTCTGCACCAGAAGCTCCGAAGAAATCTCCCGTGGGTCGACGGAATCTTCCCCCTGCAACCGCAGGCACCAAAAAGCTGCATTACCAGTCCCTTGGGTCTCCTCTCAGCACGACGAGCGAGGTCCCTCGAATCCAGCGACTCTGTCCAAGTGACCCCCACAGTCCAGTGACTCTTCAGTCCAAGTTTGGTGGAGGTAAGTCCTTGCCTCACATCGCTGGGCTGCATTGCTGGGAACCGCGACTTTTGCAGCTACTCCGGCCCCTGTGCACTTCTGGCGGAAATCCTTTGTGCACAGCCAAGCCTGGGTCCACGGCACTCTAACCTGCATTGCACGACTTTCTAAGTTGGTCTCCGGCGACGTGGGACTCCTTTGTGTAACTTCGGGTGAGCACGTTTCACGCATCCTTGTAGTGCCTGTTTCTGGCACTTCTCCGGGAGCTACCTGCTGCTGAGAGGGCTCCTTGTCTTGCTCGACGTCCCCTCTCTCTCCTGGTCCAATTTGCGACCTCCTGGTCCCTCCAGGGCCACAGCAGTGTCCAAAAACGTTAACCGCACAATTTGCAGCTAGCAAGGCTTGTTGGCGTTCTTTCGGCGGGAAAACACTTCTGCACGACTCTCCACGGAGAGAGGGATCCGTCCACCAAAGGGGAAGTCTCTAGCCCTTTTCGTTCCTGCAGAAACCGCAGCTTCTTCTGTCCAGTAGAAGCTTCTTTGCACCCGCAGCTGGCATTTCCTGGGCATATGCCCATCTCCGACTTGCTTGTGACTTTTGGACTTGGTCCCCTTGTTCCACAGGTACCCTAGATTGGAAATCCACAGTTGTTGCATTGTTGGTTTGTGTCTTTCCTGCATTATTCCTCTAACACGACGTCTTTTTCCTTAGGGGAACTTTAGTGCACTTTGCACTCACTTTTCAGGGTCTTGGGGAGGGTTATTTTTCTAACTCTCACTATTTTCTAATAGTCCCAGCGACCCTCTACAAGGTCACATAGGTTTGGGGTCCATTCGTGGTTCGCATTCCACTTTTGGAGTATATGGTTTGTGTTGCCCCTATCCCTATGTTTCTCCATTGCATCCTATTGTAACTATACATTGTTTGCACTGTTTTCTAAGACTATACTGCATATTTTTGCTATTGTGTATATATATCTTGTGTATATTTCCTATCCTCTCACTGAGGGTACACTCTAAGATACTTTGGCATATTGTCATAAAAATAAAGTACCTTTATTTTTAGTATAACTGTGTATTGTGTTTTCTTATGATATTGTGCATATGACACTAAGTGGTTCTGTAGTAGCTTCACCCGTCTCCTAGTTCAGCCTAAGCTGCTCTACTAAGCTACCATTATCTATCAGCCTAAGCTGCTAGACACCCTATACACTAATAAGGGATAACTGGGCCTGGTGCAAGGTGCAAGTACCCCTTGGTACTCACTACAAGCCAGTCCAGCCTCCTACATTGGTTGTGCAGTGGTGGGATAAGTGCTTTGAGACTACTTACCACTCTTGTCATTGTACTTTTTATAAGAGAAAAATATACAAAACAAGGTCAGTGTATATACACATAGCCAAAAAGTTTTGCATTTCCTCTTTTCACTCTTTTCTAAGTGCTGAAAAGTACTTCTAAACTTTCAAAAAGTTCTTAAAAGTTAAAAAAGTTTTTTTTCTGTCTTTCTAAAAAGTTCTGAAAACTTTTTTCTCTTTTTCTATCACGTTAACTCTCTCTAAAAATGTCTGGCACAGGCCAAAATGTTGATCTGTCCAAACTTGCATATGATCACCTTAGCTGGAAAGGAGCAAGGAGTCTCTGCATAGAGAGAGGTTTGAGTGTAGGGAAGAATCCTTCCTTGGAACTGTTAATTAACATGCTTAGAGAACAGGATAAGGCCATAAGTGCCCCATCTGTTGAAAAAGTACCTAATAGTTCCCAATCTGATTCAGGGACTCCCCCAGGAAAAGATTCAGGAAAGAAACTTCCTAGCCTGCCCATTACTAGACAGTCTAGCATAGTTGGTAATGATGATGAGCCACACCATACAAATAGTGTTGTCTCACATCATAGCAAAAGCATTTATTCTCACCATACTGGTAGTAATGTTTCTGTTAGCCAAGCTGTTAGGGTGGCTTCTGTAAGGGACAGGTCTCCTTCTGTTCATTCCCATCATACCTCTGTATCTAGGAATGTCCCTCCCACCAACCCTGATGACAGAATGTTAGAGAGGGAACTCAATAAGTTGAGGGTGGAACAAACCAGACTGAAGCTTAAAAAGCAACAGCTGGATTTGGATAGACAGTCTTTTGAACTAGAGAAGGAAAGACAGAAGTTGGGTTTAGAAACCCATGGTGGCAGCAGCAGTATTCCCCATAGTCATCCTGCAAAAGAGCATGATTCAAGGAATCTGCACAAGATAGTTCCCCCTTATAAGGAGGGGGATGACATTAACAAGTGGTTTGCTGCACTTGAGAGGGCCTGTGTTGTACAGGATGTCCCTCAAAGGCAGTGGGCTGCTATCCTATGGCTATCATTTAGTGGAAAAGGTAGGGATAGGCTCCTTACTGTGAAAGAAAATGATGCTAATAATTTCCAAGTTCTTAAGAATGCACTCCTGGATGGTTATGGCTTAACCACTGAACAATACAGGATAAAGTTCAGAGAGACCAAAAAGGAGTCTTCACAAGACTGGGTTGATTTCATTGACCATTCAGTGAAAGCCTTGGAGGGGTGGTTACATGGCAGTAAAGTTACTGATTATGACAGCCTGTATAACTTGATCCTGAGAGAGCATATTCTTAATAATTGTGTGTCTGATTTGTTGCACCAGTACTTGGTGGACTCTGATCTGACCTCTCCCCAAGAATTGGGAAAGAAGGCAGACAAATGGGTCAGAACAAGGGTGAACAGAAAAGTTCATACAGGGGGTGACAAAGATGGCAACAAAAAGAAGGATGGTAAGTCTTCTGACAAGGGTGGGGACAAATCTAAAAATGAGTCTTCATCAGGCCCACAAAAACACTCTGGTGGGGGTGGTGGGCCCAAATCCTCTTTTAATCAGAACAAGGAAAAGAAACCATGGTGCTATTTATGTAAAATAAAAGGCCATTGGACAACAGATCCCAGTTGTCCAAAGAAAAGCACCAATGCTCCTACCACTACAACCCCTACTGCTACCCCTAGTGTCCCTACTAATAGCAGTGGTGGTGGGAGCAAACCTACTAATAGCCAATCCAAGGGAGTAGCTGGGCTCACTATTGGTAACTTAGTTGGGGTTGGCCTTGTTAGGGAGGCCACAGAGGCTGTGTTAGTCTCTGAGGGGGCTATTGATTTAGCCACCTTAGTTGCTTGTCCCCTTAATATGGATAAGTACAAGCAGCTACCCCTAATAAATGGTGTTGAGGTTCAGGCCTACAGGGACACTGGTGCCAGTGTGACTATGGTCATAGAGAAACTGGTCCACCCTGAACAACACCTACTTGGTCACCAGTACCAAGTAACCGATGCTCACAACAACACACTTAGCCACCCCATGGCTGTTGTTAATCTCAACTGGGGGGGGGGTTACTGGTCCAAAGAAAGTTGTGGTAGCCACAGATTTACCTGTAGACTGTCTACTAGGAAATGATTTGGAGACATCAGCTTGGTCAGATGTGGAGTTGGAGGCCCATGCAGCAATGCTGGGCATCCCAGGGCATATTTTTGCTTTAACAAGGGCTCAGGCCAAAAAGCAAAAAGGACAGGGAAGCTTGGATCCTGGAACAATGGACCAAGTGCTCCCTAAAGCTAGGGCTAGTAGAAGCAAACCACTTCCTACTATCCCTCCCTCTACAGTGGATTCAACTTCTGAGGAAGAAGAATTCCCTCCCTGTGCAGAACCTACACCAGAGGAGCTGGAAGCAGACACTGCTGAGCTTTTGGGTGAAGGGGGGCCTGCCAGAGAGGAGCTGAGTGTGGCACAGCAAACCTGTCCCACATTAGAGGGTCTCAGACAGCAAGCTGTCAAACAGGCTAATGGGGATGTCAGTGACTCTCACAGAGTTTACTGGGAGGACAACCTCTTGTACACTGAGCATAGGGATCCTAAACCTAGAGCTGCCAGGAGATTAGTGATTCCTCAGGAGTACAGAAAGTTCCTCCTAACCCTGGCACATGACATTCCCCTAGCTGGGCATCTAGGACAAATGAAAACTTGGGACAGGCTTGTTCCCCTGTTTCATTGGCCTAGAATGTCTGAGGACACAAAGGAATTTTGTAAGTCCTGTGAAACCTGTCAAGCCAGTGGCAAGACAGGTGGCACCCCAAAGGCACCCCTTATCCCACTGCCTGTGGTTGGGGTTCCCTTTGAAAGGGTAGGGGTTGACATAGTTGGCCCCCTTGACCCTCCTACTGCTTCAGGCAATAGGTTTATCTTGGTGGTAGTGGACCATGCCACAAGATATCCTGAAGCTATTCCTTTAAGGACCACTACAGCACCTGCAGTGGCAAAGGCCCTCCTGGGAATATTTTCCAGGGTGGGCTTCCCAAAGGAAGTAGTATCAGACAGGGGAAGCAATTTCATGTCTGCATACTTAAAGGCCATGTGGAAGGAGTGTGGTGTAACGTACAAGTTCACAACACCCTATCATCCACAAACAAATGGACTGGTGGAGAGATTTAATAAAACTCTCAAAGGCATGATTATGGGTCTCCCTGAAAAACTCCGCAGGAGATGGGATATCCTTCTACCATGCCTCCTTTTTGCCTACAGGGAGGTACCCCAGAAAGGAGTGGGCTTCAGCCCCTTTGAACTTCTTTTTGGACACCCTGTTAGGGGTCCACTCACACTTGTAAAGGAGGGTTGGGAACAACCTTTAAAAGCTCCTAAGCAGGATATTGTGGATTATGTACTTGGCCTCAGATCAAGGATGGCTGAGTACATGAAAAAGGCCAGTAAAAACCTTCAGGCCAGCCAAGAGCTCCAGAAGCAATGGCATGATCAGAAGGCTGTTTTGGTTCAGTACCAACCAGGGCAGAAAGTGTGGGTCTTGGAGCCTGTGGCCCCAAGAGCACTCCAAGATAAATGGAGTGGACCCCACACAATTGTTGAAAAGAAGGGAGAAGTCACCTATTTAGTTGACTTAGGCACTGCCAGGAGTCCCCTTAGGGTGCTCCATGTCAACCGCCTGAAACCCTACTATTACAGGGCTGATCTCACCCTGCTCATGGCAACAGATGAGGGACAGGAAGAAGACAGTGATCCTCTACCTGATCTCTTCTCTTCCACAGAACAAGATGCTCTGGTGGAAGGTGTAGTTTTGGCTGATTGTCTTACTGCTGAGCAGAAAGACAATTGCATAAACCTCCTACATCAATTCTCTGAACTCTTCTCTACTGTGCCAGGTACCACTTCTTGGTGTGAACACACTATAGATACTGGAGACAGCTTGCCTGTCAAAAGTAAGATCTATAGGCAGCCTGACCATGTCAGGGACTGCATAAAGCAAGAGGTCCAGAAAATGTTAGAACTAGGAGTGGTTGAGCACTCTGACAGTCCATGGGCTTCTCCTGTGGTACTGGTACCAAAACCCCATTCCAAAGATGGAAAGAAGGAAATGCGGTTTTGTGTAGACTATAGAGGTCTCATCTTGGTAACCAAAACTGATGCTCACCCTATACCCAGGGCAGATGAGCTCATAGATACACTGGCATCTGCCAAGTATCTAAGCACTTTCGACTTGACTGCAGGGTATTGGCAGATCAAATTGTCAGAAGATTCTAAACCTAAGACTGCATTTTCAACCATTGGAGGACATTACCAGTTTACTGTAATGCCTTTTGGTTTGAAAAATGCACCTGCCACTTTTCAGAGGTTGGTGAACACAGTCCTGCAAGGGCTGGAAGCTTTCAGTGCAGCATATTTGGACGATATAGCTGTCTTTAGCTCCAGCTGGGATGATCACCTGGTCCACCTATGGAAAGTTCTGGAGGCCCTGCAAAAGGCAGGCCTCACTATCAAGGCTTCAAAGTGCCAGATAGGGCAGGGTAAGGTGGTTTATCTGGGACACCTTGTTGGTGGGGAACAGATTGCACCACTTCAGGTGAAAATCCAAACAATTATTGATTGGGTTCCCCCTACCACTCAGACTCAGGTGAGAGCCTTCCTAGGCCTCACTGGGTATTACAGGAGGTTCATTAAGAACTATGGCTCCATTGCAGCCCCTCTTAATGACCTCCCTTCCAAAAAGATGCCTAAAAAGGTATTATGGACAGCAAACTGTCAGAAAGCTTTTGAGGAGCTGAAGCTGGCCATGTGCTCTGCACCTGTCCTGAAAAGCCCTTGTTACTCTAAAAAATTCTATGTCCAAACTGATGCATCTGAATTAGGAGTAGGGGCAGTCCTATCACAACTTAATTCTGAGGGCCAGGATCAACCTGTTGCTTTTATTAGTAGGAGGTTGACCCCTAGAGAAAAGCGTTGGTCTGCCATAGAGAGTTAGGCCTTTGCTGTGGTCTGGGCTCTGAAGAAGTTGAGGCCATACCTGTTTGGCACTCACTTCATTGTTCAGACAGACCACAAACCTCTACTTTGGCTAAAACAAATGAAAGGTGAAAATCCAAAATTGTTGAGGTGGTCCATATCCCTACAGGGAATGGACTATACAGTGGAACATAGACCTGGGAGTAGCCACTCCAATGCAGATGGACTCTCCAGATAGTTCCACTTAGACAATGAAGACTCATCAGGTCATGGCTAGTCTTATTGTCCTTCTTTTGGGGGGGGGGTGTTGTGTAGGAAAGTACCATCTTGCCTGGCATGTTACCCCCATTTTTCACTGTATATATGTTGTTTTAGTTGTATGTGTCACTGGGACCCTGGTAACCCAGGGCCCCAGTGCTCATAAGTGTGCCTGAATGTGTTACCTGTGTAGTGACTAACTGTCTCACTGAGGCTCTGCTAATCAGAACCTCAGTGGTTATGCTCTCTCATTTCTTTCCAAATTGTCACTAACAGGCTAGTGACCATTTTTACCAATTTACATTGGCTTACTGGAACACCCTTATAATTTGCTAGTATATGGTACTGAGGTACCCAGGGTATTGGGGTTCCAGGAGATCCCTATGGGCTGCAGCATTTATTTTGCCACCCATAGGGAGCTCTGACAATTCTTACACAGGCCTGCCACTGCAGCCTGAGTGAAATAACGTCCACGTTATTTCACAGCCATTTTACACTGCACTTAAGTAACTTATAAGTCACCTATATGTCTAACCTTTACCTGGTAAAGGTTAGGTGCAAAGTTACTTAGTGTGAGGGCACCCTGGCACTAGCCAAGGTGCCCCCACATTGTTCAGAGCCAATTCCCTGAACTTTGTGAGTGCGGGGACACCATTACACGTGTGCACTACATATAGGTCACTACCTATATGTAGCTTCACAATGGTAACTCCGAATATGGCCATGTAACATGTCTATGATCATGGAATTGCCCCCTCTATGCCATCCTGGCATAGTTGGCACAATCCCATGATCCCAGTGGTCTGTAGCACAGACCCTGGTACTGCCAAACTGCCCTTCCTGGGGTTTCACTGCAGCTGCTGCTACTGCCAACCCCTCAGACAGGCATCTGCCCTCCTGGGGTCCAGCCAGGCCTGGCCCAGGATGGCAGAACAAAGGACTTCCTCTGAGAGAGGGTGTTACACCCTCTCCCTTTGGAAAATGGTGTGAAGGCAGGGGAGGAGTAGCCTCCCCCAGCCTCTGGAAATGCTTTCTTGGGCACAGATGTGCCCAATTCTGCATAAGCCAGTCTACACCGGTTCAGGGGACCCCTTAGCCCTGCTCTGGCGCGAAACTGGACAAAGGAAAGGGGAGTGACCACTCCCCTGACCTGCACCTCCCCTGGGAGGTGTCCAGAGCTCCTCCAGTGTGCTCCAGACCTCTGCCATCTTGGAAACAGAGGTGCTGCTGGCACACTGGTCTGCTCTGAGTGGCCAGTGCCACCAGGTGACGTCAGAGACTCCTTCTGATAGGCTCCTTCAGGTGTTAGTAGCCTATCCTCTCTCCTAGGTAGCCAAACCCTCTTTTCTGACTATGTAGGGTCTCTGTCTCTGGGGAAACTTTAGATAACGAATGCAAGAGCTCATCCGAGTTCCTCTGCATCTCTCTCTTCACCTTCTGCCAAGGAATCGACTGCTGACCGCGCTGGAAGCCTGCAAACCTGCAACATAGTAGCAAAGACGACTACTGCAACTCTGTAACGCTGATCCTGCCGCCTTCTCGACTGTTTTCCTGCTTGTGCATGCTGTGGGGGTAGTCTGCCTCCTCTCTGCACCAGAAGCTCCGAAGAAATCTCCCGTGGGTCGACGGAATCTTCCCCCTGCAACCGTAGGCACCAAAAAGCTGCATTACCGGTCCCTTGGGTCTCCTCTCAGCACGACGAGCGAGGTCCCTCGAATCCAGCGACTCTGTCCAAGTGACCCCCACAGTCCAGTGACTCTTCAGTCCAAGTTTGGTGGAGGTAAGTCCTTGCCTCACCTCGCTGGGCTGCATTGCTGGGAACCGCGACTTTTGCAGCTACTCCGGCCCCTGTGCACTTCCGGCGGAAATCCTTTGTGCACAGCCAAGCCTGGGTCCACGGCACTCTAACCTGCATTGCACGACTTTCTAAGTTGGTCTCCGGCGACGTGGGACTCCTTTGTGTAACTTCGGGTGAGCACCATTTCACGCATCCTCGTAGTGCCTGTTTCTGGCACTTCCCCGGGTGCTACCTGCTGCTGAGAGGGCTCCTTGTCTTGCTTGACGTCCCCTCTCTCTCCTGGTCCAATTTGCGACCTCCTGGTCCCTCCAGGGCCACAGCAGCGTCCAAAAAGCCTAACCGCACGATTTGCAGCTAGCAAGGCTTGTTGGCGTTCTTTCGGCGGGAAAACACTTCTGCACGACTCTCCACGGCGAGAGGGATCCTTCCACTAAAGGGGAAGTCTCTAGCCCTTTTCGTTCCTGCAGAAACGGCAGCTTCTTCTGTCCAGTAGAAGCTTCTTTGCACCCACAGCTGGCATTTCCTGGGCATATGCCCATCTCCGACTTGCTTGTGACTTTGAACTTGGTCCCCTTGTTCCACAGGTACCCTAGATTGGAAATCCACAGTTGTTGCATTGTTGGTTTGTGCCTTTCCTGCATTATTCCTCTAACACGACGTCTTTGTCCTTAGGGGAACTTTAGTGCACTTTGCACTCACTTTTCAGGGTCTTGGGGAGGGTTATTTTTCTAACTCTCACTATTTTCTAATAGTCCCAGCGACCCTCTACAAGGTCACATAGGTTTGGGGTCCATTCGTGGTTCGCTTTCCACTTTTGGAGTATATGGTTTGTGTTGCCCCTATCCCTATGTTTCCCCATTGCATCCTATTGTAACTATACATTGTTTGCACTGTTTTCTAAGACTATACTGCATATTTTTGCTATTGTGTATATATATCTTGTGTATATTTCCTATCCTCTCACTGAGGGTACACTCTAAGATACTTTGGCATATTGTCATAAAAATAAAGTACCTTTATTTTTAGTATAACTGTGTATTGTGTTTTCTTATGATATTGTGCATATGACACTAAGTGGTTCTGTAGTAGCTTCACCCGTCTCCTAGTTCAGCCTAAGCTGCTCTGCTAAGCCACCATTATCTATCAGCCTAAGCTGCTAGACACCCTATACACTAATAAGGGATAACTGGGCCTGGTGCAAGGTGCAAGTACCCCTTGGTACTCACTACAAGCCAGTCCAGCCTCCTACATGGTTCGATGGAATCTTCCCCCTACTAATGCATTCACCAAAAGACTGCATCACCGGTCCTCTGGGTCGCCTCTCATTCTGTCAAGTGTGGTCCCTGGAACACAGGAACTCTATCCAAGTGACTCCCACAATCCAGTGATCCTTCAGTCCAAGTTTGGGTGAGGTAAGTCCTTGCCTCCCCACGCTAGACTGCAAACCTGTGTACTGCGTGATTTGCAGCTACTCCGGCTCCTGTGCACTCTTCCAGGATTTCCTTGGTGCACAGCCTAGCCCGGGTCCCCAGCACTCCGCCCTGTAGTGCTCAACCCGCTGAGTTGGCCTCCGATGTCGTGGGACCCTCCTTTGTGACTCTGAGCCACCTCCGGTTCACAAATCTTCTAAGTGCCTGCTCTGGTACTTCTGCGGGTGCTGCCTGCTTCTGTGAGGGCTCTCTGAGTTGCTGAGTTCCCCCTCTGTCTCCTCGTCCAGGGGGCGACATCTTGGTCCTTCCTGGTACCCAGCAGCACACAAATACCTCTACCGTGACCCTTACAGCTAGCAAGGCTTGTTTGTGGTATTTCTGCGTGGGAACACTTCTGCAAACTTCATCGCGGCATAGGACATCTTCCATCCAAAGGAGAAGTTCCTAGTCCTCTTCGTTGTTGCAGAATTCAAAGCTTCTTCCGTCCGGAAGCAGCTTCCTTGCACCTTCATCCAGGGTTTCCTGGGCTCCTGCCCCCCCTGGACACTATCGCGACTCTTGAACTTGGTCCCCTTGCCTTGCAGGTCCTCAGGTCCAGGAATCCGTCTTCAATGCTTTGCATGTGTTTGTTGTTCCTGCAGAATCCCCCTATCACAACTATTGTGTCCTTTTGGGTAGTAGGTGTACTTTACTCCTACTTTTCAGGGTCTTGGGGTGTGGTATCTTGGACACCATGACTGTTTTCTTACAGTCCCAGCGACCCTCTACAAGCTCCCATAGGTCTGGGGTCCATTTGTGATTCGCATTCCACCTTCTTACTGAGGGTACTCACTGAGATACTTTTGGCATATTGTCATAAAAATAAAGTACCTTTATTTTTAGTAACTCTGAGTATTGTGTTGTCTTATGATATTGTGCTATATGATATAAGTGGTATAGTAGGAGCTTTGCATGTCTCCTAGTTCAGCCTAAGCTGCTTTGCCATACCTACCTCAATCAGCCTAAGCTGCTAGAAACACCTCTATTATACTAATAAGGGATAACTGGACCACCTGGCACAAGGTGTAAGTACCACAGGGTACCCACTACAAGCCAGGCCAGCCTCCTACCTTGGTGGTGCAGCGGTGGGATAAATACTTGCAACTGCTTTACCACTTTGTCATGTTGTACTTTTCATAAGAGAATCATATACCAAACAGTTCCGTATATGTACACTTAACCCAAAGAGTTTACTTTTCTATCCTAAAATGTTTTACAATGTACACTTAACCCAAAGAGTTTACTTTTCTATCCTAAAACGTTTTACAACGTTCTGAAAAGTTTCTTAAAACTTCTAAAAGTTTTCCAAAGTTTGAAAACGTTTTTTATCTGTGCTTTCAAAAGTTCCCAAACTTTTTCTTTCTTGCTATCCTTAAACCTATACTATCATGTCTGTTGTAGATTCCACTCTCAAAACTGTTAATGCAACATATGAGAGTTTGAGATATATAAGTTTGGGGGGTCTTTGCCTGGATAGAGGTTTGAGTATAGGAAAGAACCCTACAAAAGATTTTCTTTTTAACATGCTTTTTGTGGATGACCAGAACCAGTCCGGCCCATCAAATGAGAGGTTAGATAATGGAGAAGCTTCCCAGTCTGATTCAGAGGAGTCCCCTGGAGAAGCTGGGGAGGGTTCTGACAATGGTCTGCCCCCTAGCAGGACACCCAGTGAAGCTGGTAGTGATAGAGGTTCCCATAACAGTAGGGCATCCTTTATCCCTAGAGGCCAGGTTACCAGGTTCCAGACAGTTAGGGACAGGTCCCCCTCTGAAACCTCTCATATTTCATCTGTGTCAAAGCATTCCCAACCCACCCACCCTGAGGATAACTTGTTAGAAAGGGAACTCAAAAGGTTGAGGGTTGAAGAGACCAGACTGAAGCTAAAACAGCAACAGCTGGCCTTAGATAGGGAATTCCTAGACACTGTGAGGGAACAACAGGGGTTGGGGTTAGTTCCCCATGGTGGCAGCAGCAGTATTCCTGATAGCAATCCTGTTAGAGAGCAAGATTCCAGGAATCTGCACAAGATAGTCCCCCCTTACAAGGAGGGGAATGACATTAATAAGTGGTTTGCTGCACTGGAGAGGGCCTGTATGGTACAGTTGGTCCCTCAAAGGCAGTGGGCTGCTATTTGTGGCTATCTTTCACTGGAAAGGGTAGGGATACGGTCCTTACTGTTAGAGAAAGTGAAGCCAACAACTACAAAGTTTTGAAAGACGCACTCTTGGATGGATTTGGCTTAACCACTGAACAATACAGGATTAAGTTCAGAGACACCGGAAAAGAGTCTTCTCAAGACTGGACAGATTTTGTGGACTGTTCAGTTAAGGCCTTGGAAGGTGGTTACATGGCAGTAAGGTATCTGACTATGAAAGCCTGTATAATCTTATTATGAGAGAGCATATTCTGAACAACTGTGTGTCTGACTTGTTGCACCAATACCTAGTGGACTCGGATCTGACCTCTCCCAAGAATTGGGAAAGAAGGCAGACAAGTGGGTCAGAACAAGGGTGAACAGAAAAGTTCATACAGGGGCTGACAAGGATGACAAGAAGAAGGGTGGTAAGTCTTCTGAGAAGGGTGGGGAAAAAGATAAAAAACATTCTGAGTCTTCATCAGGCCCACATAAATCCTCTGGGGGTGGTGGGTCCAAATCCTCTTCCCACAATCAGAAAAAACGTCAGTGTTATTTATGTAAAGTAAAAGGCCATTGGGCAAGTGATGCCACTTGTCCAAAGAAAAACACCAAACCTCCCACCACCTCTCGAAATGCTTTGATGGGCACAGATGGTGCCCATCTCTGCATAAGCCAGTCTACACCGGTTCAGGGATCCCCCAGCCCTGCTCTGGCGCGAAACTGGACAAAGGAAAGGGGAGTAACCACTCCCCTGACCTGCACCTCCCAGGGGAGGTGCCCAGAGCTCCTCCAGTGTGTCCCAGACCTCTGCATCTTGGAAACAGAGGTGTCTGTGGCACACTGGACTGCTCTGAGTGGCCAGTGCCAGCAGGTGACGTCAGAGGCTCCTTCTGATAGGCTGTTACCTCTCTTGGTAGCCAATCATCCTTCCTAGGCAGCCAAACCTCCTTTCCTGGCTATTTAGGGTCTCTGCTTTCGGGATCTCACCAGATAACGAATGCAAGAGCTCACCAGAGTTCCTCTGTATCTCCCTCTTCACCTTCTGCTAAAGGATCGACTGCTGGCACTGGCCACTCAGAGCAGTGGTCACTCCCCTTTCCTTTGTCCAGTTTCGTGCCAGAGCAGGGCTGGGGGATCTCTAAACCGGTCTAGACTGGCTTATGCAGAGATGGGCACCATCTGTGCCCATCAAAGCATTTCCAGAGGCTGGGGGAGGATACTCCTCCCTAGCCTTCACACCTATTTCCAAAGGGAGAGGGTGTTACACCCTCTCTCAGAGGAAATCCTTTGTTCTGCCTTCCTGGGCCAGGGCTGCCTGGACCCCAGCAGGGCAGACACCTGTCTGAGGGGTTGGCAGCAACTGCAGTGGAGACCCCGGAAAGGCAGTTTGGCAGTACCCGGGTTCTGTGCTAGAGACCTGGGGGATCATGGAATTGTCCCCCCAATGCCAGAGTGGCATTGGGGTGAAAATTCCATGATCTTAGACATGTTACATGGCAATGTTCGGAGTTACCATTGTGACGCTGTACATAGGTAGTGACCTATGTACAGTGCACGCATGTAATGGTGTCCCCGCACTCATAAAGTCTGGGGAATTTGCCTTGAACGATGTAGGGGCACCTTGGCTAGTGCCAGGGTGCCCACACACTAAGTAACTTTGCACCCAACCTTCATCAGGTGAAGGTTAGACATATAGGTGACTTATAAGTTACTTAAGTGCAGTGGTAAATGGCTGTGAAAAAACGTGGACGTTATTTCACTCAGGCTGCACTGGCAGGCCTGTGTAAGAATTGTCAGAGCTCCCTATGGGTGGCAAAAGAAATGCTGCAGCCCATAGGGATCTCCTGGACCCCCAATACCCTGCGTTCCTCAGTACCATATACTAGGGAATTATATAGGTGTACCAGTATGCCAATGTGAATTGGTAAATTTAGTAACTAGCCTGTTAGTGACAAATTTGGAAAGCAGAGAGAGCATAACCACTGAGGTTCTGGTTAGCAGAGCCTCAGTGAGACAGTTAGGCATCACACAGGGAACACATACAGGGCACATACTTATGAGCACTGGGGTCCTGCCTGGCAGGGTCCCAGTGACACATAGACTAAAATAACATATATACAGTGAAATATGGGGTAACATGCCAGGCAAGATGGTACTTTCCTACACAACCACCCCACCCCCCCCAAACGAAGGACAATAAGACTAGCCATGACCTGATGATGCTTCATTGTCTAAGTGGAAATATCTGGAGAGTCCATCTGCATTGGAGTGGGTACTCACAGGTCTATATTCCACTGTATAGTCCATTCCCTGTAGAGATATGGACCACCTCAACAATTTAGGATTTTCACCTTTCATTTGTTTTAGCCAAAGTAGAGGTCTGTCTGAACAATAAAGTGAGTGCCAAAGAGGTATGGCCTCAACGTTTTCAGTACCCAGACCACAGCAAAGGCCTCCCTCTCTGTGGCAGACCAACGCTTTTCTCTAGGGGTCAACCTTCTGCTGATAAAAGCAACTGGTTGATCCTGGCCCTCAGAATTCAGTTGTGATAAGACTGCCCCTACCCCTAATTCAGATGCATCAGTTTGAACAATGAATTTCTTGGAGTAACATGGGCTTTTTAGGACGACAGGTGCAGTGCACATGGCCTGTTTGAGCTCCTCAAAAGCTTTCTGACTGCTAACTGTCCACAATAACTTTTTAGGCATCTTTTTACTAGTGAGATCATTAAGAGGGGCTGCTATGGAGCCATAGTTTTTAATTAATCTCCTGTAATACCCAGTGAGGCCTAGGAAGGCTCTCACCTGGGTCTGAGTTGTAGGGGGAACCCAATCCACGATTGTCTGGATTTTCCCCTGAAGTGGTGCAATCTGTTCTCCACCTACCAGGTGTCCCAGATAAACCACCTTTCTTTGCTCTATCTGGCACTTTGAGGCCTTGATAGTGAGGCCTGCCTTTTGCAGGGCCTCTAAAACATTCCAAAGGTGGACCAGGTGTTCATCCCAGGTTGAGCTAAAGACAGCTATATCATCTAGATATGCTGCACTAAAAGCCTCCAACCCTTGCAGGACTGTGTTCACCAACCTCTGAAAAGTGGCAGGTGCATTCTTCAAACCAAAGGGCATCACTGTAAATTGGTAGTGCCCTCCAATAGTTGAAAATGCAGTTTTAGGTTTAGCATCCTCAGCCAATTTGATCTGCCAATACCCGGCAGTCAAATCAAAGGTGCTTAGATACTTGGCAGATGCCAGTGTATGTACGAGCTCATCTGCCCTGGGTATAGGGTGAGCATCAGTTTTTGTTACCTGATTGAGACCTCTGTAGTCTACACAAAACCTCATCTCCCTTTTTCCATTTTTTGACTGAGGCTTTGGTACAAGCACCACAGGACTCGCCCATGGGCTTTCAGAAGGTTCAACAACTCCTAGATAAAGCATTTTCTGAACCTCTTGTTTTACGCAACGTGGGACATCCATCCTCCAAAGGGGAAGTTCTTAGTCCTCTTCTTTTTTGCAAAACTCCAACCTTCTTCCTACAGGTGGCAGCTTCCTTGCACCGTCAGCTGGCATTTCCTGGGCTCCTGCCCAATCTCGACACTGTTGCGACTATTGGACTTGGTCCGCTTGTCTTACAGGTACTCAGGTCCGGAAATCCACTGTTGTTGCATTGCTGGTGTTTGTTCTTCCTGCAGAATCCCCCTATCACGACTTCTGTGCTCTCTGGGGGTAGTAGGTGCACTTTACACCTACTTTTCAGGGTCTTGGGGTGGGCTATTTTTCTAACCCTCAATGTTTTCTTACAGTCCCAGCGACCCTCTACAAGCTCACATAGGTTTGGGGGTCCATTTGTGGTTCGCATTCCACTTTTGGAGGATATGGTTTGTGTTGCCCCTATACCTATGTTCTCCTATTGCAATCTATTCTAACTTTACACTGCTTGCATTACTTTTCTTGCTATTACCTGTATAATTTTGATTTGTGTACATATATCTTGTGTATATATCTTATCCTCATACTGAGGGTACTCACTGAGATACTTTTGGCATATTGTCATAAAAATAAAGTACCTTTACTTTTAGTACTTCTGTGTATTGTTTTTTCTTATGATATTGTGCATATGACACCAGTGGTATAGTAGGAGCTTTACATGTGTCCTAGTTCAGCCTAAGCTGCTTTGCCATAGCTACCTTCTATCAGCCTAAGCTGCTATAAACACCTCTTCTACACTAATAAGGGATAACTTGACCTGGCACAAGGTGTAAGTACCTCTGGTACCCACTACAAGCCAGGCCAGCCTCCTCCCCGCAGCCGCGCAGCGACCGCCACTAAGAAGGGGAGGTGGGAAGGAGGGGCAGCTGGGAGGCGGGCGGGAACGGGAGAGCGAATGGGGGCGGGAGGGGGTGGGGAGTAAACAGAGCAGGGGGATCGCACAAGGGTCTAGATAGCCCGGCGAGGAGGAAACAGTGGGAAAAGCTGAAAGTACAAGGAAATAATGCAGAAAAAGCAACGGAAGGTAAGAGGCTACAGGAGGGATGGAGTCAGAAACAGTGGGAGGGTGCAGTCACAAAAACAGAGACACTAAGAATGGCAGAGCAGAGCGGGAAATACAAAGTGCAGAAACAGAGGGAAAATTGCAGAAATAGAGGAATGGGGACGCTAAGAATGGCAGAGCAGAGCGGGAAATACAAAGAGCAGAAACAGAGGGAAAGCGCAGAGATAGAGGCACAGAGATGCCGAGGATGGCAGAGCAAAACGGGAAATACAAAGTTCAGAAACAGCGGGAAAAGCGCACAAAATTGAGGCACAGAGATGCAGAGGATCGCAGAGCAAAACGGGAAATACAAAGAGCAGAAACAGAGGGAAAGCGCAGAAATAGAGGCACAGAGATGCCAAGGATGGCAGAGCAAGGCGGAAAATACAAAGTGGAGGGATCGGATAGAGGGCACAGATAGCAGAGGCACAGAGCACTGGGATGGTACTTACCAACGCCGCTCGGCACCAGGGAAGAGGACTGGGGCTTCAAACTTGCGATTGGTCGCGTGGGCGGGGATGGGGAGAGGCGTCGCAGCAAGGTGGAGCTGTCGGCGCAGGGGAGCGAGCTCCGGCCGAAAGGTATTGGGGGGGCAATTCCATGATCTTAGACATGTTACATGGCCATGTTCAGAGTTACCATTGTGACGCTAAACATAGATAGTGACCTATGTATAGTGCACACGTGTAATGGTGTCCCCGCACTCACAAAGTCCGGGGAATTTGCCCGGAACGATGTGGGGCACCTTGGCTAGTGCCAGGGTGCCCACACACTAAATAACTTTGCACCGAACCTTCACTAAGTGAAGGTTAGACATATAGGTGACTTATAAGTTACTTATGTGCAGTGTAAAATGGCTGTGAAATAACGTGGACGTTATTTCACGCAGTCTGCAGTGGCAGGCCTGTGTAAGAATTGTCTGTGCTCCCTATGGGTTGCAAAAGAAATGCTGCAGCCCATAGGAATCTCCTGGAACCCCAATACCCTGGGTACCTCAGTGCCATATACAAGGGAATTACATGGGTGTACCAGTGTGCCAATGAGAATTGGTAATTTTAGTCACTAGCCTGCAGTGACAAATTTAGAAAGCAGAGAGGATAAACACTGAGGTTCTGGTTAGCAAAGCCTCAGTGATACAGTTAGGCACCACACAGGGAACACATACAGGGCACATACAATGAGCACTGGGGCTCTGCCTGGCAGGGTCCCAGTGACAGAAGGACCAAAACAACATACATACAGTGAAATATGGGGGTAACATGCCAGGCAGAGCCCCAGTGCTCATAAGTATGTGCCCTGTATGTGTTCCCTGTGTGATGACTAACTGTCTCACTGAGGCTCTGCTAACCAGAACCTCAGTGGTTATGCTCTATCTGCTTTCCAAATTGTCACTAACAGGCTAGTGACCAATTTCACCAATTCACATTGGCATACTGGAACACCCTTATAATTCCCTAGTATATGGTACTGAGGTACCCAGGGTATTGGGGTTCCAGGAGATCCCTATGGGCTGCAGCATTTCTTTTGCCACCCATAGGGAGATCTGACAAATCTTACACAGGCCTGCCAGTGCAGCCTGAGTGAAATAACGTCCACGTTATTTCACAGCCATTTACCACTGCACTTAAGTAACTTATAAGTCACCTATATGTCTAATCTTCACCTGGTGAAGGTTGGGTGCAAAGTTACTTAGTGTGGGGGCACTCTGGGACTAGCCAGGGTGCCCCCACATTGTTCAGGGCAAATTCCCCGGATTTGTGAGTGCGGGGACACCATTTCACGCGTGCACTATACATAGGTCACTACCTATGTATAACGTCACAATGGTAACTCCGAACATGGCCATGTAACATGTCTAAGATCATGGAATTGTCACCCCAATGCCATTCGGGCATTGTGGATACAATTCCATGATCCCCCGGGTCTCTAGCACAGAACCCAGGTACTGCCAAACTGCCTTTCCGGGGTCTCCACTGCAGCTGCTGCTGCTGCCAACCCCTCAGACAGGTTTCTGCCCTCCTGGGGTCCAGGCAGCCCTGGCCCAGGAAGGCAGAACAAAGGATTTCCTCTGAGAGAGGGTGTGACACCCTCTCCCTTTTGGGAATAGGTGTGAAGGCTGGGGAGGAGTAGCCTCCCCTAGCCTCTGGAAATGCTTTGATGGGCACAGATGCTGCCCATCTCTGGATAAGCCAGTCTACACCGGTTTAGGGATCCCCCAGCCCTGCTCTGGTGCGAAACTGGATAAAGGAAAGGGGAGTGACCACTCCCCTGACCTGCACCTCCCAGGGGAGGTGCCCAGAGCTCCCCCAGTGTGCCCCAGACCTCTGCCATCTCGGAAACAGAGGTGTTGCTGGCACACTGGACTGCTCTAAGTGGCCAGTGCCAGCAGGTGACATCAGAGGCTCCTTCTGATAGGCTCTTACCACTCTTGGTAGCCAATCCTCCTTCCTAGGTAGCCAAACCTCCTTTTCTTGCTATTTAGGGTCTCTGCTTTGGGGATCTCACCTGATAACGAATGCAAGAGCTCATCAGAGTTCCTCTGCATCTCCCTCTTCACCTTCTGCCAAAGGATCGACCGCTGACTGCTCCGGACGCCTGCAAAACCGCAACAAAGTAGCAAGACGAATACTAGCAACCTTGTATTGCTTCATCCTGCCGGCTTTCTCGACTGTTTCTAGGTGGTGCATGCTCTGGGGGTAGCCTGCCTCCTCTCTGCACCAGGAGCTCTGAAGAAATCTCCTGTGGGTCGATGGAATCTTCCCCCTGCAACCGCAGGCAACAAAAGACTGCATCACCGGTCCTCTGGGTCCCCTCTCAGCACAACGAGCATGGTCCCTGGAACTCAGCAACTCTGTCCAAGTGACTCCCACAGTCCAGTGACTCTTCAGTCCAAGTTTGGTGGAGCACTCTTCCAGGATTTCCTTCGTGCACAGCCAAGCCTGGGTCCCCGACACCTGCAGTGCACAACCTTCTGAGTTGTCCTCCGGCGTCGTGGGACTCCGTAGGATTTCCTCTGAGAGAGGGTGTGACACCCTCTCCCTTTGGAAATAGGTATGAAGGCCGAGGAGGAGTAGCCTCCCCCAGCCTCTGGAAATGCTTTGATGGGCACAGATGCTGCCCATTTCTGCATAAGCCAGTCTACACCGGTTTAGGGATCCCCCAGCCCTGCTCTGGCGCGAAACTGGATAAAGGAAAGGGGAGTGACCACTCCCCTGACCTGCACCTCCCAGGGGAGGTGCCCAGAGCTCCTCCAGTGTGCCCCAGACCTCTGCCATCTTGGAAACAGAGGTGTTGGGGGCACACTGGACTGCTCTGAGTGGCCAGTGCCAGCAGGTGACGTCAGAGACTCCTTCTGATAGGCTCTTACCTCTCTTAGTAGCCAATCCTCCTTCCTGGGTAACCAAACCTCCTTTTCTGGTAATTTAGGGTCTCTGCTTTGGGGAATTCTTCAGATACCGAATGCAAGAGCTCACCAGAGTTCCTCTGCATCTCCCTCTTTACTTTCTGCCAAAGGATCGACCGCTGACTGCTCAGGACGCCTGGAAAACCGCAACAAAATAGCAAAAATGACTACTGCAACCTTGTATTGCTTCATCCTGCCGGCTTTCTCGTCTGTTTCCTGGTGGTGCATGCTCTGGGGGTAGCCTGCCTCCTTCTTTCAACAGGAGCTCTGAAGAAATCTCCCGTGGGTCGACGGAATCTTCCCCCTGCAACCGCACGCAACAAAAGACTGCATCACCGGTCCTCTGGGTCCCCTCTCAGCATGACGAGCGTGGTCCCTGGAACTCAGCAACTCTGTCCAAGTGACTCCCACAGTCCAGTGACTCTTCAGTCCAAGTTTGGTGGAGGTAAGTCCTTGCCTCCCCACGCTAGACTGCATTGCTGGTTACCACGTGATTTGCAGCTGCTCCGGCTCCTGTGCACTCTTCCAGGATTTCCTTCGTGCACAGCCAAGCCTGGGTCCCTGACACTCTAACCTGCAGTGCACAACCTTCTGAGTTGTCCTCAGGCGTCGTGGGACTCCCTATTCTGACTTCGGGTGGACTCCGGTTCAGTCTTCATCCAAGTGCCTGTTCAGGTACTTCTGCGGGTGCTGCCTGCTTCTGTGAGGGCTCCCTGACTAGCTGGGCGCCCCCTCTTGCATTGTTGCATTGCTGGGGTTGGTTTTCCTTGCAGAATCCCCCTATCACGACTTCTGTGCTCTCTGGGGGTTGTAGGTGCACTTTACACCTACCTTACAGGGTCTTGGGGTGGGCTATTTTTCTAACCCTCACTGTTTTCTTACAGTCCCAGTGACCCTCTACAAGCTCACATAGGTTTGGGGTCCATTCGTGGTTCGCATTCCACTTTTGGAGTATATGGTTTGTGTTGCCCCTATACCTATGTGCTCCTATTGCAATCTATTGTAACTTTACACTGCTTGCATTACTTCCTTTTGCTATTACTGCATATTTTTGGTATTGTGTACATATATCATATATCTTGTTTATATTTGGCATCCTCATACTGAGGGTACTCACTGAGATACTTTTGGCATATTGTCATAAATATAAAGTACCTTTATTTTTAGTATATCTGTGTATTGTGTTTTCTTATGATATTGTGCATATGACACCAGTGGTATAGTAGGTGCTTTGCATGTCTCCTAGTTCAGCCTAAGCTCCTCTACTATAGCTACCTTCTATCAGCCTAAGCTGCTAGAAACACCACTTCTACACTAATAAGGGATAACTGGACCTGGCACAAGGTGTAAGTACCTCTGTGTGAGAAGGTAGCCTCTTTCTAGCCTTGTTACCCCCACTTTTGGCCTGTTTGTGAGTGTATGTCAGGGTGTTTGTCACTGTTTTCACTGTCTCACTGGGATCCTGATAGCCAGGCCTCAGTGCTCATAGTGAAAACACTATGTTTTCAGTATGTTTGTTATGTGTCACTGGGATCCTGCTGGTCAGGACCCCGGTGCTCATAGGTTTGTGGCCTATATGTATGTGTCACTGGGACCCTGTCACACAGGGCCCCAGTGCTCATAGGTGTGCATGTATATGTTCCCTGTGTGGTGCCTAACTGTCTCACTGAGGCTCTGCTAACCAGAACCTCAGTGGTTATGCTCTCTCATTACTTTCAAATTGTCACTAACAGGCTAGTGACCAATTTTACCAATTTACATTGGCTTACTGGAACACCCTTATAATTCCCTAGTATATGGTACTGAGGTACCCAGGGTATTGGGGTTCCAGGAGATCCCTATGGGCTGCAGCATTTCTTTTGCCACCCATAGGGAGCTCTGACAATTCTTACACAGGCCTGCCACTGCAGCCTGAGTGAAATAACGTCCACGTTATTTCACAGCCATTTTACACTGCACTTAAGTAACTTATAAGTCACCTATATGTCTAACCTTTACCTGGTAAAGGTTGGGTGCAAAGTTACTTAGTGTGAGGGCACCCTGGCACTAGCCAAGGTGCCCCCACATTGTTCAGAGCCAATTCCCTGAACTTTGTGAGTGCGGGGACACCATTACACGCGTGCACTACATATAGGTCACTACCTATATGTAGCTTCACCATGGTAACTCCGAATATGGCCATGTAACATGTCTATGATCATGGAATTGCCCCCTCTATGCCATCCTGGCATTGTTGGTACAATTCCATGATCCCAGTGGTCTGTAGCACAGACCCTGGTACTGCCAGACTGCCCTTCCTGGGGTTTCACTGCAGCTGCTGCTGCTGCCAACCCCTCAGACAGGCAGCTGCCCTCCTGGGGTCCAGCCAGGCCTGGCCCAGGATGGCAGAACAAAGAACTTCCTCTGAGAGAGGGTGTGACACCCTCTCCCTTTGGAAAATGGTGTGAAGGCAGGGGAGGAGTAGCCTCCCCCAGCCTCTGGAAATGCTTTGTTGGGCACAGATGTGCCCAATTCTGCATAAGCCAGTCTACACCGGTTCAGGGACCCCTTAGCCCCTGCTCTGGCGCGAAACTGGACAAAGGAAAGGGGAGTGACCACTCCCCTGACCTGCACCTCCCCTGGGAGGTGTCCAGAGCTCCTCCAGTGTGCTCCAGACCTCTGCCATCTTGGAAACAGAGGTGCTGCTGGCCCACTGGACTGCTCTGAGTGGCCAGTGCCACCAGGTGACGTCAGAGACTCCTGCTGATAGGCTCCTTCAGGTGTTAGTAGCCTTTCCTCTCTCCTAGGTAGCCAAACCCTCTTTTCTGGCTATTTAGGGTCTCTGTCTCTGGGGAAAGTTTAGATAACGAATGCATGAGCTCAGCCGAGTTCCTCTGCATCTCCCTCTTCACCTTCTGATAAGGAATCGACCGCTGACCGCGCTGGAAGCCTGCAAACCTGCAACATAGTAGCAAAGACGACTACTGCAACTCTGTAACGCTGATCCTGCCGCCTTCTCGACTGTTTTCCTGCTTGTGCATGCTGTGGGGGTAGTCTGCCTCCTCTCTGCACCAGAAGCTCCGAAGAAATCTCCCGTGGGTCGACGGAATCTTCCCCCTGCAACCGCAGGCACCAAAAAGCTGCATTACCGGTCCCTTGGTTCTCCTCTCAGCACGACGAGCGAGGTCCCTCGAATCCAGCGACGCTGTCCAAGTGACCCCTACAGTCCAGTGACTCTTCAGCCCAAGTTTGGTGGAGGTAAGTCCTTGCCTCACCTCGCTGGGCTGCATTGCTGGGAACCGCGACTTTGCAGCTACTCCGGCCCCTGTGCACTTCCGGCGGAAATCCTTCGTGCACAGCCAAGCCTGGGTCCACGGCACTCTAACCTGCATTGCACGACTTTCTAAGTTGGTCTCCGGCGACGTGGGAGTCCTTTGTGCAACTTCGGCGAGCACCGTTTCACGCATCCTCGTAGTGCCTGTTTCTGGCTCTTCTCTGGATGCTACCTGCTTCAGTGAGGGCTCTTTGTCTTGCTCGACGTCCCCTCTCTCTGCAGGTCCAATTTGCGACCTCCTGGTCCCTCCTGGGCCCCAGCAGCGTCCAAAAACGCCAAACGCACGATTTGCGTGTAGCAAGGCTTGTTGGCATCCTTCCGGCGGGAAAACACTTCTGCACGACTTTCCAAGGCGAGAGGGATCCGTCCACCAAAGAGGAAGTCTCTAGCCCTTTTCGTTCCTGCAGAAACCTCAGCTTCTTCTGTCCAGTCGAAGCTTCTTTGCACCCGCAGCTGGCATTTCCTGGGCATCTGCCCATCTCCGACTTGCTTGTGACTTTTGGACTTGGTCCCCTTGTTCCACAGGTACCCTAGATTGGAAATCCACAGTTGTTGCATTGCTGGTTTGTGTCTTTCCTGCATTATTCCTCTAACACGACTCTTTTGTCCTTAGGGGAACTTTAGTGCACTTTGCACTCACTTTTCAGGGTCTTGGGGAGGGTTATTTTTCTAACTCTCACTATTTTCTAATAGTCCCAGCGACCCTCTACAAGGTCACATAGGTTTGGGGTCCATTCGTGGTTCGCATTCCACTTTTGGAGTATATGGTTTGTGTTGCCCCTATCCCTATGTTTCCTCATTGCATCCTATTGTAACTATACATTGTTTGCACTGTTTTCTAAGACTATACTACATATTTTTGCTATTGTGTATATATATCTTGTGTATATTTCCTATCCTCTCACTGAGGGTACACTCTAAGATACTTTGGCATATTGTCATAAAAATAAAGTACCTTTATTTTTAGTATAACTGTGTATTGTGTTTTCTTATGATATTGTGCATATGACACTAAGTGGTACTGTAGTAGCTTCACACGTCTCCTAGTTCAGCCTAAGCTGCTCTGCTAAGCTACCATTATCTATCAGCCTAAGCTGCTAGACACCCTATACACTAATAAGGGATAACTGGGCCTGGTGCAAGGTGCAAGTACCCCTTGGTACTCACTACAAGCCAGTCCAGCCTCCTACACTCTGGTACCCACTACAAGCCAGGCCAGCCTCCTACATTGGTGGCAGCGGTGGGAGAAGTACTTGTAAATACTTACCACTTTGTAATTTTGTACTTTTCATAAGTGAAAAATATACAAAACAAGTTCAGTGTGTGTACACCTAACCCAAAAGTTTTGCTTTTCTTCTCTTACACTTTCTGCTAAGTGCTGAAAAGTACTCCTAAACTTTCTAAAAGTTTCAAAAAGTTTGAAAAAGGTTTTTATTCCTATCCTTTAAAAAGTCCTGAAACTTTTTCTCTCTTCTCACTCTCTCTAAACCTTCTTCTATTGTGTGTGATGTAGGAACTTCTCTTAAAATGGCCAATACTACTTATGACAATCTTAACTTTAAGAGCCTAAGGAGTCTCTGCATTGATAGAGGTTTAGTGGTAGGAAAGAACCCTTCCAGAGAATTTCTGTATAACATGCTCATTGAGAATGATAAGTCCCTAGGTGGCACTTCATCTGAGAAGTTAGTAGATAGCTCACACTCTGACTGAGGGGAACCCCTTGAGGGAGGTGTACAGGGTTCTCTTCCAAATCTGCCCCTTAGCAGACCACCTAGCAGTGCTGGTAATAATAGAAGCTCTCATCATAGTAGGGATGCTTTTGTTCCTGGAGGCCAGGTTGTTAGAGTGCAAACTGTTAGGGACAGGTCTCCCTCTGTTGGTTCCAATATATCCTCAGTGTCTAAACATTCCCAACCCACCCACCCTGAAGACAACATGTTAGAAAGGGAACTCAAAAAGTTGAGAGTGGAAGAGACCAGGCTGAAGCTTAAACAGCAACAGCTGGCTCTAGACAGGGAATCCCTAGACCTGGAGAAGGAGAGACAGAGGTTGGGATTTGGACCCCATGGTGGCAGCAGCAGTATTCCTGATAGCAATCCTGTGAGAGAGCATGATTCCAGGAATCTGCACAAGATAGTCCCCCCTTACAAGGATGAGTATGACATCAACAAGTGGTTAGCTGCACTTGAGAGGGCCTGTATGGTACACGGGGTCCCTCAAAGGCAGTGGGCTGCTATATTGTGGCTATCTTTCAATGGAAAGGGTAGGGATAGGCTCCTTACTGATAGAGAAAGTGATGCTAACAATTTTGCAGTTTTGAAGGATGCACTCTTGGATGGATTTGGCTTAACCACTGAACAATACAGGATTAAGTTCAGAGACACCAGAAAAGAGTCCTCACAAGACTGGATAGACTTTGTTGACTGTTCAGTGAAGGCCTTTGAGGGGTGGTTACATGGCAGTAAAGTTTCTGACTATGACAGCCTGTATAATCTTATTCTGAGAGAGCATATTCTGAATAACTATGTGTCTGACTTGTTACACCAATATCTAGTGGACTCAGATCTGACCTCTCCCCAAGAATTGGGAAAGAAGGCAGACAAATGGGTCAGAACAAGAGTGAACAGAAAAGTTCATACAGGGGGTGACAAGGATGGCAAGAAGAAGGATGGTAAGTCTTCTGGCAAGGGTGGGGACAAAAGTAAAAATGAGTCTTCATCAGGCCCACAAAAATCCCCTGGTGGGGGTGGGGGGTCCAAATCCTCTTCAAATCAAATCAAAAAGCCTTGGTGTTATTTATGTAAAGTAAAAGGCCATTGGACAACTGATGCCAGTTGTCCAAAGAAAAACACCAAACCTCCCACTACCACAACCCCTACTGTAAACTCTAGTGCCCCTAGTAATAGCAGTGGTGGTGGGAGCAAACCTACTAATAGCCAATCCAAGGAGTAGTTGGGCTCACATTTGGTAATTTAATTGGGGTTGGTCTTGTTAGGGAGACCACAGAGGCTGTGCTAGTCTCTGAAGGTGCCATTGATTTGGCCACCTTGGTTGCTTGTCCCCTTAATATGGATAAGTACAAGCAACTTTCCCTAATAAATGGTGTTGAGGTTCAGGCTTACAGGGACACAGGTGCCAGTGTTACCATGGTGATAGAGAAACTGGTACACCCTGAACAACACCTACTTGGTCACCAGTACCAAGTGACAGACGCTCATAACAACACTCTTAGCCACCCCATGGCTGTTGTGAATCTCAACTGGTGGGGGGTTACTGGTCCAAAGAAAGTTGTGGTTGCTTCAGATTTACCTGTAGACTGTCTACTAGGAAATGATTTAGAGACTTCAGCTTGGGCAGAAGTGGAGTTGGAGGCTCATGCAGCAATGCTGGGCATTCCTGGGCATATATTTGCTTTGACAAGGGCTCAGGCCAAAAAGCAAAAAGGACAGGGTGACTTGGATCCTAGAACAATGGACCAAGTGCTCCCTAAAGCCAGGGGTAGCAAGGGTAAATCCCTACCCACTATCCCTCCCTCTACAGATGATTCAACTTCTGAGGAAGAAGAATTTCCTCCCTGTGCAGAACCTTCACCAGATGAGCTGGCAGCAGACACTGCTGAGGTGTTAGGTGGAGGGGGCACTGCCAGGGAACAGCTGAGTGTGGCACAGCAATCCTGTCCCACATTAGAGGGTCTTAGACAGCAAGCTGTCAAGCAGCAAAATGGGGAAGTCAGTGGCTCACATAGAGTTTACTGGGAGGACAACCTCTGTTACACAGAGGCAAGGGACCCAAAACCTGGAGCAGCCAGGAGATTGGTCATTCCCCTGCAGTACAGAGAGTTCCTCCTAACTCTGGCACATGTCATTCCCTTGGCTGGGCATTTGGGCCAGATCAAAACATGGGAAAGGCTTGTCCCCCTGTTTCACTGGCCTAGGATGTCAGAGGACACAAAAGATTTTTGTAAGTCTTGCGTGACCTGCCAAGCCAGTGGCAAGACTGGTTGCACTCCAAAGGATCCCCTTATTCCACTACCTGTGGTTGGGGTTCCCTTTGAAAGGGTAGGGGTTGACATAGTTGGCCCCCTTGACCCTCCTACTGCTTCAGGCAATAGGTTTATCTTGGTGGTAGTGGACCATGCCACAAGATATCCTGAAGCAATTCCTCTAAGGACCACTACAGCACCTGCAGTGGCAAAGGCCCTCCTGGGAATCTTTTCCAGGGTGGGTTTTCCAAAAGAGGTTGTATCAGACAGGGGTAGCAACTTTATGTCTGCATTCTTGAAGGCTATGTGGAAGGAATGTGGTGTAACATACAAATTCACCACGCCTTATCATCCACAAACAAATGGACTGGTAGAGAGGTTTAATAAAACTCTCAAAGGAATGATAATGGGACTCCCTGAAAAACTCAGGAGGAGATGGGATGTCCTGTTACCTTGCCTCCTTTTTGCTTACAGAGAGGTACCCCAGAAAGGAGTGGGCTTCAGCCCCTTTGAACTCCTCTTTGGGCACCGTGTAAGAGGTCAACTAACACTTGTGAAGGAGGGTTGGGAACAACCGTTAAAAGCTCCTAAGTAGGATATAGTGGACTATGTACTTGGCCTAAGATCCAGAATGGCGGAGTACATGAAAAAGGCCAGAAAAAACCTTCAGGCTAGCCAAGAGCTCCAAAAAGCAATGGCATGACCAGAAGGCTGTTCTGATTCAGTACCAACCAGGGCAGAAGGTGTGGGTATTGGAGCCTGTGGCCCCAAGAGCACTCCAGGACAAATGGAGTGGACCCCATCTCATTGTTGAAAAGAAGGGCGAGGTCACGTAATTGGTTGACCTGGGCACTGCCAGGAGTCCCCTTAGGGTATTCCATGTCAACCGCCTAAAACCCTACTATGACAGGGCTGATCTCACCCTGCTCATGGCAACAGATGAAGGACAGGAAGAAGAGAGTAACCCTCTCCCTGATCTCTTCTCTTCCACTGAAGATGATGTTTTAGTGGAAGGTGTAGTTTTGGCAGACTGTCTTACTGCTGAGCAGAATAGCAACTGCATAAACCTCATTGGACAGTTTCTGAACTCTTTTCAACTGTGCCAGGCACCACATCTTGGTGTGAACACACAATTGATACTGGAGACAGCTTGCCTGTCAAAAGTAAAATCTTTAGGCAGACTGACCATGTCAGGGACTGCATAAAGCAAGAAGTTCAGAAAATGCTTGATCTAGGAGTGGTTGAACATTCTGAAAGCCCATGGGCCTCTCCTGTGGTGTTTGTACCAAAGCCTCACTTAAAAGATGGAAAAAGGGAGATGAGTTTTTGTGTAGATTACAGAGGTCTCAACCAGGTAACAAAAACTGATGCTCACCCTATACCCAGGGCAGATGAGCTCATAGAAACACTGGCATCTGCCAAGTATCTAAGCACCTTTGATTTGACTGCAGGGTATTGGCAGATCAAGTTATCAGAGGATGCAAAATCAAAAACTGCATTTTCGACTATTGGAGGGCACTACCAATTCACAGTAATGCCCTTTGGTTTGAAAAATGCACCTGCCACTTTTCAGAGGTTGGTGAATACAGTCCTGCAAGGGTTGGAGGCTTTTAGTGCAGCATATCTAGATGATATAGCTGTCTTTAGCTCCACCTGGGATAATCACCTGGTCCACCTGGAAAGTTTGGGAGTCCCTGCAAAAGGCAGGCCTCAGTATCAAGGCTTCAAAGTGCCAGATAGGGCAGTGGAAAGTGGTTTATCTGGGACACCTGGTAGGTGAAGAAGAGATTGCACCACTTCAAGGGAAATTCCAGACAATCATGGATTGGGTTCCCCCTACAACACAGACCCAGGTGAGAGACTTCCTAGGCCTCACTGGGTACTAAAGGAGATTCATTAAGAACTATGGCTCCATTGCAGCCCCACTTAATGATCTCACTAGCAAGAAGATGCCTAAAAAGGTATTGTGGACAGCTAGCTGTCAGAGGAGCTCAAACAGGCCATGTGCACTGCACCTGTCCTAAAAAGCCCATATTACTCCAAGAAATTCATTGTTCAAACTGATGCATCTGAATTAGGGGAAGGGGCAGTCTTATCACAACTTAATTCTGAGGGCCAGGATCAACCTGTTGCTTTTATCAGCAGGAGGTTGACCCCTAGAGAAAAGCGTTGGTCTGCCATAGAGAGGGAGGCCTTTGCTGTGATCTGGGCACTGAAGAAGTTGAGGCCATACCTGTTTGGCACTCACTTCATTGTTCAGACGGACCACAAACCTCTACTTTGGCTAAAACAAATGAACAGTGAAAACCGTAAATTGTTGAGGTGGTCCATATCTCTACAGGGAATGGACTATACAGTGGAACATAGACCTGGGAGTACCCACTCCAATGCAGATGGACTCTCCAGATATTTCCACTTAGACAATGAAGCATCATCAGGTCATGGCTAGTCTTATTGTCCTTCATTTGGGGGGGGTTGTGTAGGAAAGTACCATCTTGCCTGGCATGTTACCCCCATATTTCACTGTATATATGTTGTTTTAGTCTATGTGTCACTGGGACCCTGCCAGGCAGGGTCCCAGTGCTCATAAGTATGTGCCCTGTATGTGTTCCCTGTGTGATGACTAACTGTCTCACTGAGGCTCTGCTAACCAGAACCTCAGTGATTATGCTCTCTCTGCTTTCCAAATTGTCACTAACAGGCTAGTGACCAATTTCACCAATTCGCATTGGCATACTGGAACACCCTTATAATTCCCTAGAATATGGAACAGAGGTACCCAGGGTATTGGGGTTTCAGGAGATCCCTATGGGCTGCAGCATTTCTTTTGCCACCCATAGGGAGATCTGACAAATCTTACAAAGGCCTGCCAGTGCAGCCTGAGTGAAATAACGTCCACGTTATTTCACAGCAATTTACCACTGCACTTAAGTAACTTATAAGTCACCTATATGTCTAACCTTCACCTGGTGAAGGTTGGGTGCAAAGTTACTTAGTGTGTGGGCACCCTGGCACTAGCCAAGGTGCCCCCACATTGTTCAGGGCAAATTCCCCAGACTTTGTGAGTGCGGGGACACCATTTCACGTGTGCACTATACATAGGTCACTACCTATGTATAGCGTCACATTGGTAACTCCGAACATGGCCATGTAACATGTCTAAGATCATGGAATTGTCAACCCAATGCCATTCTGGCATTGGGGGGACAATTCCATGATCCCCCGGGTCTCTAGCACAGAACCCGGGTACTGCCAAACTGCCTTTCCGGGGTCTCCACTGCAGCTGCAGCTGCTGCCAACCCCTCAGACAGGTTTCTGCCCTCCTGGGGTCCAGGCAGCCCTGGCCCAGGAAGGCAGAACAAAGGGTTTCCTCTGAGTGAGGGTGTGACACCCTCTCCCTTTGGAAATAGGTGTGAAGGCTGTGGAGGAGTAGCCTCCCTCAGCCTCTGGAAATGCTTTGATGGGCACAGATGCTGCCCATCTCTGCATAAGCCAGTCTACACCGGTTTAGGGATCCCCCAGCCCTGCTCTGGCGCGAAACTGGACAAAGGAAAGGGGAGTGACCACTTCCCTGACCTGCACCTCCCAGGGGAGGTGCCCAGAGCTCCTCCAGTGTGCCCCAGACCACTGCCATCTTGGAAACAGAGGTGTTGCTGGCTCACTGACTGCTGTGAATGGCCAGTGCCAGCAGGTGACGTCAGAGACTCCTTCTGATAGACTCTTACCTCTCTTAGTAGCCAATCCTCCTTCCTAGGTAGCCAAACCTCCTTTTCTGGCTATTTAGGGTCTCTGCTTTGGGGAATTCTTCAGATACCGAATGCAAGAGCTCACCAGAGTTCCTTTGCATCTCCCTCTTCACCTTCTGCCAAAGGATCGACCGCTGACTGCTCAGGACGCCTGCAAAACCGCAACAAAGTAGCAAAGACGACTACTGCAACCTTGTATCGCTTCATCCTGCCGCCTTCTCGAATGTTTCCTGGTGGTGCATGCTCTGGGGGTAGCCTGCCTCCTTCTTGCACCAGGAGCTCTGAAGAAATCTCCTGTTGGTCGACGGAATCTTCCCCCTGCAACCGCAGGCAACAAAAGACTGCATCACTGGTTCTCTGGGTCCCCTCTCAGCACAACGAGCATGGTCCCTGGAACTCAGCAACTCTGTCCAAGTGACTCCCACAGTCCAGTGACTCTTCAGTCCAAGTTTGGTGGAGGTAAGTCCTTGCCTTCCCACGCTAGACTGCATTGCTAGGTACCGCGTGATTTGCAGCTGCTCTGGCTCCTGTGCACTCTTCCAGGATTTCCTTCGTGCACAGCCAAGTCTGGGTCCCCAACACTCTAACCTGCAGTGCACAACCTTCTGAGTTGTCCTCCGGCGTCGTGGGACTCCCTCTTCTGACTTCGGGTGGACTCCAGTTCACTCTTCTTCCAAGTGCCTGTTCAGGTACTTCTGTGGGTGCTGCCTGCTTCTGTGAGGGCTCCCTGACTAGCTGGGTGCCCCCTCTGTCTCCTCATCCGAGGGGCAACATCCTGGTCCCTCCTGGGCCACAACAGCATCCAAAAACCCTAACCGCGACGACCCTTACAGCTGGCAAGGCTTGTTTGCAGTCTTTCTGCGTGGGAACACCTCTGTGTAGGAAAGTACCATCTTGCCTGGCATGTTACCCCCATATTTCACTGTATATATGTTGTTTTAGTTGTATGTGTCACTGGGACCCTGCCAGCCAGGGCCCCAGTGCTCATAAGTGTGCCCTGTATGTGTTACCTGTGTTATGACTAACTGTCTCACTGAGGCTCTGCTATCCAGAACCTCAGTGGTTATGCTCTCTCATTTCTTTCCAAATTGTCACTAACAGGCTAGTGACCAATTTTACCAATTTACATTGGCATACTGGAACACCCTTATAATTCCCTAGTATATGGTACTGAGATACCCAGGGTATTGGGGTTTCAGGAGATCCCTATGGGCTGCAGCATTTCTTTTGCCACCCATAGGGAGCTCTGACAATTCTTACACAGGCCTGCCACTGCAGCCTGAGTGAAATAACGTCCACGGTATTTCACAGCCATTTACCACTGCACTTAAGTAACTTATAAGTCACCTATATGTCTAACCTTTACCTGGTAAAGGTTAGGTGCTAAGTTACTTAGTGTGTGGGCACCCTGGCACTAGCCAAGGTGCCCCCACATGGTTCAGGGCAAATTCCCCGGACTTTGTGAGTGCGGGGACACCATTACACGCGTGCACTATACATAGGTCACTACCTATGTATAGCTTCACAATGGTAACTCCGAATATGGCCATGTAACATGTCTATGATCATTGAAACGCCCCCTCTATGCCATCCTGGCATTGTTGGCACAATCCCATGATCCCACGGGTCTCTAGCACAGACCCGGGTACTGCCAAACTGCCTTTTCAGGGGTTTCACTGCAGCTGCTGCCAACCCCTCAGACAGGTTTCTGCCCTCCTGGGGTCCAGCCAGGCTTGGCCCAGGAAGGCAGAACAAAGGACTTCCTCAGAGAGAGGGTGTTACACCCTCTCCCTCTGGAAAAAGGTGTTAAGGCAGGGGAGGAGTAGCCTCCCCCAGCCTCTGGAAATGCTTTCATGGGCACAGATGGTGCCCTTTTCTGCATAAGTCAGTCTACACTGGTTCAGGGACCCCTCAGCCCTGCTCTGGCGCGAAACTGGACAAAGGAAAGGGGAGTGACCACTCCCCTGACCTGCACCTCCCCTGGGAGGTGCCCAGAGCTCCTCCAGTGTGCTCCAGACCTCTGCCATCTTGGAAACAGAGGTGCTGATGGCACACTGGACTGCTCTGAGTGGCCAGGGCCAGCAGGTGACGTCAGAGACTCCTTCTGATAGGCTCCTTCAGGTGTTGCTAGCCTATCCTCTCTCCTAAGTAGCCAAACCCTCTTTTCTGGCTATTTAGGGTCTCTGCTTTGGGGAATTCCTTAGATAACGAATGCAAGAGCTCATCAGAGTTCCTCTGCATCTCTCTCTTCACCTTCTGCCAAGGAATCGACTGCTGACCGCGCTGGAAGCCTGCAAAACTGCAACAAAGTAGCAAAGATGACTACTGCGACACTGTAACGCTGATCCTGCCGCCTTCTCAACTGTTTTCCTGGTGGTGCATGCTGTGGGGGTAGTCTGCCTCCTCTCTGCACTAGAAGCTCCGAAGAAATCTCCCGTGGGTCGACGGAATCGCCCCCCTGCAACTGCAGGCACCAAAGAACTGCATCGCCGGTCCTCTGGGTCTCCTCTCAGCACAACGAGCGAGGTCCCTTGAACTCAGCAACTCTGTCCAAGTGACTCCCACAGTCCAGTGACTCTTCAGTCCAAGTTTGGTGGAGGTAAGTCCTTGTCTCCCCACGCCAGACTGCATTGCTGGGAACCGCGTGATTTGCAGCTACTCCGGCTCCTGTGCACTTTTCCATGATTTCCTTTGTGCACAGCCAAGCCTGGGTCCACGGTACTCTAACCTGCATTGCACGACCTCCTGAGTTGTCCTCCGGCGGCGTGGGACTCTCTTGTGCAACTTCGGGTGAGCACCGTTTCACTCCACTTCGTCATGCCTGTTCCGGCACTTCTGTGGGTGCTGCCTGCTTCTGAGAGGGCTCCTTGTCTTGCTGGACACCCCCTCTGTCCCCTCACGCAATTGGTCACATCGTGGTCCCTCCTGGGCCACAGCAGCATCCAAAAACCCTAACCGCGAGCTTTGCAGTTAGCAAGGCTTGTTTGCGGTCTTTCTGCAGGAAAACACTTCTGCACAACTCTTCATGACGTGCGACATCCATCCTCCAAAGGGGAAGTTTCTAGCTCTTGTCGTTCTTGCAGAATCCTCAGCTTCTACTGTCCAGTGGCAGCTTCTTTGCACCCACAGCTGGCATTTCCTGGGCATCTGCCCACTCTCGACTTGATCGTGACTTTTGGACTTGATCCCCTTGTTCCACAGGTACTCTTGTCTGGAAATCCATCGTTGTTGCATTGCTGGTTTTGGTCTTTCCTGCAGAATTCCCCTATCACGACTTCTGTGCTCTTTGGGGAACTTTAGTGCACTTTGCACTCACTTTTCAGGGTCTTGGGGTGGGCTATTTTTCTAACCCTCACTGTTTTCTTACAGTCCCAGCGACCCTCTACAAGGTCACATAAGTTTGGGGTCCATTCGTGGTTCGCATTCCACTTCTAGAGTATATGGTTTGTGTTGCCCCTATCCCTATGTGTCCCCATTGCATCCTATTGTAACTATACATTGTTTGCACTGTTTTCTATTGCTATACTGCATATTTTTGGTATTGTGTACATATATCTTGTGTATATTTGCTATCCTCATACTGAGGGTGCTCACTGAGATACTTTGGCATATTGTCATAAAAATAAAGTACCTTTATTTTTAGCATATCTGTGTATTGTGTTTTCTTATGATATTGTGCAAGTGACACTAGTGGTGCTGTAGGAGCTTCACTCGTCTCCTAGTTCAGCCTAAGCTGCTCTGCTAAGCTACCATTTTCTATCAGCCTAAGCTGCTAGACACCCCTATACACTAATAAGGGATACCTGGGCCTGGTGCAAGGTGTAAGTATCCCTTGGTACTCACTACAAGCCACTCCAGCCTCCTACATTGGTTGTGCAGCGGTGGGATAAGTACTTTGCAACTACTTACCACTTTTGTCATTGTACTTTTCATAAGAGAAAAATATACAAAACATGTTCAGTGTATGTACACCTAACCAAAAAGTTTTGCTTTTCTTCTCTCACTTCTTTGCTAAGTGCTGAAAAGTACCTCTAAAACTTTCTAAAAAGTTATTAAAAAGTTTTAAAAGTTTTTTTCTGTCCTTTTAAAAGTTCTTAAAACTTTTTCTCACTTTTTCTATCCCTTAAACACTTTCTAAAATGTCTGGCACAGGTCAAACTGTTGATCTGTCCAAACTTGCTTATGATCACCTTAGCTGGAAAGGAGCAAGGAGTCTCTGCATAGAAAGAGGTTTAAGTGTAGGGAAGAATCCCTTTAGAGAACTGTTGTTTAATATGCTTGTTGAACAAGATAAGGCCAGAGGTGACACTTCTGTTGAGAAATTAGCTGATGGTTCCCCATCTAACCCCGGGGCACCCCTAGCAAAAGATTTAGAAGGGAAACTTCCTAGCCTGCCCATTAGCAGACCACCTAGCATATCTGGTACTGATGTAGAGTCACATCACAGTAATAGTGTTGCCTCACATCACAGTAAGAGTATTTCTTCTCATCATAGTAGAAGTGCTATTTCTGTTAGCCAGGCTGTTAGAGTGTCATCTGTTAGGGACAGGTCTCCTTCTGTTCATTCTCACCATTCTTCTGTTTCAAGGCATGTCCCACCCACCCACCCTGATGACAGAGTGTTAGAAAGGGAACTCAGTAGATTGAGAGTGGAAGAATCCAGACTGAAGCTCAAGAAGCAACAGCTGGATTTAGATAGGCAGTCCTTAGAAATAGAAAGAGAAAGACAGAAAATTGGGTTAGAAACCCATGGTGGCAGCAGCAGTATTCCCCATAGTCATCCTGCAAGAGAGCATGATTCAAGGAATCTGCACAACATAGTTCCCCCTTATAAGGAGGGGATGACATTAACAAGTGGTTTGCTGCACTTGAGAGGGCCTGTGTTGTACAGGATGTCCCTCAAAGGCAGTGGGCTGCTATCCTATGGCTATCATTTAGTGGAAAGGGTAGGGATAGGCTCCTTACTGTGAAAGAAAGTGATGCCAATAATTTTGCAGTTCTTAAGAATGCACTCCTAGATGGTTATGGCTTAACCACTGAACAGTACAGCATGAAGTTCAAAGAAACCAAAAAGGAGTCTTCACAAGACTGGGTAGACTTTGTTGAGCATTCAGTGAAGGCCTTGGAGGGGTGGTTACATGGCAGTAAAGTTACTGATTATAAAAGCCTGTATAACTTAATCCTGAGAGAGCATATTCTTAATAATTGTGTGTCTGATTTGTTGCACCAGTACCTGGTGGACTCTGATCTAACCTCTCCCCAAGAATTGGGAAAAAAGGCAGACAAATGGGTCAGAACAAGGGTGAACAGAAAAGTTCATACAGGGGGTGACAAAGATGGCAAGAAGAAGGATGGTAAGTCTTCTGACAAGGGTGGGGACAAATCTAAAAATGAGTCTTCATCAGGCCCACAAAAACACTCTGGTGGGGGTGGTGGGCCCAAATCCTCTTCAAATCAAAACAAAGAAAAGAAACCATGGTGCTATTTATGTAAAATAAAAGGCCATTGGACAACAGATCTCAGTTGTCCAAAGAAAAGCACCAAGCCTCCTACCACTACAAACCCTGCTGCTACACCTAGGGGGTTATTCTAACTTTGGAGGAGGTGTTAATCCGTCCCAAAAGTGACGGAAAAGTGACGGATTTACCACCCGCCGTATTACGAGTCCATTATATCCTATGGAACTCGTAATACGGCTGGTGGTATATCCGTCACTTTACCGTCACTTTTGGGACGGATTAACACTCCTCCAAAGTTAGAATAACCCCCCTAGTGCCCCTAGTAATAGCAGTGGTGGTGGGAGCAAACCTACTAATAGCCAATCCAAGGGAGTAGCTGCTCATAACAACACCCTTAGCCACCCCATGGCTGTTGTGAATCTCAACTGGGGGGGGTTACTGGCCCAAAGAAAGTTGTGGTTGCCTCAGATTTACCTGTAGACTGTCTATTAGGGAATGATTTAGAGACATCAGCTTGGGCAGAAGTGGAGTTGGAGGCTCATGCAGCAATGCTGGGTATTCCAGGGCATATTTTTGCTTTGACCAGAGCTCAGGCTAAAAAGCAAAAAGGACAGGGTGACTTGGATCCTGGAAGAATGGACCAAGTGCTCCCTAAAGCTAGGGTTAGTAAAGGTAAAACACTACCTACTATCCCTCCCTCTACAGTGGATTCTACTTCTGAGGAAGAAGAATTTCCACCCTGTGCAGAACCTACACCAGAGGAGCTGGAAGCAGACACTGCTGAGCTTTTGGGTGAAGGGGGGCCTGCCAGGGAGGAGCTGAGTGTGGCACAGCAGACCTGTCCCACACTAGAGGGTCTAAGGCAGCAAGCTGTCAAACAAGCAAATGGGGATGTCAGTGACTCTCACAGAGTTTACTGGGAGGACAACCTCTTGTACACTGAAGCAAGGGATCCAAAACCTGGAGATGCCAGGAGATTGGTGATTCCTCAGGAGTACAGAAAGTTCCTCCTAACTATAGCCCACGACATTCCCCTAGCTGGACATTTGGGGCAAATGAAAACTTGGGACAGGCTTGTTCCCTTGTTTCATTGGCCTAGAATGTCAGAGGACACAAAGGAATTTTGTAAGTCCTGTGAAACCTGTCAAGCCAGTGGCAAGACAGGTGGCACTCCAAAGGCACCCATTATTCCACTGCCTGTGGTTGGGGTTCCCTTTGAAAGGGTAGGGGTTGACATAGTTGGCCCCCTTGACCCTCCTACTGCTTAAGGCAATAGGTTTATCTTGGTGGTAGTGGACCATGCCACCAGATATCCTGAAGCAATTCCTCTAAGGACCACTACAGCTCCTGCAGTGGCAAAGGCCCTCCTGGGAATCTTTTCCAGGGTGGGCTTCCCAAAAGAGGTGGTATCAGACAGGGGAAGCAATTTCATGTCTGCTTACTTAAAGGCCATGTGGAAGGAGTTTGGTGTGACATACAAGTTCACAACACCCTATCATCCACAAACAAATGGATTGGTGGAGAGATTTAACAAAACTCTCAAAGGCATGATTATGGGACTCCCTGAAAAACTCCGCAGGAGATGGGATATCCTGTTACCTTGCCTCTTTTTTGCTTACAGGGAGGTACCCCAAAAAGGAGTGGGCTTCAGCCCCTGTGAACTCCTATTTGGACACTCTGTAAGAGGTCCTCTAACACTTGTTAAGGAGGGTTGGGAACAACCTTTAAAAGCTCCAAAGCAAGACATAGTGGACTATGTACTTGGCCTCAGATCTAGGATGGCTGAGTACATGAAAAAGGCCAGTAAAAACCTTCAGGCCAGCCAACAGCTCCAAAAGCAATGGCATGACCAGAAGGCTGTTTTGGTTCAATACCAACCAGGGCAGAAAGTGTGGGTCTTGGAGCCTGTGGCCCCAAGAGCACTCCAAGATAAATGGAGTAGACCCCACATAATTGTTGAAAAGAAGGGTGAAGTCACCTACTTAGTTGACTTAGGCACTGCCAGGAGTCCCCTTAGGGTGCTCCATGTCAATCGCCTGAAACCCTACTATGACAGGGCTGGTCTCACCCTGCTCATGGCAACTGATGAGGGACAGGAAGAAGAGAGTGACCCTCTCCCTGATCTCTTCTCTTCCACAGAACAAGATGCTCTAGTGCAAGGTGTAGTTTTGGCAGATTGTCTTACTGCTGAGCAGAAAGACCACTGCATAAATCTCCTGGGTCAGTTTTCTGAACTCTTCTCTACTGTGCCAGGTACCACTTCTTGGTGTGAGCACACTATAGATACTGGAGACAGCTTCCCTGTCAAAAGTAAGATCTATAGGCAGCCTGACCATGTCAGAGACTGCATAAAGCAAGAGGTACAGAAAATGCTTGAACTGGGAGTGGTTGAGCACTCTGAAAGTCCATGGGCCTCTCCTGTGGTATTTGTACCAAATCCTCATTCCAAGGATGGAAAGAAGGAAATTCGGTTTTGTGTAGACTACAGAGGTCTCAACCAGGTAACCAAAACTGATGCTCACCCTATACCCAGGGCAGATGAGCTCATAGATACACTGGCATCTGCCAAGTATATAAGCACTTTTGATTTGACTGCAGGGTATTGGCAGATCAAATTATCAGAAGATGCTAAAGCAAAAACTGCATTTTCAACCATTGGAGGCCATTACCAATTCACAGTAATGCCTTTTGGATTGAAAAATGCACCTGCCACTTTTCAAAGGTTGGTGAATACAGTCCTGCAAGGGCTGGAAGCTTTTAGTGCAGCATATCTAGATGATATAGCTGTCTTTAGCTCCAGTTGGGATGATCACCTGGTCCACCTATGGAAAGTTTTGGAGGCCCTGCAAAAGGCAGGCCTCACTATCAAGGCTTCAAAATGCCAGATAGGGAAGGGGAAGGTGGTTTATCTGGGACACCTGGTAGGTGGAGAACAGATTGCTCCACTTCAGGGGAAAATCCAAACTATTATAGATTGGGTTCCCCCTACAACTCAGACTCAGGTGAGAGCCTTTTTAGGCCTCACTGGGTACTATAGGAGGTTCATAAAGAACTATGGCTCCATTGCAGCCCCTCTTAATGACCTCACATCAAAGAAAATGCCTAAGAAGGTATTATGGACTGCAAACTGTCAGAAAGCTTTTGAGGAGCTGAAGCAGGCCATGTGCTCTGCACCTGTCCCGAAAAGCCCCTGTTATTCCAAAAAATTCATTGTCCAAACTGATGCATCTGAATTAGGGGTAGGGGCAGTCTTATCACAACTTAATTCTGAGGGCCAGGATCAACCTGTTGCTTTTATCAGCAGGAGGTTGACCCCTAGAGAAAAGCATTGGTCTGCCATAAAGAGGGAGGCCTTTGCTGTGGTCTGGGCACTGAAGAAGTTGAGGCCATACCTGTTTGGCAATCACTTCATTGTTCAGAGAGACCACAAACCTCTACTTTGGCTAAAACAAATGAAAGGTGAAAACCCTAAATTGTTGAGGTGGTCCATATCCCTACAGGAAATGGACTATACAGTGGAACATAGACCTGGGAGTACCCACTCAAATGCAGATGCACTCTCCAGATATTTCCACTTAGACAATGAAGACCCATCAGGTAATGACTAGTCTTATTGTCCTTCGTTTGGGGGGGGGGGGAGTTGTGTAGGAAAGTACCATCTTGCCTGGCATGTTACCCCCATATTTCACTGTATATATGTTGTTTTAGTTGTATGTGTCACTGGGACTCTGCCAGCCAGGGCCCCAGTGCTCATAAGTGTGCCCTGTATGTGTTACCTGTGTTATGACTAACTGTCTCACTGAGGCTCTGCTATCCAGAACCTCAGTGGTTATGCTCTCTCATTTCTTTCCGAATTGTCACTAACAGGCTAGTGACCAATTTTACCAATTTACATTGGAATACTGGAACACCCTTATAATTCCCTAGTATATGGTACTGAGGTACCCAGGGTATTGGGGTTCCAGGAGATCCCTATGGGCTGCAGCATTTCTTTTGCCACCCATAGGGAGCTCTGACAATTCTTACACAGGCCTGCCACTGCAGCCTGAGTGAAATAACGTCCACGTTATTTCACAGCCATTTACCACTGCACTTAAGTAACTTATAAGTCACCTATATGTCTAACCTTTACCTGGTAAAGGTTAGGTGGTAAGTTACTTAGTGTGTGTGCACCCTGGCACTAGCCAAGGTGCCCCCACATGGTTCAGGGCAAATTCCCCGGACTTTGTGAGTGCAGGGACACCATTACACGTGTGCACTATACATAGGTCACTACCTATGTATAGCTTCACAATGGTAACTCCGAATATGGCCATGTAACATGTCTATGATCATGGAATTGCCCCCTCTATGCCATCCTGGCATTGTTGGCACAATCCCATGATCCCACGGGTCTCTAGCACAGACCCGGGTACTGCCAAACTGCCTTTTCAGGGGTTTCACTGCAGCTGCTGCCAACCCCTCAGACAGGTTTCTGCCCTCCTGGGGTCCAGCCAGGCTTGGCCCAGGAAGGCAGAACAAAGGACTTCCTCAGAGAGAGGGTGTTACACCCTCTCCCTTTGGAAAAAGGTGTTAAGGCAGGGGAGGAGTAGCCTCCCCCAGCCACTGGAAATGCTTTCATGGGCACAGATGGTGCCCTTTTCTGCATAAGTCAGTCTACACTGGTTCAGGGACCCCTCAGCTCTGCTCTGGCGCGAAACTGGACAAAGTAAAGGGGAGTAACCACTCCCCTGACCTGCACCTCCCCTGGGAGGTGCCCAGAGCTCCTCTAGTGTGCTCCAGACCTCTGCCATCTTGGAAACAGAAGTGCTGCTGGCACTCTGGACTGCTCTGAGTGGCCAGGGCCAGCAGGTGACGTCAGAGACTCCTTCTGATAGGCTCCTTCAGGTGTTGCTAGCCTATCCTCTCTCCTATGTAGCCAAACCCTCTTTTCTGGCTATTTAGGGTCTCTGCTTTGGGAAATTCCTTAGATAACGAATGCAAGAGCTCATCAGAGTTCCTCTGCACCTCTCTCTTTACCTTCTGCCAAGGAATCGACTGCTGACCGCGCTGGAAGCCTGCAAAACTGCAACAAAGTAGCAAAGACGACTACTGCGACACTGTAACGCTGATCCTGCCGCCTTCTCGACTGTTTTCCTGGTGGTGCATGCTGTGGGGGTAGTCTGCCTCCTCTCTGCACTAGAAGCTCCGAAGAAATCTCCAGTGGGTCGACGGAATCGTCCCCCTGCAACCGCAGGCACCAAAGAACTGCATCACCGGTCCTCTGGGTCTCCTCTCAGCACGGCGAGCGAGGTCCCTTGAACTCAGCAACTCTGTCCAAGTGACTCCCATAGTCCAGTGACTCTTCAGTCCAAGTTTGGTGGAGGTAAGTCCGTGCCTTCCCACGCCAGACTGCATTGCTGGGAACCACGTGATTTGCAGCTACTCCGGCTCCTGTGCACTTTTCCAGGATTTCCTTTGTACACAGCAAAGACTTGGTCCATGGCACTCTAACCTGCATTGCACGACCTCCTGAGTTGTCCTCCGGCGTCGTGGGACTCTCTTGGGCAACTTCGGGTGAGCACCGTTTCACTCCTCTTCGTAGTGCCTGTTCCAGCACTTCTGCGGGTGCTGCCTGCTTCTGATAGGGCTCCTTGTCTTGCTGGACACCCCCTCTGTCCCCTCACGCAATTGGTGACATCCCGGTCCCTCCTGGGCTACAGCAGCATCCAAAAACCATAACCGCAAGCTTTGCAGCTAGCAAGACTTGTTTGCGGTCTTTCTGCAGGAAAACACTTCTGCACGACTCTTCACGACGTGGGACATCCATCCTCCAAAGGGGAAGTTTCTAGCCCTTGTTGTTCTTGCAGAATCCTCAGCTTCTACTGTCCAATGGCAGCTTCTTTGCACCCACAGCTGGCATTTCCTGGGCATCTGCCCACTCTCAACTTGATCGTGACTTTAGGACTTGGTCCCCTTGTTCCACAGGTACTCTCGTCTGGAAATCCATTGTTGTTGCATTGCTGGTTTTGGTCTTTCCTGCAGAATTCCCCTATCACAACTTCTGTGCTCTTTGGGGAACTTTAGTGCACTTTGCATTCACTTTTCAGGGTCTTGGGGTGGGCTATTTTTCTAACCCTCACTGTTTTCTTACAGTCCCAGCGACCCTCTACAAGGTCACTTAGGTTTGGGGTCCATTCGTGGTTCGCATTCCACTTCTAGAGTATATGGTTTGTGTTGCCCCTATCCCTATGTGTCCCCATTGCATCCTACTGTAACTATACATTGTTTGCACTGTTTTCTATTGCTATACTGCATATTTTTGGTATTGTGTACATATATCTTGTGTATATTTGCTATCTTCATACTGAGGGTACTCACTGAGATACTTTGGCATATTGTCATTGTAGGAGGCTGGACTGGCTTGTAGTGAGTACCAAGGGGTACTTGCACCTTGCACCAGGCCCAGTTATCCCTTATTAGTGTATAGGGTGTCTAGCAGCTTAGGCTGATAGATAATGGTAGCTTAGCAAAGCAGCTCAGGCTGAACTAGGAGACGTGTGAAGCTACTACAGTACCACTTAGTGTCATATGCACAATATCATAAGAAAACACAATACACAGTTATACTAAAAATAAAGGTACTTTATTTTTATGACAATATGCCAAAGTATCTTAGAGTGTACCCTCAGTGAGAGGATAGGAAATATACACAAGATATATATACACAATAGCAAAAATATGCAGTATAGTCTTAGAAAACAGTGCAAACAATGTATAATTACAATAGGATGCAATGGGGAAACATAGGGATAGGGGCAACACAAACCATATACTCCAAAAGTGGAATGTGAACCACGAATGGACCCCAAACCTATGTGACCTTGTAGAGGGTCGCTGGGACTATTAGAAAATAGTGAGAGTTAGAAAAATAACCCTCCCCAAGACCCTGAAAAGTGAGTGCAAAGTGCACCAAAGTTCCCCTAAGGACAAAATAGTCGTGTTAGAGGGAGAATGCAAGGAAAACACAAATCAGCAATGCAACAACGATGGATTCCTGTCTGAAGGTACCTGTGGAACAAGGGGACCAAGTCCAAAAGTCACAAGCAGCTCGGAGATGGGCAGATGCCCAAGAAATGCCAGCGGTTGGTGCAAAGAAGCTCTTTCTAGGCTGAAGAACTGTGAATACTGCAGGAACGACAAGGGCTAGAGACTTCCCCTTTGGAGGATGGATCCCCCACGCCTTGGAGAGTCGTGCAGAAGTGTTTTCCCGCCGGATGGACGCCAACAAGCCTTGCTACACGCAAATCGTGCGTTTGGCGTTTTTGGACGCTGCTGGGGCCCAGGAGGGACCAGGAGGTCGCAAATTGGACCTGCAGAGAGAGGGGACGTCGAGCAAGACAAGGAGCCCTCACTGAAGCAGGTAGCACCCGGAGAAGTGCCAGAAACAGGCACTACGAGGATGCGTGAAATGGTGCTTGCCGAAGTTGCACAAAGGAGTCCCACGTCGCCGGAGACCAACTTAGAAAGTCGTGCAATGCAGGTTAGAGTGCCGTGGACCCAGGCTTGGCTGTGCACGAAGGATTTCCGCCGGAAGTGCACAGGGGCCGGAGAAGCTTGCAAAGTCGCGATTCCCAGCAATGCAGCCCAGCGAGGTGAGGCAAGGACTTACCTCCACCAAACTTGGGCTGAAGAGTCACTGGACTGTGGGGGTCACTTGGACGGTGTCGCTGGATTCGAGGGACCTCGCTCGTCGTGCTGAGAGGAGACCCAAGGGACCGGAGATGCAGCTTTTTGGTGCCTGCGGTTGCAGGGGAAGATTCCGTCGACCCACGGGAGATTTCTTCGGAGCTTCTGGTGCAGAGAGGAGGCAGACTACCCCCACAGCATGCACAAGCAGGAAAACAGTCGAGAAGGCGGCAGGATCAGCGTTACAGAGTTGCAGTAGTCGTCTTTGCTACTATGTTGCAGGTTTGCAGGCTTCCAGCGCGGTCAGCGGTCGATTCCTTATCAGAAGGTGAAGAGGGAGATGCAGAGGAACTCGGCTGAGCTCATGCATTCGTTATCTAAAGTTTCCCCAGAGACAGAGACCCTAAATAGCCAGAAAAGAGGGTTTGGCTACCTAGGAGAGAGGAAAGGCTACTAACACCTGAAGGAGCCTATCACAAGGAGTCTCTGACGTCACCTGGTGGCACTGGCCACTCAGAGCAGTCCAGTGTGCCAGCAGCACCTCTGTTTCCAAGATGGCAGAGGTCTGGAGCACACTGGAGGAGCTCTGGACACCTCCCAGGGGAGGTGCAGGTCAGGGGAGTGGTCACTCCCCTTTCCTTTGTCCAGTTTCGCGCCAGAGCAGGGGCTAAGGGGTCCCTGAACCGGTGTAGACTGGCTTATGCAGAATTGGGCACCTCTGTGCCCAACAAAGCATTTCCAGAGGCTGGGGGAGGCTACTCCTCCCCTGCCTTCACACCATTTTCCAAAGGGAGAGGGTGTCACACCCTCTCTCAGAGGAAGTTCTTTGTTCTGCCATCCTGGGCCAGGCCTGGCTGGACCCCAGGAGGGCAGATGCCTGTCTGAGGGGTTGGCAGCAGCAGCAGCTGCAGAGAAACCCCAGGAAGGGCAGTCTGGCAGTACCAGGGTCTGTGCTACAGACCACTGGGATTATGGAATTGTACCAACAATGCCAGGATGGCATAGAGGGTGCAATTCCATGATCATAGACATGTTACATGGCCATATTCGGAGTTACCATGGTGAAGCTACATATAGGTAGTGACCTATATGTAGTGCACGCGTGTAATGGTGTCCCCGTACTCACAAAGTTCAGTGAATTGGCTCTGAACAATGTGGGGGCACCTTGGCTAGTGCCAGGGTGCCCTCACACTAAGTAACTTTGCACCTAACCTTTACCAGGTAAAGGTTAGACATATAGGTGACTTATAAGTTACTTAAGTGCAGTGTAAAATGGCTGTGAAATAACGTGGACGTTATTTCACTCAGGCTGCAGTGGCAGGCCTGTGTAAGAATTGTCAGAGCTCCCTATGGGTGGCAAAAGAAATGCTGCAGCCCATAGGGATCTCCTGGAACCCCAATACCCTGGGTACTTCAGTACCATATACTAGGGGATTATAAGGGTGTTCCAGTAAGCCAATGTAAATTGGTAAAAATGGTCACTAGCCTGTCAGTGACAATTTGGAAAGAAATGAGAGAGCATAACCACTGAGGTTCTGATTAGCAGAGCCTCAGTGAGACAGTTAGTCACTACACAGGTAACACATACAGGCACACTTATGAGCACTGGGGCCCTGGGTTACCAGGGTCCCAGTGACACATACAACTAAAACAACATATATACAGTGAAAAATGGGGGTAACATGCCAGGCAGGATGGTACTTTCCTACACAACCCCCCCCCAAACGAAGGACACCTTTCTGGGGTACCTCCCTGTAGGCAAAAAGGAGGCATGGTAGAAGGATATCCCATCTCCTGCGGAGTTTTTCAGGGAGTCCCATAATCATGCCTTTGAGAGTTTTATTAAATCTCTCCACCAGTCCATTTGTTTGTGGATGATAGGGTGTTGTGAACTTGTAAGTTACACCACACTCCTTCCACATGGCCTTTAAGTATGCAGACATGAAATTGCTTCCTCTGTCTGATACTACTTCCTTTGGGAAGCCCAACCTGGAAAATATTCCCAGGAGGGCCTTTGCCACTGCAGGTGCTGTAGTGGTCCTTAAAGGAATAGCTTCAGGATAGCTTGTGGCATGGTCCACTACCACCAAGATAAACCTATTGCCTGAAGCAGTAGGAGGGTCAAGGGGGCCAACTATGTCAACCCCTACCCTTTCAAAGGGAACCCCAACCACAGGCAGTGGGATAAGGGGTGCCTTTGGAGTGCCACCTGTCTTGCCACTGGCTTGACAGGTTTCACAGGACTTACAAAATTCTTTTGTGTCCTCAGACATCCTAGGCCAATGAAACAGTGGTACCAATCTGTCCCAAGTTTTCATTTGACCCAGGTGCCCAGCTAAGGGAATGTCATGTGCCAGTGTTAGGAGGAACTTTCTGTACTCCTGAGGAATCACTAATCTCCTGCCAGCTCCAGGTTTAGGATCCCTATGCTCAGTGTACAAGAGGTTGTCCTCCCAGTAAACTCTGTGTGAGTCACTGACATCCCCATTAGCCTGTTTGACAGCTTGCTGTCTGAGACCCTCTAATGTGGGACAGGTTTGCTGTGCCACACTCAGCTCCTCTCTAGCAGGCCCCCCTTCACCCAAAAGCTCAGCAGTGTCTGCTTCCAGCTCCTCTGGTGTAGGTTCTGCACAGGGAGGGAATTCTTCTTCCTCAGAATTAGAATCCACTGTAGAGGGAGGGATAGTAGGAAGTGGTTTGCTTCTACTAGCCCTAGCTTTAGGGAGCACTTGGTCCATTGTTCCAGGATCCAAGCTTCCCTGTCCTTTTTGCTTTTTGGCCTGAGCCCTTGTCAAAGCAAAAATATGCCCTGGGATGCCCAGCATTGCTGCATGGGCCTCCAACTCCACATCTGACCAAGCTGATGTCTCCAAATCGTTCCCTAATAGACAGTCTACAGGTAAATCTGAAGCTACCACAACTTTCTTTGGACCAGATACCCCCCCCCAGTTGAGATTTACAACAGCCATGGGGTGGCTTTGTGTTATGTTGTGAGCATCGGTTACTTGGTACTGGTGTCCAAGTATGTGTTGTTCAGGGTGCACCAGTTTCTCAATCACCATTGTGACACTGGCACCTGTGTCCCTGTAGGCCTGGACCTCAACACCATTTATTAGGGTTAGTTGCTTGTACTTCTCCAAGTTATGGGGGCAAGCAACCAAAGTGGCTAAGTCAATAGCCCCTTCAGAGACTAAAGTAGCCTCTGTGGTCTCCCTAATCAGACCAACCCCAACTAAATTACCAAAAGTGAGCCCAGCTACTCCCTTGGATTGGCTATTAGTAGGTTTGCTCCCACCACCACTGCTATTAGTAGGGACACTAGGTGTAGCAGTAGGGGTTGTAGTGGTAGGAGCTGTGGTGCCTTTCTTTGGACAACTGGGATCTGTTGTCCAATGGCCTTTTATCTTACATAAATAGCACCATGGTTTCTTTTCCTTGTTCTGATTAGAGGAGGGTTTGGGCCCACCACCCCCACCAGAGTGTTTTTGTGGGCCTGATGAAGACTCATTTTTAGATTTGTCCCCACCCTTGTCAGAAGACTTACCATCCTTCTTTTTGTTGCCATCTTTGTCACCCCCTGTATGAACTTTTCTGTTCACTCTTGTTCTGACCCATTTGTCTGCCTTCTTTCCCAATTCTTGGGGAGAGGTCAGATCAGAGTCCACCAAGTACTGGTGCAACAAATCAGACACACAATTATTAAGAATATGCTCTCTCAGGATTAAGTTATACAGGCTGTCATAATCAGTAACTTTACTGCCATGTAACCACCCCTCCAAGGCCTTCACTGCCTGGTCAATGAAATCAACCCAGTCTTGTGAAGACTCCTTTTTGGTATCTCTGAACTTGATCCTGTACTGTTCAGTGGTTAAGCCATAACCATCCAGGAGTGCATTCTTAAGAACTTGGAAATTGTTAGCATCATTTTCTTTTACAGTAAGGAGCCTATCCCTACCTTTTCCAGTAAATGATAGCCATAGGATAGCAGCCCACTGCCTTTGAGGGACATCCTGTACAGCACAGGCCCTCTCAAGTGCAGCAAACCACTTGTTAATGTCATCCCCCTCCTTGTAAGGGGGAACTATCTTATGCAGATTCCTGGAATCATGCTCTTTTGCAGGATGACTATGGGGAATACTGCTGCTGCCACCATGGGTATCTAAACCCATTTTCTGTCTTTCCCTCTCTATTTCTAAAGACTGTCTATCCAAATCCAGCTGTTGCTTCTTGAGCTTCAGTCTGGTTTGCTCCACTCTCAATCTATTGAGCTCCCTTTCCAACAATCTGTCATCAGGGTGGGTGGGAGGGACATTTCTAGATACAGAGGTATGATGGGAATGAACAGAAGGAGACCTGTCCCTTACAGAGGGCACCCTAACAGCTTGGCTACCAGTATAATGTGAGAGCACATCATCAGTATGATGTGATTCAACCTCTGTACCAACTATGCTAGACTGTCTAGTAATGGGCAGGCTGAGAAGTTTCTTTCCTGAACCTTTTCCTGGGGGAGTCCCTGGATCAGATTGAGAACCATTAGCTACTTTTTCTACAGATTGGGCACTTATGGCCTTATCCTGTACTCTAAGCATATTAATTAACAGTTCTAAAGAAGGATTCTTCCCTACACTCAAACCTCTCTCTATGCAGAGACTCCTTGCTCCTTTCCAGCTAAGGTGATCATATGCAAGTTTGGACAGTTCAACTTTTTGGCCTGTGCCAGACATTTTTTAGAGAGAGTTAAAGTGATAGACAAAGAGAAAAAAGTTTTCAGAACTTTTTGGAAAGACAGAAAAAACTTTTTAAACTTTTAAGAACTTTTTGAAAGTTTAGAAGTACTTTTCAGCACTTAGAAAAGAGTGAAAAGAGGAAATGCAAAACTTTTTGGCTATGTGTATATACACTGACCTTGTTTTGTATATTTTTCTCTCATGAAAAGTACAATGACAAGAGTGGTAAGTAGTCTCAAAGCACTTATCCCACCACTGCACAACCAATGTAGGAGGCTGGACTGGCTTGTAGTGAGTACCAAGGGGTACTTGCACCTTGCACCAGGCCCAGTTATCCCTTATTAGTGTATAGGGTGTCTAGCAGCTTAGGCTGATAGATAATGGTAGCTTAGCAAAGCAGCTCAGGCTGAACTAGGAGACGTGTGAAGCTACTACAGTACCACTTAGTGTCATATGCACAATATCATAAGAAAACACAATACACAGTTATACTAAAAATAAAGGTACTTTATTTTTATGACAATATGCCAAAGTATCTTAGAGTGTACCCTCAGTGAGAGGATAGGAAATATACACAAGATATATATACACAATAGCAAAAATATGCAGTATAGTCTTAGAAAACAGTGCAAACAATGTATAATTACAATAGGATGCAATGGGGAAACATAGGGATAGGGGCAACACAAACCATATACTCCAAAAGTGGAATGTGAACCACGAATGGACCCCAAACCTATGTGACCTTGTAGAGGGTCGCTGGGACTATTAGAAAATAGTGAGAGTTAGAAAAATAACCCTCCCCAAGACCCTGAAAAGTGAGTGCAAAGTGCACCAAAGTTCCCCTAAGGACAAAATAGTCGTGTTAGAGGGAGAATGCAAGGAAAACACAAATCAGCAATGCAACAACGATGGATTCCTGTCTGAAGGTACCTGTGGAACAAGGGGACCAAGTCCAAAAGTCACAAGCAGCTCGGAGATGGGCAGATGCCCAAGAAATGCCAGCGGTTGGTGCAAAGAAGCTCTTTCTAGGCTGAAGAACTGTGAATACTGCAGGAACGACAAGGGCTAGAGACTTCCCCTTTGGAGGATGGATCCCCCACGCCTTGGAGAGTCGTGCAGAAGTGTTTTCCCGCCGGATGGACGCCAACAAGCCTTGCTACACGCAAATCGTGCGTTTGGCGTTTTTGGACGCTGCTGGGGCCCAGGAGGGACCAGGAGGTCGCAAATTGGACCTGCAGAGAGAGGGGACGTCGAGCAAGACAAGGAGCCCTCACTGAAGCAGGTAGCACCCGGAGAAGTGCCAGAAACAGGCACTACGAGGATGCGTGAAACGGTGCTCGCCGAAGTTGCACAAAGGAGTCCCACGTCGCCGGAGACCAACTTAGAAAGTCGTGCAATGCAGGTTAGAGTGCCGTGGACCCAGGCTTGGCTGTGCACGAAGGATTTCCGCCGGAAGTGCACAGGGGCCGGAGAAGCTTGCAAAGTCGCGATTCCCAGCAATGCAGCCCAGCGAGGTGAGGCAAGGACTTACCTCCACCAAACTTGGGCTGAAGAGTCACTGGACTGTGGGGGTCACTTGGACGGTGTCGCTGGATTCGAGGGACCTCGCTCGTCGTGCTGAGAGGAGACCCAAGGGACCGGAGATGCAGCTTTTTGGTGCCTGCGGTTGCAGGGGGAAGATTCCGTCGACCCACGGGAGATTTCTTCGGAGCTTCTGGTGCAGAGAGGAGGCAGACTACCCCCACAGCATGCACAAGCAGGAAAACAGTCGAGAAGGCGGCAGGATCAGCGTTACAGAGTTGCAGTAGTCGTCTTTGCTACTATGTTGCAGGTTTGCAGGCTTCCAGCGCGGTCAGCGGTCGATTCCTTATCAGAAGGTGAAGAGGGAGATGCAGAGGAACTCGGCTGAGCTCATGCATTCGTTATCTAAAGTTTCCCCAGAGACAGAGACCCTAAATAGCCAGAAAAGAGGGTTTGGCTACCTAGGAGAGAGGAAAGGCTACTAACACCTGAAGGAGCCTATCACAAGGAGTCTCTGACGTCACCTGGTGGCACTGGCCACTCAGAGCAGTCCAGTGTGCCAGCAGCACCTCTGTTTCCAAGATGGCAGAGGTCTGGAGCACACTGGAGGAGCTCTGGACACCTCCCAGGGGAGGTGCAGGTCAGGGGAGTGGTCACTCCCCTTTCCTTTGTCCAGTTTCGCGCCAGAGCAGGGGCTAAGGGGTCCCTGAACCGGTGTAGACTGGCTTATGCAGAATTGGGCACCTCTGTGCCCAACAAAGCATTTCCAGAGGCTGGGGGAGGCTACTCCTCCCCTGCCTTCACACCATTTTCCAAAGGGAGAGGGTGTCACACCCTCTCTCAGAGGAAGTTCTTTGTTCTGCCATCCTGGGCCAGGCCTGGCTGGACCCCAGGAGGGCAGATGCCTGTCTGAGGGGTTGGCAGCAGCAGCAGCTGCAGAGAAACCCCAGGAAGGGCAGTCTGGCAGTACCAGGGTCTGTGCTACAGACCACTGGGATTATGGAATTGTACCAACAATGCCAGGATGGCATAGAGGGTGCAATTCCATGATCATAGACATGTTACATGGCCATATTCGGAGTTACCATGGTGAAGCTACATATAGGTAGTGACCTATATGTAGTGCACGCGTGTAATGGTGTCCCCGTACTCACAAAGTTCAGTGAATTGGCTCTGAACAATGTGGGGGCACCTTGGCTAGTGCCAGGGTGCCCTCACACTAAGTAACTTTGCACCTAACCTTTACCAGGTAAAGGTTAGACATATAGGTGACTTATAAGTTACTTAAGTGCAGTGTAAAATGGCTGTGAAATAACGTGGACGTTATTTCACTCAGGCTGCAGTGGCAGGCCTGTGTAAGAATTGTCAGAGCTCCCTATGGGTGGCAAAAGAAATGCTGCAGCCCATAGGGATCTCCTGGAACCCCAATACCCTGGGTACTTCAGTACCATATACTAGGGGATTATAAGGGTGTTCCAGTAAGCCAATGTAAATTGGTAAAAATGGTCACTAGCCTGTCAGTGACAATTTGGAAAGAAATGAGAGAGCATAACCACTGAGGTTCTGATTAGCAGAGCCTCAGTGAGACAGTTAGTCACTACACAGGTAACACATACAGGCACACTTATGAGCACTGGGGCCCTGGGTTACCAGGGTCCCAGTGACACATACAACTAAAACAACATATATACAGTGAAAAATGGGGGTAACATGCCAGGCAGGATGGTACTTTCCTACAGTCATAAAAATAAAGTACCTTTATTTTTAGTATATCTGTGTATTGTGTTTTCTTATGATATTGTGCAAGTGACACTAGTGGTACTGTAGGAGCTTCACTCGTCTCCTAGTTCAGCCTAATCTGCTCTGCTAAGCTACCATTTTCTATCAGCCTAAGCTGCTAGACACCCCTATACACTAATAAGGGATACCTGGGCCTGGTGCAAGGTGTAAGTACCCCTTGGTACTCACTACAAGCCAGCCCAGCCTCCTACACTCTGCAAGCTTCTTCATGACGTAGGACATCCATCCTCCAAAGGGGAAGTTCCTAGTCCTCTTCGTTCTTGCAAAACACCAAGCTTCTTCCATCCAGTGGCAGCTTCCTTGCACCCTCAGCGGGCATTTCCTGGGCTCCTGCCCACTCTCGACACTGTCGCGACTCTTGGACTTGGTCCCCTTGTCTTACAGGTACTCAGGTCCGGAAATCCACCGTTGTTGCATTGCTGGTGTTGTTTTTCCTTGCAGAATCCCCCTTTCACGACTTCTGTGCTCTCTGGGGGTTGTAGGTGCACTTTACACCTACCTTACAGGGTCTTGGGGTGGGCTATTTTTCTAACCCTCAACGTTTTCTTACACTCCCAGCGACCCTCTACAAGTTCACATAGGTTTGGGCTCCATTCGTGGTTCCCATTCCACTTTTGGAGTATATGGTTTTTGTTGCCCCTACCTATGTGCTCCTATTGCAATCTATTGTAACTTTACACTGCTTGCATTACTTCCTTTTGCTATTACTGATATTTTTGGTATTGTGTACATATATCTTGTGTATATTTGGCATCCTCATTCTGAGGGTACTCACTGAGATTCTTTTGGCATATTGTCATAAAAATAAAGTACCTTTATTTTTAGTATATCTGTGTATTGTGTTTTCTTATGATATTGTGCATATGACACCAGTGGTATAGTAGGAGCTTTGCATGTCTCCTAGTTCAGCCTAAGCTGCTCTGCTATAGCTACCTTCTATCAGCCTAAGCTGCTAGAAACACCTCTTCTACACTAATAAGGGATAACTGGACCTGGCACAAGGTGTAAGTACCTCTGGTACCCATTACAAGCCAGCCAGCCTCCTACACTGCTGACCAAGAAGGTGTTGATCAGGGTGGACCAGTTTTTCTATCACCATAGTTACACCTGCTCCTGTGTCCCTGTAGGCCTCAACCTCAACACCATTGATTAGAGGAAGTTGCTTGTACTTACCCATATTAAGGGGACAAGCACCCAAGGTGGCAAAATGAATGCCACCATCAGAGACTAAAACAGCCTCCGTGGTCTCCCTAACAAGACCAACCCCAACTACATTGCCAATAGTGAGCCCAGCTACACCCTTGGATTGGCTATTAGTAGTAGATTTCCCACCACCACTGCTATTACTAGGAGCACTAGAATTTGCAGAAGGGTTTGTGGTGGTGGGAGGTTTGGTGTTTTTCTTTGGACAAGTTGTAGGAGGCTGGCCTGGTTTGTAGTGGTACCAAGGGGTACTTGCACTCTGCACCAGGTCCAGTTATCCCTTATTAGTGTAGGAGAGGTGTCTAGCAGCTTAGGCTGATAGAAAAGGTAGCTTAGCAGAGCAGCTTAGGCTGAATTAGGAGACGTGTAAAGCTCCTACTATACCACTAGTGGCATATGCACAATATCATAAGAAAACACAATACACAGATATACTAAAAATAAAGGTACTTTATTTTTATGACAATATGCCAAAAGTATCTCAGTGAGTACCCTCAGTATGAGGATAGCAAATATACACAAGATTTATGTACACAATACCAAAATTATGCAGTAATAGCAATAGAAAGCAATGCAAGCAATGTACAGTCACAATAGATTGCAATGAGAGCACATAGGTATGGGGGCAACACAAACCATATACTCTAGAAGTGGAATGCGAACCACAAATGGACCACAAACCTATGTGAGCTTGTAGAGGGTCGCTGGGACTATAAGAAAACAGTGAGGATTAGAAAAATAGCCCACCCCAAGACCCTGAAAAGTGGGTGCAAAGTGCACCTAAGTTCCCCAGAGAGCACAGAAGTTGTGATAGGGGAATTCTGCAAGGAAGACCAACACCAGCAATGCAACAACGATGGATTTCCGGACGAGAGTACCTGTGGAACAAGGGGACCAAGTCCAAGAGTCACGATCAAGTCGGGAGTGGGCAGATGCCCAGGAAATGCCAGCTGTGGGTGCAAAGAAGCTGCCACTGGATGGTAGAAGCTGTGGATTCTACAAGAACGAAGAGGACTAGGAACGTCCCCTTTGGAATATGGATGTCCCACGTCGTGAAGAAGCTTGCAGAGGTGTTTCCATGCAGAAAGACCGGAAACAGGCCTTGCTAGCTGCAAGGGTCGCGGTTAGGGTGTTTGGATGCTGCTGTGGCCCAGGAGGGACCAGGATGTCGCCAATTGCGTGAGGAGACAGAGGGGGCGTCCAGCAAGACAAAGAGCCCACTCAGAAGCAAGCAGCACCCGCAGAAGTGCCGGAACAGGCACTACGAAGAAGAGTGAACCGGAGCTCACCCGAAGTCACAAAAGAAGGTCCCACGACGCCGGATGACAACTCAGGAGGTCGTGCACTGCAGGTTAGAGTGTCGGGGACCCAGGCTTGGCTGTGCACAAAGGAAATCCTGGATGAGTGCACAGGAGCCGGAGCAGCTGCAAATCACGTGGTACCCAGCAATGTAGTCTAGCGTGGGGAGGCAAAGACTTACCTTCACCAAACTTGGACTGAAGAGTCACTGGACTGTGGGAGTCACTTGGACAGAGTTGCTGAGTTCCAGGGACCACGCTCGTCGTGCTGAGAGGGGACCCAGAGGACCGGTGATGCAATCTTTTGGTGCCTGCGGTTGCAGGGGGAGGATTCCGTCGTCCCACTGGAGATTTCTTTGGAGCTTCTAGTGCAGAGAGGAGGCAGACTACCCCCACAGCATGCACCACCAGGAAAACAGTCGAGAAGTCGGCCGGATCAGCGTTACAAGGTCGCAGTAGTTGTCTTTGTTACTTGGTTTCAGTTTTGCAGGCGTCCAGAGCAGTCAGCGGTCAATTCCTTGGCAGAAGGTGAAGAGAGAGATGCAGAGGAACTCTGATGAACTCTTGCATTCGTTATCTAAAGAATTCCCCAAAGCAGAGACCCTATATAGCCAGAAAAGGAGGTTTGGCTACTTAGGAAGGAGGATAGGTTAGCAACACAGGTAAGAGCCTATCAGAAGGAGTCTCTGACGTCACCTGCTGGCCCTGGCCACTCAGAGCTGTCCAGTGTGCCAGCAGCACCTCTGTTTCCAAGATGGCAGAGGTCTGGAGCACACTGGAGGAGCTCTGGGCACCTCCCAGGGGAGGTGCAGGTCAGGGGAGTAGTCACTCCCCTTTCCTTTGTCCAGTTTCGCACCAGAGCAGGGATGGGGGATCCCTGAACTGGTGTAGACTGGCTTATGCAGAGATGGGCACCATCTGTGCCCATCAAAGCATTTCCAGAGGCTGGGGGAGGCTATTCCTCCCCAGCCCTGACACCTTTTTCCAAAGGGAGAGGGTGTAACACCCTCTCTCTGAGGAAGTCCTTTGTTCTGCCTTCCTGGGCCAAGCCTGGCTGGACACCAGGAGGGCAGAAACCTGTCTGAGGGGTTGGCAGCAGCAGCAGCTGCAGTGAAACCCTGGGAAAGATAGTTTGGCAGTACCCAGGTCTGTGCTAGAGACTCGGGGATCATGGAATTGTCTCCACAATGCCAAAATGGCATTGGGGTGACAATTCCATGATCTTAGACATGTTACATGGCCATGTTCGGAGTTACCATTGTGACGCTATACATATGTCGTGACATATGTATAGTGCACGCGTGTAATGGTGTCCCCGCACTCACAAAGTCCGGGGAATTTGCCCTGAACAATGTGGGGGCACCTTGGCTAGTGCCAGGGGGCCCACACACTAAGTAACTTAGTACCCAACCTTTACCAGGTGAAGGTTAGACATATAGGTGACTTATAAGTTACTTAAGTGCAGTGGTAAATGGCTGTGAAATAACGTGGACGTTATTTCCCTCAGGCTGCAGTGGCAGGCCTGTGTAAGAATTGTCAGAGCTCCCTATGGGTGGCAAAAGAAATGCTGCAGCCCATAGGGATCTCCTGGAACCCCAATACCCTGGGTACCTCAGTACCATATACTAGGGAATTATAAGGGTGTTCCAGTATGCCAATGTAAATTGGTGAAATTGGTCACTAGGCTGTTAGTGACAATTTGGAAAGAAATGAGAGAGCATAACCACTGAGGTTCTGGTTAGCAGAGCCTCAGTGAGACAATTAGTCATCACACAAGTAACACATACAGGGCACACTTATGAGCACTGGGGCCCTGGCTGGCAGGGTCCCAGTGACACATACAACTAAAACAACATATATACAGTGAAATATGGGGGTAACATGCCAGGCAAGATGGTACTTTCCTACACAACGCCCCCCCCCCAACAAAGGATAATAAGACTAGCCATGCCCTGAGGAGTCTTCATTGTCTAAGTGGAAATATCTGGAGAGTCCATCTGCATTGGAGTGGGTACTCCCAGGTCTATGTTCCACTGTATAGTCCATTCCCTGTAGGGATATGGACCACCTCAACAATTTAGGGATTTCACCTTTCATTTGTTTTAGCCAAAGTAGAGGTTTGTGGTCTGTCTGAACAATGAAGTGAGTGCCAAACAGGTATGGCCTCAACTTCTTCAGTGCCCAGACCACAGCAAAGGCCTCCCTCTCTATGGTAGACCAACGCTTTTCTCTAGGGGTCAACCTTCTGCTGATAAAAACAACTGGTTGATCCTGGCCCTCAGAATTAAGTTGTGATAAGACTGCCCCTACCCCTAATTCAGATGTATCAGTTTGGACAATGATTTTTTTGGAGTAACAGGGGCTTTTCAGGACAGGTGCAGAGCACATGGCCTGCTTCAGCTCCTCAAAAGCTTTCTAACAGTTAGCTGACCACAATACCTTTTTAGGCATTTTTTTTAAGTGAGGACATTAAGAGGGGCTGCTATGGAGCCATAGTTCTTTATGAACCTCCTGTAGTACCCAGTGAGGCCTAAAAAGGCTCTCACCTGAGTTTGAGTTGTAGGGGGAACCCAATCTATGATAATTTGGATTTTCCCCTGAAGTGGTGCAATCTGTTCTCCACCTACCAGGTGTCCCAGATAAACTACTTTTCCCTGCCCTATCTGGCACTTTGAAGCCTTGATAGTGAGGCCTGCCTTTTGCAGGGTGTAGGAGGCTGGACTGGCTTGTAGTGAGTACCAAGGGGTACTTGCACCTTGCACCAGGCCCAGTTATCCCTTATTAGTGTATAGGGTGTCTAGCAGCTTAGGCTGATAGATAATGGTAGCTTAGCAGAGCAGCTTAGGCTGAACTAGGAGATGTGTGAAGCTACTACAGTACCACTTAGTGTCACATGCACAATATCATAAGAAAACACAATACACAGTTATACTAAAAATAAAGGTACTTTATTTTTATGACAATATGCCAAAGTATCTTAGAGTGTACCCTCAGTGAGAGGATAGGAAATATACACAAGATATATATACACAATAGCAAAAATATGCAGTATAGTCTTAGAAAACAGTGCAAACAATGTATAGTTACAATAGGATGCAATGGGGAAACATAGGGATAGGGGCAACACAAACCATATACTCCAAAAGTGGAATGCGAACCACGAATGGACCCCAAACCTATGTGACCTTGTAGAGGGTTGCTGGGACTATTAGAAAATAGTGAGAGTTAGAAAAATAACCCACCCCAAGACCCTGAAAAGTGAGTGCAAAGTGCACTAAAGTTCCCCTAAGGACAAAGAAGTCGTGTTAGAGGAATAATGCAGGAAAGACACAAACCAACAATGCAACAACTGTGGATTTCCAATCTAGGGTACCTGTGGAACAAGGGGACCAAGTCCAAAAGTCACAAGCAAGTCAGAGATGGGCAGATGCCCAGGAAATGCCAGCTGCGGGTGCAAAGAAGCTTCTACTGGACAGAAGAAGCTGAGGTTTCTGCAGGAACGAAAAGGGCTAGAGACTTCCCCTTTGGTGGACGGATCCAACTCGCTGTGGAGAGTCGTGCAGATGTGTTTTCCCGCCGAAAGAACGCCAAAAAGCCTTGCTAGCTGCAAATCGTGTGTTTAGCGTTTTTGGATGCTGCTGTGGCCCTGGAGGGACCAGGAGGTCGCAAATTGGACCAGAAGAGAGAGGGGACGTCGAGCAAGACAAGGAGCCCTCTCAGCAGCAGGTAGCGCCCGGAGAAGTGTCAGAAACAAGCACTACGAGGATGCGTGAAACGGTGCTCACCCAAAGTCGCACAAAGGAGTCCCACGTCGCCGGAGACCAACTTAGAACGTCGTGCAATGCAGGTTAGAGTGCCGTGGACCCAGGCTTGGCTGTGCACAAAGGATTTCCGCCGGAAGTGCACAGGGGCCGGAGTAGCTGCAAAAGTCGCGGTTCCCAGCAATGCAGCCCAGCGAGGTGAGGCAAGGACTTACCTCCACCAAACTTGGACTGAAGAGTCACTGGACTGTGGGGGTCACTTGGACAGAGTCGCTGGATTCGAGGGACCTCGCTCGTCGTGCTGAGAGGAGACCCAAGGGACCGGTAATGCAGCTTTTTGGTGCCTGCGGTTGCAGGGGGAAGATTCCGTCGACCCACGGGAGATTTCTTCGGAGCTTCTGGTGCAGAGAGGAGGCAGACTACCCCCACAGCATGCACAAGCAGGAAAACAGTCGAGAAGGCGGCAGGATCAGCGTTACAGAGTTGCAGTAGTCGTCTTTGCTACTATGTTGCAGGTTTGCAGGCTTCCAGCGCGGTCAGCAGTCGATTCCTTGGCAGAAGGTGAAGAGAGAGATGCAGAGGAACTCAGATGAGCTCTTGCGTTCGTTATCTAAAGTTTCCCCAGAGACAGAGACCCTAAATAGCCAGAAAAGAGGGTTTGGCTACCTAGGAGAGAGGATAGGCTACTAACACCTGAAGGAGCCTATCAGCAGGAGTCTCTGACGTCACCTGGTGGCACTGGCCACTCAGAGCAGTCCAGTGTGCCAGCAGCACCTCTGTTTCCAAGATGGCAGAGGTCTGGAGCACACTGGAGGAGCTCTGGACACCTCCCAGGGGAGGTGCAGGTCAGGGGAGTGGTCACTCCCCTTTCCTTTGTCCAGTTTCGCGCCAGAGCAGGGCTAAGGGGTCCCCTGAACCGGTGTAGACTGGCTTATGCAGAATTGGGCACATCTGTGCCCAAGAAAGCATTTCCAGAGGCTGGGGGACGCTACTCCTCCCCTGCCTTCACACCATTTTCCAAAGGGAGAGGGTGTCACACCCTCTCTCAGAGGAAGTTCTTTGTTCTGCCATCCTGGGCCAGGCCTGGCTGGACCCCAGGAGGGCAGATGCCTGTCTGAGGGGTTGGCAGCAGCTGCAGTGAAACCCCAGGAAGGGCAGTTTGGCAGTACCAGGTTCTGTGCTACAGGCCACTGGGATCATGGGATTGTGCCAACTATGCCAGGATGGCATAGAGGGGGCAATTCCATGATCATAGACATGTTGCATGGCCATATTCGGAGTTACCATTGTGAAGCTACATATAGGTAGTGACCTATATGTAGTGCACGCGTGTAATGGTGTCCCCGCACTCACAAAGTTCAGGGAATTGGCTCTGAACAATGTGGGGGCACCTTTGCTAGTGCCAGGGTACCCTCACACTAAGTAACTTTGCACCTAACCTTTACCAGGTAAAGGTTAGACATATAGGTGACTTATAAGTTACTTAAGTGCAGTGTAAAATGGCTGTGAAATAACGTGGACGTTATTTCACTCAGGCTGCAGTGGCAGGCCTGTGTAAGAATTGTCAGAGCTCCCTATGGGTGGCAAAAGAAATGCTGCAGCCCATAGGGATCTCCTGGAACCCCAATACCCTGGGTACCTCAGTACCATATACTAGGGAATTATAAGGGTGTTCCAGTAAGCCAATGTAAATTGGTAAAAATGGTCACTAGCCTGTTAGTGACAATTTGGAAAGAAATGAGAGAGCATAACCACTGAGGTTCTGATTAGCAGAGCCTCAGTGAGACAGTTAGTCACTACACAGGTAACACATTCAGGCACACTTATGAGCACTGGGGCCCTGGGTTACCAGGGTCCCAGTGGCACATACAACTAAAACAACATATATACAGTGAAAAATGGGGGTAACATGCCAGGCAAGATGGTACTTTCCTACACAACCCCCCCCCCCAAACGAAGGACAATAAGACTAGCCATGACCTGATGAGTCTTCATTGTCTAAGTGGAAATATCTGGAGAGTCCATCTGCATTGGAGTGGCTACTCCCAGGTCTATGTTCCACTGTATAGTCCATTCCCTGTAGGGATATGGACCACCTCAACAATTTTGGATTTTCACCTTTCATTTGTTTTAGCCAAAGTAGAGGTTTGTGGTCTGTCTGAACAATGAAGTGAGTGCCAAACAGGTATGGCCTCAACTTCTTCAGAGCCCAGACCACAGCAAAGGCCTCCCTCTCAATGGCAGACCAACGCTTTTCTCTAGGGGTCAACCTCCTACTAATAAAAGCAACAGGTTGATCCTGGCCCTCAGAATTAAGTTGTGATAGGACTGCCCCTACTCCTAATTCAGATGCATCAGTTTGGACATAGAATTTTTTAGAGTAACAAGGGCTTTTCAGGACAGGTGCAGAGCACATGGCCTGCTTCAGCTCCTCAAAAGCTTTCTGACAGTTTGCTGTCCATAATACCTTTTTAGGCATTTTCTTGGATGTGAGGCCATTAAGAGGGGCTGCAATGGAGCCATAGTTCTTAATGAACCTCCTGTAATACCCAGTGAGGCCTAGGAAGGCTCTCACCTGAGTCTGAGTGGTAGGGGGAACCCAATCAATAATTGTTTGGATTTTCCCCTGTAGTGGTGCAATCTGTTCTCCACCAACAAGGTGTCCCAGATAAACCACCTTACCCTGCCCTATCTGGCACTTTGAAGCCTTGATAGTGAGGCCTGCCTTTTGCAGGGTCTCTAAAACTTTCCATAGGTGGACCAGGTGATCATCCCAGCTGGAGCTAAAGACAGCTATATCGTCCAAATATGCTGCACTGAAAGCTTCCAGCCCTTGCAGGACTGTGTTCACCAACCTCTGAAAAGTGGCAGGTGCATTTTTCAAACCAAAAGGCATTACAGTAAACTGGTAATGTCCTCCAATGGTTGAAAATGCAGTCTTAGGTTTAGCATCTTCTGACAATTTGATCTGCCAATACCCTGCAGTCAAGTCAAAAGTGCTTAGATACTTGGCAGATGCCAGTGTATCTATGAGCTCATCTGCCCTGGGTATAGGGTGAGCATCAGTTTTGGTTACCAAGTTGAGACCTCTATAGTCTACACAAAACCGCATTTCCTTCTTTCCATCTTTGGAATGGGGTTTTGGTACCAGTACCACAGGAGAAGCCCATGGACTGTCAGAGTGCTCAACCACTCCTAGTTCTAACATTTTCTGGACCTCTTGCTTTATGCAGTCCCTGACATGGTCAGGCTGCCTATAGATCTTACTTTTGACAGGCAAGCTGTCTCCAGTATCTATAGTGTGCTCACACCAAGAAGTGGTACCTGGCACAGTAGAGAAGAGTTCAGAGAATTGATCTAGGAGATTTATGCAATTGTCTTTCTGCTCAGCAGTAAGACAATCAGCCAAAACTACACCTTCCACAAGAGCATCTTGTTCTGTGGAAGAGAAGAGATCAGGTAGAGGATCACTGTCTTCTTCCTGTCCCTCATCAGTTGCCATGAGCAGGGTGAGATCAGCCCTGTCATAGTAGGGTTTCAGGCGGTTGACATGGAGCACCCTAAGGGGACTCCTGGCAGTGCCTAAGTCAACTAAATAGGTGACTTCTCCCTTCTTTTCAACAATTGTGTGGGGTCCACTCCATTTATCTTGGAGTGCTCTTGGGGCCACAGGCTCCAAGACCCACACTTTCTGCCCTGGTTGGTACTGAACCAAAACAGCCTTCTGATCATGCCATTGCTTCTGGAGCTCTTGGCTGGCCTGAAGGTTTTTACTGGCCTTTTTCATGTACTCAGCCATCCTTGATCTGAGGCCAAGTACATAATCCACAATATCCTGCTTAGGAGCTTTTAAAGGTTGTTCCCAACCCTCCTTTACAAGTGTGAGTGGACCCCTAACAGGGTGTCCAAAAAGAAGTTCAAAGGGGCTGAAGCCCACTCCTTTCTGGGGTACCTCCCGGTAGGCAAAAAGGAGGCATGGTAGAAGGATATCCCATCTCCTGCGGAGTTTTTCAGGGAGACCCATAATCATGCCTTTGAGAGTTTTATTAAATCTCTCCACCAGTCCATTTGTTTGTGGATGATAGGGTGTTGTGAACTTGTACGTTACACCACACTCCTTCCACATGGCCTTTAAGTATGCAGACATGAAATTGCTTCCCCTGTCTGATACTACTTCCTTTGGGAAGCCCACCCTGGAAAATATTCCCAGGAGGCCTTTGCCACTGCAGGTGCTGTAGTGGTCCTTAAAGGAATTGCTTCAGGATATCTTGTGGCATGGTCCACTACCACCAAGATAAATCTATTGCCTGAAGCAGTAGGAGGGTCAAGGGGGCCAACTATGTCAACCCCTACCCTTTCAAAGGGAACCCCAACCACAGGTAGTGGAATAAGGGGTGCCTTTGGGGTGCCACCTGTCTTGCCACTGGCTTGACAGGTTTCACAGGACTTACAAAATTCCTTTGTGTCCTCAGACATCCTAGGCCAATGAAACAATGGAACCAATCTGTCCCAAGTTTTCATTTGACCCAGGTGTCCAGCTAGGGGAATGTCATGTGCCAGGGTTAGGAGGAACTTTCTGTACTCCTGAGGAATCACTAATCTCCTGGCAGCTCCAGGTTTAGGATCCCTATGCTCAGTGTACAAGAGGTTGTCCTCCCAGTAAACTCTGTGAGAGTCACTGACATCCCCATTAGCCTGTTTGACAGCTTGCTGTCTGAGACCCTCTAATGTGGGACAGGTTTGCTGTGCCACACTCAGCTCCTCTCTGGCAGGCCCCCCTTCACCCAAAAGCTCAGCAGTGTCTGCTTCCAGCTCCTCTGGTGTAGGTTCTGCACAGGGAGGGAATTCTTCTTCCTCAGAAGGTGAATCCACTGTAGAGGGAGGGATAGTAGGAAGTGGTTTGCTTCTACTAGCCCTAGCTTTAGGGAGCACTTGGTCCATTGTTCCAGGATCCAAGCTTCCCTGTCCTTTTTGCTTTTTGGCCTGAGCCCTTGTCAAAGCAAAAATATGCCCTGGGATGCCCAGCATTGCTGCATGGGCCTCCAACTCCACATCTGACCAAGCTGATGTCTCCAAATCATTTCCTAGTAGACAGTCTACAGGTAAATCTGTGGCTACCACAACTTTCTTTGGACCAGTAACCCCCCCCCCCCCCCCAGTTGAGATTAACAACAGCCATGGGGTGGCTAAGTGTGTTGTTGTGAGCATCGGTTACTTGGTACTGGTGACCAAGTAGGTGTTGTTCAGGGTGGACCAGTTTCTCTATGACCATAGACACACTGGCTCCAGTGTCCCTGTAGGCCTGAACCTCAACACCATTTATTAGGGGTAGCTGCTTGTACTTATCCATATTAAGGGGACAAGCAACTAAGGTGGCTAAATCAATAGCCCCCTCAGAGACTAACACAGCCTCTGTGGCCTCCCTAACAAGGCCAACCCCAACTAAGTTACCAATAGTGAGCCCAGCTACTCCCTTGGATTGGCTATTAGTAGGTTTGCTCCCACCACCACTGCTATTAGTAGGGACACTAGGGGTAGCAGTAGGGGTTGTAGTGGTAGGAGCATTGGTGCTTTTCTTTGGACAACTGGGATCTGTTGTCCAATGGCCTTTTATTTTACATAAATAGCACCATGGTTTCTTTTCCTTGTTCTGATTAAAAGAGGATTTGGGCCCACCACCCCCACCAGAGTGTTTTTGTGGGCCTGATGAAGACTCATTTTTAGATTTGTCCCCACCCTTGTCAGAAGACTTACCATCCTTCTTTTTGTTGCCATCTTTGTCACCCCCTTTATGAACTTTTCTGTTCACCCTTGTTCTGACCCATTTGTCTGCCTTCTTTCCCAATTCTTGGGGAGAGGTCAGATCAGAGTCCACCAAGTACTGGTGCAACAAATCAGACACACAATTATTAAGAATATGCTCTCTCAGGATCAAGTTATACAGGCTGTCATAATCAGTAACTTTACTGCCATGTAACCACCCCTCCAAGGCCCTCACTGAATGGTCAATGAAATCAACCCAGTCTTGTGAAGACTCCTTTTTGGTCTCTCTGAACTTTATCCTGTATTGTTCAGTGGTTAAGCCATAACCATCCAGGAGTGCATTCTTAAGAACTTGGAAATTATTAGCTTCATTTTCTTTCACAGTAAGGAGCCTATCCCTACCTTTTCCACTAAATGATAGCCATAGGATAGCAGCCCACTGCCTTTGAGGGACATCCTGTACAACACAGGCCCTCTCAAGTGCAGCAAACCACTTGTTAATCTCATCCCCCTCCTTATAAGGGGGAACTATCTTGTGCAGATTCCTGGAATCATGCTCTTTTGCAGGATGACTATGGGGAATACTGCTGCTGCCACCATGGGTTTCTAAACCCAACTTCTGTCTTTCCTTCTCTAGTTCAAAAGACTGTCTATCCAAATCCAGCTGTTGCTTTTTAAGCTTCAGTCTGGTTTGTTCCACCCTCAACTTATTGAGTTCCCTCTCTAACATTCTGTCATCAGGGTTGGTGGGAGGGACATTCCTAGATACAGAGGTGTGATGGGAATGAACAGAAGGAGACCTGTCCCTTACAGAAGCCACCCTAACAGCTTGGCTAACAGAAACATCACTACCAGTATGGTGAGAATAAATGCTTTTGCTATGATGTGAGACAACACTATTTGTATGGTGTGGCTCATCATCATTACCAACTATGCTAGACTGTCTAGTAATGGGCAGGCTAGGAAGTTTCTTTCCAGAATCTTTTCCTGGGGGAGTCCCTGGATCAGATTGAGAACCATTAGCTACTTTTTCAACAGATGGGGCACTTTTAGCCTTATCCTGTTCTCTAAGCATGTTACTTAACAGTTCTAAGGATGGATTCTTCCCTATACTCAAACCTCTCTTTATGCAGAGACTCCTTGCTCCTTTCCAGCTAAGGTGATCATATGCAAGTTTGGACAGATCAACATTTTGGCCTGTGCCAGACATTTTTAGAGAGAGTTAAAAGTGATAGAAAAAGAGAAAAAAGTTTTCAGAACTTTTTAGAAAGACAGAAAAAAAACTTTTTAAACTTTTACGAACTTTTTGAAAGTTTTAGAAGTACTTTTCAGCACTTAGAAAAGAGTGAAAAGAGGAAATGCACTACATTTGGGTCAATACCTATATAGCTTCACAATGGTAACTCTGAATATGGCCATGCAACATGTCTAAGATCATGGAATTGTCCCCCCATTCCAAATCTGGTATTGGGGGGAAAATTCCATGCATCCCTGGGGGCTCCACCATGGACCCCCAGTACTGCCAAACCAGCTCTCTGAGGCTTGCACTGCAGCTACAGCTGCTGCCACCTCACAAACAGGGTTCTGCCCTGTGAGAAAGTAGCCTCTTTCTAGCCTTGTTACCCCCACTTTTGGCCTGTTTGTGAGTGTATGTAAGGGTGTTTTCACTGTCTCACTGGGATCCTGCTAGCCAGGGCCCAGTGCTCATAGTGAAAACCCTATGTTTTCAGTATGTTTGTTATGTGTCACTGGGACCCTGCTAGTCAGGACCCCGGTGCTCATAAGTTTGTGGCCTATATGTATGTGTTCCCTGTGTGGTGCCTAACTGTCTCACTGAGGCTCTGCTAACCAGAACCTCAGTGGTTATGCTCTCTCATTTATTTCAAATTGTCACTAACAGGCTAGTGACCAATTTTACCAATTTACATTGGCTTACTGGAACACCCTTATAAATCCCTAGTATATGGTACTAAGGTACCCAGGGTACTGGGGTTCCAGGAGATCCATATGGGCTGCAGCATTTTGTAGGAGGCTGGACTGGCTTGTAGTGAGTACCAAGGGGTACTTGCACCTTGCACCAGGCCCAGTTATCCCTTATTAGTGTATAGGGTGTCTAGCAGCTTAGGCTGATAGATAATGGTAGCTTAGTAGAGCAGCTTAGGCTGAACTAGGAGACGTGTGAAGCTACTACAGTACCACTTAGTGTCATATGCACAATATCATAAGAAAACACAATACACAGTTATACTAAAAATAAAGGTACTTTATTTTTATGACAATATGCCAAAGTATCTTAGAGTGTACCCTCAGTGAGAGGATAGGAAATATACACAAGATATATATACACAATAGCAAAAATATGCAGTATAGTCTTAGAAAACAGTGCAAACAATGTATAGTTACAATAGGATGCAATGGGGAAACATAGGGATAGGGGCAACACAAACCATATACTCCAAAAGTGGAATGCGAACCACGAATGGACCCCAAACCTATGTGACCTTGTAGAGGGTCGCTGGGACTATTAGAAAATAGTGAGAGTTAGAAAAATAACCCACCCCAAGACCCTGAAAAGTGAGTGCAAAGTGCACTAAAGTTCCCCTAAGGACAAAGAAGTCGTGTTAGAGGAATAATGCAGGAAAGACACAAACCAACAATGCAACAACTGTGGATTTCCAATCTAGGGTACCTGTGGAACAAGGGGACCAAGTCCAAAAGTCACAAGCAAGTCGAAGATGGGCAGATGCCCAGGAAATGCCAGCTGTGGGTGCAAAGAAGCTTCTACTGGACAGAAGAAGCTGAGGTTTCTGCAGGAACGAAAAGGGCTAGAGACTTCCCCTTTGGTGGACGGATCCCGCTCGCCGTGGAGAGTCGTGCAGAAGTGTTTTCCCGCCGAAAGAACGCCAACAAGCCTTGCTAGCTGCAAATCGTGTGGTTAGCGTTCTTGGACGCTGCTGTAGCCCTGGAGGGACCAGGAGGTCGCAAATTGGACCAGGAGAGAGAGGGGACGTCGAGCAAGACAAGGAGCCCTCTCAGCAGCAGGTAGCACCCGGAGAAGTGCCAGAAACAGGCAGTACGAGGATGCGTGAAACAGTGCTCACCCGAAGTCGCACAAAGGAGTCCCACGTCGCCGGAGACCAACTTAGAACGTCGTGCAATGCAGGTTAGAGTGCCGTGGACCCAGGCTTGGCTGTGCACAAAGGATTTCCGCCGGAAGTGCACAGGGGCCGGAGTAGCTGCAAAAGTCGCGGTTCCCAGCAATGCAGCCCAGCGAGGTGAGGCAAGGACTTACCTCCACCAAACTTGGACTGAAGAGTCACTGGACTGTGGGGGTCACTTGGACAGAGTCGCTGGATTCAAGGGACCTCGCTCGTCGTGCTGAGAGGAGACCCAAGGGACCGGTAATGCAGCTTTTTGGTGCCTGCGGTTGCAGGGGAAAGATTCCGTCGACCCACGGGAGATTTCTTCGGAGCTTCTGGTGCAGAGAGGAGGCAGACTACCCCCACAGCATGCACAAGCAGTAAAACAGTCGAGAAGGCGGCAGGATCAGCGTTACAGAGTTGCAGTAGTCGTCTTTGCTACTATGTTGCAGGTTTGCAGGCTTCCAGCGCGGTCAGCAGTCGATTCCTTGGCAGAAGGTGAAGAGAGAGATGCAGAGGAACTCGGATGAGCTCTTGCATTCGTTATCTAAAGTTTCCCCAGAGACAGAGACCCTAAATAGCCAGAAAAGAGGGTTTGGCTACCTAGGAGAGAGGATAGGCTACTAACACCTGAAGGAGCCTATCAGCAGGAGTCTCTGACGTCACCTGGTGGCACTGGCCACTCAGAGCAGTCCAGTGTGCCAGCAGCACCTCTGTTTCCAAGATGGCAGAGGTCTGGAGCACACTGGAGGAGCTCTGGACACCTCCCAGGGGAGGTGCAGGTCAGGGGAGTGGTCACTCCCCTTTCCTTTGTCCAGTTTCGCGCCAGAGCAGGGCTAAGGGGTCCCCTGAACCGGTGTAGACTGGCTTATGCAGAATTGGGCACATCTGTGCCCAAGAAAGCATTTCCAGAGGCTGGGGGAGGCTACTCCTCCCCTGCCTTCACACCATTTTCCAAAGGGAGAGGGTGTCACACCCTCTCTCAGAGGAAGTTCTTTGTTCTGCCATCCTGGGACAAGCCTGGCTTGACCCCAGGAGGGCAGAAACCTGTCTGAGGGGTTACCATTGTGAAGCTACATATAGGTAGTGACCTATATGTAGTGCACGCGCGTAATGGTGTCCCCGCACTCACAAAGTCCGGGGAATTGGCCCTGAACAATGTGGGGGCACCTTGGCTAGTGCCAGGGTGCCCTCACACTAAGTAATTTTGCACCCAACCTTTACCAGGTAAAGGTTAGACATATAGGTGACTTATAAGTTACTTAAGTGCAGTGTAAAATGGCTGTGAAATAACGTGGACGTTATTTCACTCAGGCTGCAGTGGCAGGCCTGTGTAAGAATTGTCAGAGCTCCCTATGGGTGGCAAAAGAAATGCTGCAGCCCATAGGGATCTCCTGGAACCCCAATACCCTGGGTACCTTAGTACCATATACTAGGGAATTATAAGGGTGTTCCAGTAAGCCAATGTAAATTGGTAAAATTGGTCACTAGCCTGTTAGTGACAATTTGGAAAGAAATGAGAGAGCATAACCACTGAGGTTCTGGTTAGCAGAGCCTCAGTGAGACAGTTAGGCACCACACAGGGAACACATACATATAGGCCACAAACTTATGAGCACTGGGGTCCTGACTAGCAGGGTCCCAGTGACACATAACAAACATACTGAAAACATAGGGTTTTCACTATGAGCACTGGGCCCTGGCTAGCAGGATCCCAGTGAGACAGTGAAAACACCCTGACATACACTCACAAACAGGCCAAAAGTGGGGGTAACAAGGCTAGAAAGAGGCTACTTTCTCACACAACCCCCTCCCAAACGAAGGACAATAAGGCTAACCTTGGCCAGTTGAGACTTTATTGTCTAAGTGGTGATAAGTAGAGAGTAGCTCTGCAATAGACTGGTTACTCCCTTTATCATCCACTATATGGTTACTTCCCTGTGGGGATGTAAACCACCCTGTTTGAAGTTTTTTATCTAAGTAACAATGTGAAGATGTATTTTTAGAGTTTCTATCAGTAAGTTTTAGTTTAGAGCAGTGGGAATTGTCCACTGAACCTATTTGTAGTGATGGAAATGCCAGACAGGGATGCTGTCTCAGAAAAGCCATAGCTGGGCAAAAACTTTGTCCATATGGCTGGAAGAGAGAACAGGGATGCTGTTTCTCTTGGGTTGGAGCAGGGCAGGGATGCTGTCCTATGAGCTCCACACTAGGGCAGGGATGCTGTCCTAAGTGTTGTGAGGCAGTGCAGAGTTTCTGCACTAAAGTTTCTCTGGGAGGGTTGGAGGGATGCTCCATGTTAACTAAAATGGTGCTCTTTTTCTCACCAATGTTAGTTATCCCACAGAGAGGTACTTCTACCTCAGGGAGTACAGTTTTGTCAACTGGGTTACCAGGGTCCCAGTGGCACATACAACTAAAACAACATATATATACAGTTAAAAATTGGGTTAACATGCCAGGCAAGATGGTACTTTCCTACACAGGGCCTCCAAAACTTTCCACAGGTGGACCAGGTGATCATCCCAGGTGGAGCTAAAGACAGCTATATCATCTAGATATGCTGCACTAAAAGCCTCCAACCCTTGCAGGACTGTATTCACCGACCTCTGAAAAGTGGCAGGTGCATTTTTTTAAACCAAAGGGCATTACTGTAAATTGGTAGTGCCCTCCAATGGTAGAAAATGCAGTTTTTGCTTTACCATCCTCTGATAACTTGATCTGCCAATACCCTGCAGTCAAATCAAAGGTGCTTAGATACTTGACAGAAGCCAGTGCATCTATCAGCTCATCTGCCCTGGGTATAGGGTGAGCATCAATTTTAGTTACCTGGTTGAGACCTCTGTAGTCTACACAAAATCTAATTTCGCTATTTAGGGTCTCTGTCTCTGGGGAAACTTTAGATAACGAATGCAAGAGCTCATCCGAGTTCCTCTGCATCTCTCTCTTCACCTTCTGCCAAGGAATCGACTGCTGACCGCGCTGGAAGCCTGCAAACCTGCAACATAGTAGCAAAGACGACTACTGCAACTCTGTAACGCTGATCCTGCTGCCTTCTCGACTGTTTTCCTGCTTGTGCATGCTGTGGGGGTAGTCTGCCTCCTCTCTGCACCAGAAGCTCCGAAGAAATCTCCTGTGGGTCGACGGAATCTTCCCCCTGCAACCGCAGGCACCAAAAAGCTGCATTACCGGTCCCTTGGGTCTCCTCTCAGCACGACGAGCGAGGTCCCTCGAATCCAGCGACTCTGTCCAAGTGACCCCCACAGTCCAGTGACTCTTCAGTCCAAGTTTGGTGGAGGTAAGTCCTTGCCTCACCTCGCTGGGCTGCATTGCTGGGAACCGCGACTTTTGCAGCTACTCCGGCCCCTGTGCACTTCCGGCGGAAATCCTTTGTGCACAGCCAAGCCTGGGTCCACGGCACTCTAACCTGCATTGCACGACTTTCTAAGTTGGTCTCCCGCGACGTGGGACTCCTTTGTGCGACTTCGGTGAGCACTGTTTCACGCATCCTTGTAGTGCCTGTTTCTGGCACTTCTCCGGGTGCTACCTGCTGCTGAGAGGGCTCCTTGTCTTGCTCGACGTCCCCTCTCTCTCCTGGTCCAATTTGCGACCTCCTGGTCCCTCCTGGGCCACAGCAGCGTCCAAAAACGCTAACCGCACGATTTGCAGCTAGCAAGGCTTGTTGGTGTTCTTTCGGCGGGAAAACACTTCTGCACAACTCTCTACGGCGAGAGGGATCCGTCTACCAAAGGGGAAGTCTCTAGCCCTTTTCGTTCCTGCAGAAGCCTCAGCTTCTTCTGTCAAGTAGAAGCTTCTTTGCATCCACAGCTGGCATTTCCTGGGCATATGCCCATCTCCGACTTGCTTGTGACTTTTGGACTTGGTCCCCTTGTTCCACAGGTACCCTAGATTGGAAATCCACAGTTGTTGCATTGTTGGTTTGTGTCTTTCCTGCATTATTCCTCTAACACGACTTCTTTGTCCTTAGGGGAACTTTAGTGCACTTTGCACTCACTTTTCAGGGTCTTGGGGAGGGTTATTTTTCTAACTCTCACTATTTTCTAATAGTCCCAGCGACCCTCTACAAGGTCACATAGGTTTGGGGTCGATTTGTGGTTCGCATTCCACTTTTGGAGTATATGGTTTGTGTTGCCCCTATCCCTATGTTCCCCCATTGCATCCTATTGTAACTATACATTGTTTGCACTGTTTTCTAAGACTATACTGCATATTTTTGCTATTGTGTATATATATCTTGTGTATATTTCCTATCCTCTCACTGAGGGTACACTCTAAGATACTTTGGCATATTGTCATAAAAATAAAGTACCTTTATTTTTAGTATAACTGTGTATTGTGTTTTCTTATGATATTGTGCATATGACACTAAGTGGTACTGTAGTAGCTTCACACGTCTCCTAGTTCAGCCTAAGCTGCTCTGCTAAGCTACCATTATCTATCAGCCTAAGCTGCTAGACACCCTATACACTAATAAGGGATAACTGGGCCTGGTGCAAGGTGCAAGTACCCCTTGGTACTCACTACAAGCCAGTCCAGCCTCCTACATAGGTTGTGCAGCGGTGGGATAAGTGCTTTGAGACTACTTACCACTCTTGTCATTGTACTTTTCATAAGAGAAAAATATACAAAACAAGGTCAGTGTATATACACATAGCCAAAAAGTTTTGCATTTCCTCTTTTCACTCTTTTCTAAGTGCTGAAAAGTACCTCTAAACTTTCAAAAAGTTCTTAAAAGTTTAAAAAGTTTTTTTCTGTCTTTCTAAAAAGTTCTGAAAACTTTTTTCTCTTTTTCTATCACTTTAACTCTCTCTAAAAATGTCTGGCACAGGCCAAAATGTTGACCTGTCTAAGATTGCATATGATCACCTTAGCTGGAAAGGAGCAAGGAGTCTCTGCGTAGAGAGAGGTTTGAGTGTAGGGAAGAATCCTTCCTTGGAACTGTTACTTAATATGCTTAGAGAACAAGATAAGGCTAAAAGTGCCCCATCTGTTGAAAAAGTAGCTAATGGTTCTCAATCTGATCCAGGGACTCCCCCAGGAAGAGGTTCAGGAAAGAAACTTCTTAGCCTGCCCATTACTAGACAGTCTAGCATAGTTGGTACTGAGGTGAAGTCACATCATCCAGATGATGTGCTCTCACATTACACTGTCAGCCAAGCTGTTAGGGGGGCTTCTGTAAGGGACAGGTCTCCTTCTGTTCATTCCCATCATACCTCTGTATTTAGGAATGTCCCTCCCACCAACCCTGATGACAGAATGTTAGAGAGGGAACTCAATAAGTTGAGGGTGGAACAAACCAGACTGAAGCTTAAAAAGCAACAGCTGGATTTGGATAGACAGTCTTTAGAATTAGAGAAGGAAAGACAGAAGTTGGGTTTAGAAACCCTTGTGGCAGCAGCAGTATTCCCCATAGTCATCCTGCAAAAGAGCATGATTCCAGGAATCTGCATAAGATAGTTCCCCCTTATAAGGAGGGGGATGACATTAACAAGTGGTTTGCTGCACTTGAGAGGGCCTGTGTTGTACAGGATGTCCCTCAAAGGCAGTGGGCTGCTATCCTATGGCTATCATTTAGTGGAAAAGGTAGGGATAGGCTCCTTACTGTGAAAGAAAGTGATGCCAATAATTTTACAGTTCTTAAGATGCACTCCTGGATGGTTATGGCTTAACCACTGAACAGTACAGGATAAAGTTCAGAGAGACCAAAAAGGAGTCTTCACAAGACTGGGTTGATTTCATTGACCATTCAGTGAAGGCCTTGGAGGGGTGGTTACATGGCAGTAAAGTTACTGATTATGACAGCCTGTATAACTTGATCCCGAGAGAGCATATTCTTAATAATTGTGTGTCTGATTTGTTGCACCAGTACTTGGGGGACTCTGATCTGACCTCTCCCCAAGAATTGGGAAAGAATGCAGACAAATGGGTCAGAACAAGAGTGAACAGAAAAGTTCATATAGGGGGTGACAAAGAGAACACTAAGAAGAAAGATGGTGAAAAATTTCAAGATAAGCATGGGGATAAGGGTAAAACCAAAGATCCCACTTCAAATCTTAAACACTCTTCAGGGGGTGGGGATAAAACAAATTCTTCCTCTTCTTCTCAACCTACACAATTTAAAAAGCCTTGGTGCTTTGTGTGTAAAAACAGAGGCCATAGGCCAGGGGATAAGTCCTGTCCAGGTAAACCCCCTGAGCCTACCACCACTAATACATCAAGCTCTAGTGCCCCTAGCAGTAGTGGTACTAGTGGTGGGACTGCTGGCAACAGTCAAGTTAAGGGTGTAGTTGGGTTCACTTATGGGTCCATCATAGAAACTGGGGTAGTCAGTCCCAAGACAGTTTCTGTCACACCTAGTGGCATTGGCATTGCCACACTGGCTGCTTGTCCCCTTACAATGGATAAGCACAGGCAGACAGTTTCAATAAATGGTGTTGAGGCCTTGGCCTACAGGGACACAGGTGCCAGTATCACTTTGGTGACTGAAAACCTAGTGCATCCTGATCAACACATCATTGGACAACAGTATAAGATTATTGATGTCCATAACTCCACTAAGTTTCTTCCCTTAGCTATAATTCAGTTTAGTTGGGGTGGAGTTACTGGCCCTAAGCAGGTGGTGGTATCACCTAGCTTACCTGTAGATTGTCTCTTAGGTAATGACCTAGAGACCTCAGGTTGGGCTGATGTAGAGTTTTATGCCCATGCAGCCATGCTGGGCATCCCAGAGGAATTGTTCCCTCTCATTTCTACTGAAATGAAAAAGCAAAGGAGAGAAGGCCTGAAAACTCAGGATCCCTCTCCAACAACAGGTACAAGGGGTATCACAGTATCCCCTAACCACCCTACCATTCAGGATACCATTCCTGTGGTGGGAGAAACCTCTCCTGGGGTGGCACCTGTTCCAAGGGAATCATCAGTTGACAAAACTGTACTCCCTGAGGTAGAAGTACCTCTCTGTGGGATAACTAACATTGGTGAGAAAAAGAGCACCATTTTAGTTAACATGGAGCATCCCTCCAACCCTCCCAGAGAAACTTTAGTGCAGAAACTCTGCACTGCCTCACAACACTTAGGACAGCATCCCTGCCCTAGTGTGGAGCTCATAGGACAGCATCCCTGCCCTGCTCCAACCCAAGAGAAACAGCATCCCTGTTCTCTCTTCCAGCTATATGGACAAAGTTTTTGCCCAGCTATGGCTTTTCTGAGACAGCATCCCTGTCTGGCATTTCCATCACTACAAATAGGTTCAGTGGACAATTCCCACTGCTCTAAACTAAAACTTACTGATAGAAACTCTAAAAATACATCTTCACATTGTTACTTAGATAAAAAACTTCAAACAGGGTGGTTTACATCCCCACAGGGAAGTAACCATATAGTGGATGATAAAGGGAGTAACCAGTCTATTGCAGAGCTACTCTCTACTTATCACCACTTAGACAATAAAGTCTCAGCTGGCCAAGGTTAGCCTTATTGTCCTTCGTTTGGGAGGGGATTGTGTGAGAAAGTAGCCTCTTTCTAGCCTTGTTACCCCCACTTTTGGCCTGTTTGTGAGTGTATGTCAGGGTGTTTTCACTGTCTCACTGGGATCCTGCTAGCCAGGGCCCAGTGCTCATAGTGAAAACCCTATGTTTTCAGTATGTTTGTTATGTGTCACTGGGACCCTGCTAGTCAGGACCCCAGTGCTCATAAGTTTGTGGCCTATATGTATGTGTTCCCTGTGTGGTGCCTAACTGTCTCACTGAGGATCTGCTAACCAGAACCTCAGTGGTTATGCTCTCTCATTTCTTTCCAAATTGTCACTAACAGGCTAGTGACCAATTTTACCAATTTACATTGGCTTACTGGAACACCCTTATAATTCCCTAGTATATGGTACTAAGGTACCCAGGGTATTGGGGTTCCAGGAGATCCCTATGGGCTGCAGCATTTCTTTTGCCACCCATAGGGAGCTCTGACAATTCTTACACAGGCCTGCCACTGCAGCCTGAGTGAAATAACGTCCACGTTATTTCACAGCCATTTTACACTGCACTTAAGTAACTTATAAGTCACCTATATGTCTAACCTTTACCTGGTAAAGGTTGGGAGCAAAGTTACTTAGTGTGAGGGCACCCTGGCACTAGCCAAGGTGCCCCCACATTGTTCAGGGCCAATTCCCCGGACTTTGTGAGTGCGGGGACACCATTACACGCGTGCACTACATATAGGTCACTACCTATATGTAGCTTCACAATGGTAACTCCGAATATGGCCATGTAATATGTCTATGATCATGGAATTGCCCCCTCTATGCCATCCTGGCATAGTTGGCACAATCCCATGATCCCAGTGGTCTGTAGCACAGACCCTGGTACTGCCAAACTGCCTTTCCTGGGGTTTCACTGCAGCTGCTGCTGCTGCCAACCCCTCAGACAGGTTTCTGCCCTCCTGGGGTCAAGCCAGGCTTGTCCCAGGATGGCAGAACAAAGGACTTCCTCTGAGAGAGGGTGTTACACCCTCTCCCTTTGGAAAATGGTGTGAAGGCAGGGGAGGAGTAGCCTCCCCCAGCCTCTGGAAATGCTTTCTTGGGCACAGATGTGCCCAATTCTGCATAAGCCAGTCTACACCGGTTCAGGGGACCCCTTAGCCCTGCTCTGGCGTGAAACTGGACAAAGGAAAGGGGAGTGACCACTCCCCTGATCTGCACCTCCCCTGGGAGGTGTCCTGTGCTCCTCCAGTGTGCTCCAGACCTCTGCCATGTTGGAAACAGAGGTGCTGCTGGCACACTGGACTGCTCTGAGTGGCCAGTGCCACCAGGTGACGTCAGAGACTCCTGCTGATAGGCTCCTTCAGGTGTTAGTAGCCTATCCTCTCTCCTAAGTAGCCAAACCCTCTTTTCTGGCTATTTAGGGTCTCTGTCTCTGGGGAAACTTTAGATAACGAATGCAAGAGCTCATCCGAGTTCCTCTGCATCTCTCTCTTCACCTTCTGCCAAGGAATCGACTGCTGACCGCGCTGGAAGCCTGCAAACCTGCAACATAGTAGCAAAGACGACTACTGCAACTCTGTAACGCTGATCCTGCCGCCTTCTCGACTGTTTTCCTGCTTGTGCATGCTGTGGGGGTAGTCTGCCTCCTCTCTGCACCAGAAGCTCTGAAGAAATCTCCTGTGGGTCGACGGAATCTTCCCCCTGCAACCGCAGGCACCAAAAAGCTGCATTACCGGTCCCTTGGGTCTCCTCTCAGCACGACGAGCGAGGTCCCTCGAATCCAGCGACTCTGTCCAAGTGACCCCCACAGTCCAGTGACTCTTCAGTCCAAGTTTGGTGGAGGTAAGTCCTTGCCTCACCTCGCTGGGCTGCATTGCTGGGAACCGCGACTTTTGCAGCTACTCCGGCCCCTGTGCACTTCCGGCGGAAATCCTTTGTGCACAGCCAAGCCTGGGTCCACGGCACTCTAACCTGCATTGCACGACTTTCTAAGTTGGTCTCCGGCGACGTGAGACTCCTTTGTGCGACTTCGGGTGAGCACCGTTTCACGCATCCTTGTAGTGCCTGTTTCTGGCACTTCTCCGGGTGCTACCTGCTGCTGAGAGGGCTTCTTGTGTTGCTTGACGTCCCCTCTCTCTCCTGGTCCAATTTGCGACCTCCTGGTCCCTCCTGGTCCACAGCAGCGTCCAAAAACGCTAACCGCACGATTTGCAGCTAGCAAGGCTTGTTGGCGTTCTTTCGGCGGGAAAACACTTCTGCACGACTCTGCACGGCGAGAGGGATCCGTCCACCAAAGGGGAAGTCTCTAGCCCTTTTCGTTCTTGCAGAAACCTCAGCTTCTTCTGTCCAGTAGAAGCTTCTTTGCATCCACAGCTGGCATTTCCTGGGCATATGCCCATCTCCGACTTGCTTGTGACTTTTGGACTTGGTCCCCTTGTTCCACAGGTACCCTAGATTGGAAATCCACAGTTGTTACATTGTTGGTTTGTGTCTTTCCTGCATTATTCCTCTAACACGACTTCTTTGTCCTTAGGGGAACTTTAGTGCACTTTGCACTCACTTTTCAGGGTCTTGGGGAGGGTTATTTTTCTAACTCTCACTATTTTCTAATAGTCCCAGCGACCCTCTACAAGGTCACATAGGTTTGGGGTCGATTCGTGGTTCGCATTCCACTTTTGGAGTATATGGTTTGTGTTGCCCCTATCCCTATGTTCCCCCATTGCATCCTATTGTAACTATACATTGTTTGCACTGTTTTCTAAGACTATACTGCATATTTTTGCTATTGTGTATATATATCTTGTGTATATTTCCTATCCTCTCACTGAGGGTACACTCTAAGATACTTTGGCATATTGTCATAAAAATAAAGTACCTTTATTTTTAGTATAACTGTGTATTGTGTTTTCTTATGATATTGTGCATATGACACTAAGTGGTACTGTAGTAGCTTCACACGTCTCCTAGTTCAGCCTAAGCTGCTCTGCTAAGCTACCATTATCTATCAGCCTAAGCTGCTAGACACCCTATACACTAATAAGGGATAACTGGGCCTGGTGCAAGGTGCAAGTACCCCTTGGTACTCCCTGCAAGCCAGTCCAGCCTCCTACAAAAGGGGCTGAAGCCCACTCCTTTTTGGGGTACCTCCCTGTAAGCAAAAAGGAGGCAAGGTAACAGGACATCCCATCTCCTCCGGAGTTTTTCAGGGAGTCCCATTATCATTCCTTTGAGAGTTTTATTAAACCTCTCAACCAGTCCATTTGTTTGTGGATGATAGGGTGTGGTGAACTTGTATGTCACACAACATTCCTTCCACATGGCCTTTAAGTAAGCAGACATGAAATTGCTTCCCCTGTCTGATACCACCTCTTTTGGGAAGCCCACCCTGGAAAAGATTCCCAGGAGGGCCTTTGCCACTGCAGGAGCTGTAGTGGTCCTTAGAGGAATTGCTTCAGGATATCTGGTGGCATGGTCCACTACCACCAAAATAAACCTATTGCCTGAAACAGTAGGAGGGTCAAGGGGGCCAACTATGTCAACCCCTACCCTTTCAAAGGGAACCCCAACCACAGGCAGTGGAATAAGGGGTGCCTTTGGGGTGCCACCTGTTTTGCCACTGGCTTGACAGGTGACACAGGACTTACAAAATTCCTTTGTGTCCTCTGACATTCTTGGCCAATGAAACAAGGGAACAAGCCTGTCCCAAGTTTTCATTTGTCCCAAATGTCCAGCCAAGGGAATGTCGTGGGCTAGAGTTAGGAGGAACTCTCTGTATTGCAAGGGAATGACCAATCTCCTGGCTGCTCCAGGTTTAGGGTCCCTTGCCTCAGTATACAAGAGGTTGTCCTCACAGTAAACTCTGTAATAGTCACTGACATCCCCATTTTGCTGTTTGACAGCTTGCTGTCTTAGACCCTCTAGTGTGGGACAGGTCTGCTGTGCCACACTCAGCTCCTCCCTGGCTGGCCCCCTCCACCCAAAAGCTCAGCGGTGTCTGCTTCCAGCTCCTCTGGTGTAGGTTCTGCACAGGGTGGAAATTCTTCTTCCTCAGAAGTTGAATCCACTGTAGAGGGAGGGATAGTAGGTAGTGTTTTACCTTTACTAACCCTAGCTTTAGGGAGCACTTGGTCCATTGTTCCAGGATCCAAGTCACCCTGTCGTTTTTGCTTTTTGGCCTGAGCCCTTGTCAAAGCAAAAATATGCCCAGGAATGCCCAGCATTGCTGCATGAGCCTCCAACTCCACTTCTGCCCAAGCTGATGTCTCTAAATCGTTCCCTAGTAGACAGTCTACAGGTAAATCTGAGGCAACCACAACTTTCTTTGGACCACTAACCCCCCTCCCCTCCCCAGTTGAGATTCACAACAGCCATGGGGTGGCTAAGAGTGTTGTTATGAGCATCAGTCACTTGGTACTGGTGACCAAGAAGGTGTTGTTCAGGGTGGACCAGTTTCTCTATTACCATGGTAACACTGGCACCTGTGTCCCTGTAGGCCTGAACCTCAACACCATTTATTAGGGGAAGTTGCTTGTACTTATCCATATTAAGGGTACAAGCAACCAAGATGGCCAAATCAATGGCACCTTCAGAGACTAACACAGCCTCTGTGGTCTCCCTAACAAGACCAACCCCAACTAAATTACCAAAAGTGAGCCCAGCTACTCCCTTGGATTGGCTATTAGTAGGTTTGCTCCCACCACCACTGCTATTACTAGGGGCACTAGGTGTAGCAGCAGGGGTTGTGGTAGTGGGAGGCTTGGTGCTTTTCTTTGGACAACTGGGATCAGTTGTCCAATGGCCTTTTACTTTACATAAATAGCACCATGGTTTCTTGACTTGATTTGAAGAGGATTTGGGCCCACCACCCCCACCAGAGTGTTTTTGTGGGCCTGATGAAGACTCATTTTTAGATTTGTCCCCACCCTTGTCTGAAGACTTACCATCCTTCTTCTTGCCATCCTTGTCACCCCCTGTATGAACTTTTCGGTTCACCCTTGTTCTGACCCATTTGTCTGCCTTCTTTCCCAATTCATGGGGAGAGGTCAGATCTGAGTCCACTAGGTACTGGTGCAACAAATCAGACACACAATTATTAAGAATATGCTCTCTCAGGATTAAGGTATACAGGCTTTCATAGTCAGAAACTTTACTGCCATGTAACCACCCCTCCAAGGCCTTCACTGAATGGTCAACAAAGTCTACCCAGTCTTGTGAAGCCTCCTTTTGGGTTTATCTGAACTTGATCCTGTACTGTTCAGTGGTTAAGCCATAACCATCTAGGAGTGCATTCTTAAGAACTGTAAAATTATTGGCATCACTTTCCTTCACAGTAAGGAGTCTATCCCTACCCTTTCCACTGAAAGATAGCCATAGGATAGCAGCCCACTGCCTTTGAGGGACACCCTGTACAACACAGGCCCTCTCAAGTGCAGCAAACCACTTGTTAATGTCATCCCCCTCCTTGTAAGGGGGGACTATCTTGTGCAGATTCCTAGAATCATGCTCTTTAACAGGATTACTATCTGTAATACTGCTGCTGCCACCATGGGGTCCAAACCCCAACCTCTGTCTTTCTTTTTCTAAGTCAGATGCTTCCCTGTCTAGATCCAGCTGTTGCTTTTTCAGCTTCAGCCTGGATTCTTCCACTCTCAATCTATTGAGTTCCCTTTCTAACACTCTGTCTTCAGGGTGGGTGGGTTAGGCATGCCTTGACACAGAAGAATGGTGTGAATGAACAGAGGGAGACCTGTCCCTAACAGATGGCACTCTAACTACCTGGCCTAAAAGAGTAATTTCTATACTGTGATGAGAACTCACATCAGTACCAGCCCTGCTGAGGGGCAGGTTGGGAAGGTTCCCTTCTAACACTTTTACTGGGGCTGCCCCAGAATCAGAGTGTGAACCATCAGCTAATCTCTCACCAGATGTGCCAGCTATGGTCTTATCATTTTCAATGAGCATATTAACTAACAATTCTCTAGAGGGATTCTTCCCTACCCCTAAACCTCTATCAATGCAGAGACTCCTTGCACTTTTCCAGCTAAGGTGGTCATAGGCAGTGCTGGTCAGATCCAGAGTTTGACCTGTACCAGACATGATAGAAAAAGGTTTAAGGGACAGAAAACGAAAGAAAAAGTTTCAGAACTTTTTTAGGAACAGAAAAAAAACTTTTTCAACTTTTAAGAACTTTTTGAAAGTTTTAGAGGTACTTTTCAGCACTTAGCAATAGAGTAAGAGAAGAAAAGCAAAACATTTTGGTTAGGTGTACATACACTGAACTTGTTTTGTATATTTTTCTCTTATGAAAAGTACAAAATGACAAAGTGGTAAGTAGTTACAAGTACTTATCCCACCGCTGCACAACCAATGTAGGAGGCTGGCCTGATTTGTAGTGGTACCAAGGGGTACTTACACTCTGCACCAGGTCCAGTTATCTCTTATTAGTGTAGAAGAGGTGTCTAGCAGCTTAGGCTGATAGAAAAGGTAGCTTAGCAGAGCAGCTTAGGCTGAACTAGGAGACGTGTAAAGCTCCTACTATACCACTAGTGTCATATGCACAATATCATAAGAAAACACAATACACAAAGGTACTTTATTTTTATGACAATATGCCAAAAGTATCTCAGTGAGTACCCTCAGTATGAGGATAGCAAATATACACAAGATATATGTACACAATACCAAAATTATGCAGTAATAGCAATAGAAAGCAATGCAAGCAATGTACAGTCACAATAGATTGCAATGAGAGCACATAGGTATAGGGGCAACACAAACCATATACTCTAGAAGTGGAATGCGAACCACGAATGGACCCCAAACCTATGTGAGCTTGTAGAGGGTCGCAGGGACTGTAAGAAAACAGTGAGGGTTAGAAAAATAGCCCACCCCAAGACCCTGAAAAGTGGGTGCAAAGTGCACCTAAGTTCCCCAGAGAGCACAGAAGTCGTGATAGGGGAATTCTGCAAGAAAGACCAACACCAGCAATACAACAACAATGGATTTCCAGATGAGAGTACCTGTGGAACAAGGGGACCAAGTCCAAGAGTCACGATCAAGTCGGGAGTGGGCAGATGCCCAGGAAATGCCAGCTCTGGGTGCAAAGAAGCTGCCACCGGATAGTAGAAGCTGTGGATTCTGCAAGAACGAAGAGGACTTGCAACTTCCCCTTTGGAGGATGGATGTCCCATGTCGTGACGAAGCTTGCAGAGGTGTTTCCATGCAGAAAGGCTGCAAACAAGCCTTGCTAGCTGCAAGGGTCGCAGTTAGGGTTTTTGGATGCTGCTGTGGCCCAGGAGGGACCAGGATGTCGCCAATTGCGTGAGGAGACAGAGGGGGTGTCCAGCAAGACAAAGAGCCCACTCAGAAGCAAGCAGCACCCGCAGAAGTGCCAGAACAGGCACTACAAAGAAGAGTGAACCAGAGCTCACCCGAAGTCACAAAAGAAGGTCCCACGACGCCGGAGGACAACTCAGGAGGTCGTGCACTGCAGGTTAAAGTGTCGGGGACCCAGGCTTGGCTGTGTACAAAGCAAATCCTGGAAGAGTGCACAGAAGCCGGAGCAGCTGCAAATCATGCGGTACCCAGCAATCCAGTCTAGCGTGGGGAGGCAAGGACTTACCTCCACCAAACTTGGACTGAAGAGTCACTGGCCTGTGGGAGTCACTTGGACAGAGTTGCTGAGTTCCAGGGACCACGCTCGTCGTGCTGAGAGGGGACCCAAAGGACCCGTGATGCAGTCTTTTGGTGCCTGCGGTTGCAGGGGGAGGATTCCGTCGTCCCACGGCAGATTTCTTCGGAGCTTCTACTGCAGAGAGGAGGCAGACTACCCCCACAGCATGCACCACCAGGAAAATAGTCGAGAAGGCAGACAGATCAGCGTTACAAGGTCGCAGTAGTCGTCTTTGCTACTTTGTTGCAGTTTTGCAGGAGTCCAGAGCAGTCAGCGGTCGATTCCTTGGCAGAAGGTGAAGAGAGAGATGCAGAGGAACTCTGATGAGCTCTTGCATTCGTTATCTAAAGAATTCCCCAAAGCAGAGACCCTAAATAGCCAGAAAAGGTGGTTTGGCTAATTAGGAAGGAGGATAGGCTAGCAACACAGGTAAGAGCCTATCAGAAGCAGTCTCTGACGTCACCTGCTGGCCCTGGCCACTCAGAGCAGTCCAGTGTGCCAGCAGCACCTGTGTTTCCAAGATGGCAGAGGTCTGGAGCACACTGGAGGAGCTCTGGGCACCTCCCAGGGGAAGTGTAGGTCAGGGGAGTGGTCACTCCCCTTTCCTTTGTCCAGTTTCGCACCAGAGCAGGGCTGGGGGATCCCTGAACCGGTGTAGACTGGCTTATGCAGAGATGGGCACCATCTGTGCCCATCAAAGCATTTCCAGAGGCTGGGGGAGGCTACTCCTCCCCAGCCCTGACACCTTTTTCCAAAGGGAGAGGGTGTAACACCCTCTCTCTGAGGAAGTCCTTTGTTCTGCCTTCCTGGGCCAAGCCTGGCTTGATCCCAGGATGGCAGAAACCTGTCTGAGGGGTTGGCAGTAGCAGCAGCTGCAGTGAAACCCCGGGAAAGGTAGTTTGGCAGTACCCGGGTCTGTGCTAGAGACTCGGGGGATCATGGAATTGTCTCCCCAATGCCAGAATGGCATTGGGGTGACAATTCCATGATCTTAGACATGTTACATGGCCATGTTCGGAGTTACCATTGTGACGCTATACATATGTCGTGACATATGTATAGGTCACGTGTGTAATGGTGTCCCCGAACTCACAAAGTCCGGGGAATTTGCCCTGAACAATGTGGGGGCACCTTGGCTAGTGCCAGGGGGCCCACACACTAAGTAACTTAGTACCCAACCTTTACCAGGTAAAGGTTAGATATATAGGTGACTTATAAGTTACTTAAGTGCAGTGGTAAATGGCTGTGAAATAACGTGGACGTTATTTCACTAAGGCTGCAGTGGCAGGCCTGTGTAAGAATTGTCAGAGCTCCCTATGGGTGGCAAAAGAAATGCTGCAGCCCATAGGGATCTCCTGGAACCCCAATACCCTGGGACCTCAGTACCATATACTAGGGAATTATAAGGGTGTTCCAGTAAGCCAATGTAAATTGGTAAAAATGGTCACTAGCCTGTCAGTGACAATTTTGAAAGAAATGAGAGAGCATAACCCATGAGGTTCTGATTAGCAGAGCCTCAGTGAGACAGTTAGGCACCACACAGGGAACATATACATGCACACCTATGAGCACTGGGGCCCTGTGTGACAGGGTCCCAGTGACACATACATATAGGCCACAAACCTATGAGCACTGGGGTCCTGACTAGCAGGATCCCAGTGACACATAACAACCATACTGAAAACATGGTGTTTTCACTATGAGCACTGAGGCCTGGCCATCAGGATCCCAGTGAGACAGTGAAAACAGTGACAAACACCCTGACATACACTCACAAACAGGCCAAAAGTGGGGGTAACAAGGCTAGAAAGAGGCTACCTTCTCACACAACCCCCCCCCAAACGAAGGACAATAAGGCTAACCTTGGCCAGTTGAGACTTTATTGTCTAAGTGGTGATAAGTAGAGAGTAGCTCTGCAATAGACTGGTTACTCCCTTTATCATCCACTATATGGTTACTTCCCTGTGGGGATGTAAACCACCCTGTTTGAAGTTTTTTAGCTAAGCAACAATGTGAAGATGTATTTTCAGAGTTTCTATCAGTAAGTTTTAGTTTAGAGCAGTGAGAATTGTCCACTGAACCTATTTGTAGTGATGGAAATGCCAGACAGGGATGCTGTCTCAGAAAAGCCATAGCTGGGCAAAAACTTTGTCCATATGGCTGGAAGAGAGAACAGGGATGCTGTTTCTCTTGGGTTGGAGCAGGGCAGGGATGCTGTCCTATGAGCTCCACACTAGGGCAGGGATGCTGTCCTAAGTGTTGTGAGGCAGTGCAGAGTTTCTGCACTAAAGTTTCTCTGGGAGGGTTGGAGGGATGCTCCATGTTAACTAAAATGGTGCTCTTTTTCTCACCAATGTTAGTTATCCCACAGAGAGGTACTTCCACCTCAGGGAATCCAGCTTTGCCAGCTGATGATTCCCTTGGAACAGGTGCCACCCCAGGAGAGGTTTCTCCCACCACAGGAATAGTATCCTGAATGGTAGGGTGGTTAGGGGATACTGTGATACCCTTTTTACCTGTTGATGGAGAGGGATCCTGAGTTTTCAGGCCTTCTCTCCTTTGCTTTTTCATTTCACTTGAAATGAGAGGGAACAATTCCTCAGGGATGCCCAGCATGGCTGCATGGGCATAAAACTCTACATCAGCCCAACCTGAGGCCTCTAGGTCATTACCTAAGAGACAGTCTACAGGTAAGCTAGGTGATACCACCACCTGCTTAGGGCCAGTAACTCCACCCCAACTAAACTGAATTATAGCTAAGGGAAGAAACTTAGTGGAGTTATGGACATCAATAATCTTATACTGTTGTCCAATGATGTGTTGTTCAGGAGGCACTAGGTTTTCAGTCACCAAAGTGAAACTGGCACCTGTGTCCCTGTAGGCCAAGGCCTCAACACCATTTATTGAAACTGTCTGCCTGTACTTATCCATTGTAAGGGGACAAGCAGCCAGTGTGGCAAGGCCAATGCCACTAGGTGTGACAGAAACTGTCTTGGGACTGATGACATCAGTTTTCACTATGGACCCATAAGTGAACCCAACTACACCCTTTGCTTGACTGTTGCCAGCAGTCCCACCACTAGTACCACTACTGCTAGGGGCACTAGAGCTTGATGTATTAGTGGTGGTAGGCTCAGGGGGTTTACCTGGACAGGACTTATCCCCTGGCCTATGGCCTCTATTTTTACACACAAAGCACCAAGGCTTTTTAATGTGTGCAGGTTGGGAAGAAGAGGAAGAATTTGTTTTATCCCCACCCTCTGAAGAGTGTTTAAGATTTGAAGTGGGATCTTTGGTTTTACCCTTATCCCCATGCTTATCTTGAGATTTTTCACCATCTTTCTTCTTATTGCCATCTTTGTCACCCCCTGTATGAACTTTTCTGTTCACCCTTGTTCTGACCCATTTGTCTGCCTTCTTTCCCAATTCTTGGGGAGAGGTCAGATCAGAGTCTACCAGGTACTGGTGCAACAAATCAGACACACAATTATTAAGTATATGCTCTCTCAGGATTGTGTTATACAGGCTTTCATAATCAGTAACTTTACTGCCATGTAACCACCCCTCCAAGGCCTTCACTGAATGGTCAATGAAATCAACCCAGTCTTGTGAAGACTCCTTTTTGGTCTCTCTGAACTTTATCCTGTATTGTTCAGTGGTTAAGCCATAACCATCCAGGAGTGCATTCTTAAGAACTGTAAAATTATTGGCATCATTTTCTTTCACTGTAAGGAGCCTATCCCTACCTTTTCCACTAAATGATAGCCATAGGATAGCAGCCCACTGCTTTTGAGGGACATCCTGTACAGCACAGGCCCTCTCAAGTGCAGCAAACCACTTGTTAATGTCATCCCCCTCCTTATAAGGGGGAACTATCTTGTGCAGATTCCTGGAATCATGCTCTTTTGCAGGATGACTATGGGGAATACTGCTGCTGCCACCATGGGTTTCTAAACCCAACTTCTGTCTTTCCCTCTCTACTTCTAAAGACTGTCTATCCAAATCCAGCTGTTGCTTCTTGAGCTTCAGTCTGGTTTGTTCCACTCTCAATCTATTGAGCTCCCTTTCTAACAATCTGTCATCAGGGTGGGTGGGAGGGACATTTCTAGATACAGAGGTATGATGGGAATGAACAGAAGGAGAACTGTCCCTTACAGAGGGCACCCTAACAGCTTGGCTACCAGTATAATGTGAGAGCACACCATTAGTATGGTGTGATTCAACCTCTGTACCAACTATGCTAGACTGTCTAGTAATGGGCAGGCTGAGAAGTTTCTTTCCTGAACCTTTTCCTGGGGGAGTCCCTGGATCAGATTGAGAACCATTAGCTACTTTTTCTACAGATTGGGCACTTATGGCCTTATCCTGTACTCTAAGCATATTAATTAACAGTTCTAAGGAAGGATTCTTCCCTACACTCAAACCTCTCTCTATGCAGAGACTCCTTGCTCCTTTCCAGCTAAGGTGATCATATGCAAGTTTGGACAGTTCAACATTTTTTCCTGTGCCAGACATTTTTTAGAGAGAGTTAAAGTGATAGAAAAAGAGAAAAAAGTTTTCAGAACTTTTTGGAAAGACAGAAAAAAAAACTTTTTAAACTTTTAAGAACTTTTTGAAAGTTTTAGGAGTACTTTTCAGCACTTAGAAAAGAGTGAAAAAGAGGAAATGCAAAACTTTTTGGCTATGTGTATATACACTGACCTTGTTTTGTATATTTTTCTCTTATGAAAAGTACAATGACAAGAGTGGTAAGTAGTCTCAAGCACTTATCCCACCACTGCACAACCAATGTAGGAGGCTGGACTGGCTTGTAGTGAGTACCAAGGGGTACTTGCACCTTGCACCAGGCCCAGTTATCCCTTATTAGTGTATAGGGTGTCTAGCAGCTTAGGCTGATAGATAATGGTAGCTTAGCAGAGCAGCTTAGGCTGAACTAGGAGACATGTGAAGCTACTACAGTACCACTTAGTGTCATATGCACAATATCATAAGAAAACACAATACACAGTTATACTAAAAATAAAGGTACTTTATTTTTATGACAATATGCCAAAGTATCTTAGAGTGTACCCTCAGTGAGAGGATAGGAAATATACACAAGATATATATACACAATAGCAAAAATATGCAGTATAGTCTTAGAAAACAGTGCAAACAATGTATAGTTACAATAGGATGCAATGGGGAAACATAGGGATAGGGGCAACACAAACCATATACTCCAGAAGTGGAATGTGAACCACGAATGGACCCCAAACCTATGTGACCCTGTAGAGGGTCGCTGGGACTATTAGAAAATAGTGAGAGTTAGAAAAATAACCCTCCCCAAGACCCTGAAAAGTGAGTGCAAAGTGCACTAAAGTTCCCCTAAGGACAAAATAGTCGTGTTAGAGGGAAAATGCAAGGAAAACACAAATCAGCAATGCAACAACGATGGATTCCTGACTGAGGGTACCTGTGGAACAAGGGGACCAAGTCCAAAAGTCACAAGCAACTCGGAGATGGGCAGATGCCCAAGAAATGCCAGCGGTTGGTGCAAAGAAGCTCTTACTAGGCTGAAGAACTGTGAATACTGCAGGAACGACAAGGGCTAGAGACTTCCCCTTTGGAGGATGGATCCCCCACGCCTTGGAGAGTCGTGCAGAAGTGTTTTCCCGCCGGATGGACGCCAACAAACCTTGCTACACGCAAATCGTGCGTTTGGCGTTTTTGGACGCTGCTGGGGCCCAGGAGGGACCAGGAGGTCGCAAATTGGACCTGCAGAGAGAGGGGATGTCGAGCAAGACAAAGAGCCCTCACTGAAGCAGGTAGCACCCGGAGAAGTGCCAGAAACAGGCACTACGAGGATGCGTGAAACGGTGCTCGCCGAAGTTGCACAAAGGAGTCCCACGTCGCCGGAGACCAACTTAGAAAGTCGTGCAATGCAGGTTAGAGTGCCGTGGCCCCAGGCTTGGCTGTGCACGAAGGATTTCCGCCGGAAGTGCACAGGGGCCGGAGTAGCTTGCAAAGTCGCGGTTCCCAGCAATGCAGCCCAGCGAGGTGAGGCAAGGACTTACCTCCACCAAACTTGGGCTGAAGAGTCACTGGACTGTGGGGGTCACTTGGACGGTGTCGCTGGATTCGAGGGACCTCGCTCGTTGTGCTGAGAGGAGACCCAAGGGACCGGTAATGCAGCTTTTTGGTGCCTGCGGTTGCAGGGGGAAGATTCCGTCGACCCACGGGAGATTTCTTCGGAGCTTCTGGTGCAGAGAGGAGGCAGACTACCCCCACAGCATGCACAAGCAGGAAAACAGTCGAGAAGGCGGCAGGATCAGCGTTACAGAGTTGCAGTAGTCGTCTTTGCTACTATGTTGCAGGTTTGCAGGCTTCCAGCGCGGTCAGCGGTCGATTCCTTATCAGAAGGTGAAGAGAGAGATGCAGAGGAACTCGGCTGAGCTCATGCATTCGTTATCTAAAGTTTCCCCAGAGACAGAGACCCTAAATAGCCAGAAAAGAGGGTTTGGCTACCTAGGAGAGAGGAAAGGCTACTAACACCTGAAGGAGCCTATCAGCAGGAGTCTCTGACGTCACCTGGTGGCACTGGCCACTCAGAGCAGTCCAGTGTGCCAGCAGCACCTCTGTTTCCAAGATGGCAGAGGTCTGGAGCACACTGGAGGAGCTCTGGACACCTCCCAGGGGAGGTGCAGGTCAGGGGAGTGGTCACTCCCCTTTCCTTTGTCCAGTTTCGCGCCAGAGCAGGGGCTAAGGGGTCCCTGAACCGGTGTAGACTGGCTTATGCAGAATTGGGCACATCTGTGCCCAACAAAGCATTTCCAGAGGCTGGGGGAGGCTACTCCTCCCCTGCCTTCACACCATTTTCCAAAGGGAGAGGGTGTCACACCCTCTCTCAGAGGAAGTTCTTTGTTCTGCCATCCTGGGCCAGGCCTGGCTGGACCCCAGGAGGGCAGCTGCCTGTCTGAGGGGTTGGCAGCAGCAGCAGCTGCAGTGAAACCCCAAGAAGGGCAGTCTGGCAGTACCAGGGTCTGTGCTACAGACCACTGGGATCATGGAATTGTACCAACAATGCCAGGATGGCATAGAGGGGGCAATTCCATGATCATAGACATGTTACATGGCCATATTCGGAGTTACCATGGTGAAGCTACATATAGGTAGTGACCTATATGTAGTGCACGCGTGTAATGGTGTCCCCGCACTCACAAAGTTCAGTGAATTGGCTCTGAACAATGTGGGGGCACCTTGGCTAGTGCCAGGGTGCCCTCACACTAAGTAACTTTGCACCTAACCTTTACCAGGTAAAGGTTAGACATATAGGTGACTTATAAGTTACTTAAGTGCAGTGTAAAATGGCTGTGACATAACGTGGACGTTATTTCACTCAGGCTGCAGTGGCAGGCCTGTGTAAGAATTGTCAGAGCTCCCTATGGGTGGCAAAAGAAATGCTGCAGCCCATAGGGATCTCCTGGAACCCCAATACCCTGGGTACCTCAGTACCATATACTAGGGAATTATAAGGGTGTTCCAGTAAGCCAATGTAAATTGGTAAAAATGGTCACTAGCCTGTCAGTGACAATTTTGAAAGAAATGAGAGAGCATAACCACTGAGGTTCTGATTAGCAGAGCCTCAGTGAGACAGTTAGGCACCACACAGGGAACATATACATGCACACCTATGAGCACTGGGGCCCTGTGTGACAGGGTCCCAGTGACACATACATATAGGCCACAAACCTATGAGCACTGGGGTCCTGACTAGCAGGATCCCAGTGACACATAACAACCATACTGAAAACATGGTGTTTTCACTATGAGCACTGAGGCCTGGCCATCAGGATCCCAGTGAGACAGTGAAAACAGTGACAAACACCCTGACATACACTCACAAACAGGCCAAAAGTGGGGGTAACAAGGCTAGAAAGAGGCTACTTTCTCACAATAACCACTGAGGTTCTGGTTAGAAGAGCCTCAGTGATACAGTTAGGCACCACACAGGGAACACATACAGGGCACATACTGTGAGCACTGGGGTCTTGCCTGGCAGGATCCCAGTGACACAAGGGCTAAAATACACAACTATACAGTGAAAATGGGGGTAACATGCCAGGCAAGATGGTACTTTCTATAGGAGGCTTGTAGGAGGCTGGACTGGCTTGTAGTGAGTACCAAGGGGTACTTGCACCTTGCACCAGGCCCAGTTATCCCTTATTAGTGTATAGGGTGTCTAGCAGCTTAGGCTGATAGATAATGGTAGCTTAGCAGAGCAGCTTAGGCTGAACTAGGAGACGTGTGAAGCTAATACAGTACCACTTAGTGTCATATGCACAATATCATAAGAAAACACAATACACAGTTATACTAAAAATAAAGGTACTTTATTTTTATGACAATATGCCAAAGTATCTTAGAGTGTACCCTCAGTGAGAGGATAGGAAATATACACAAGATATATATACACAATAGCAAAAATATGCAGTATAGTCTTAGAAAACAGTGCAAACAATGTATAGTTACAATAGGATGCAATGGGGAAACATAGGGATAGGGGCAACACAAACCATATACTCCAAAAGTGGAATGCGAACCACGAATGGACCCCAAACCTATGTGACCTTGTAGAGGGTCGCTGGGACTATTAGAAAATAGTGAGAGTTAGAAAAATAACCCTCCCCAAGACCCTGAAAAGTGAGTGCAAAGTGCACTAAAGTTCCCCTAAGGACAAAGTAGTCGTGTTAGAGGAATAATGCAGGAAAGACACAAACCAGCAATGCAACAACTGTGGATTTCCAATCTAGGGTACCTGTGGAACAAGGGGACCAAGTCCAAAAGTCACAAGCAAGTCGGAGTTGGGCAGATGCCCAGGAAATGCCAGCTGCGGGTGCAAAGAAGCTTCGACTGGACAGAAGAAGCTGAGGTTTCTGCAGTAACGAAAAGGGCTAGAGACTTCCCCTTTGGTGGACGGATCCCTCTTGCCTCGGAGAGTCGTGCAGAAGTGTTTTCCCGCCGGAAGGACGCCAACAAGCCTTTCTAGACGCAAATCGTGCGTTTGGCGTTTTTGGACGCTGCTGGGGACCAGGAGGTCGCAAATTGGACCTGAAGAGAGAGGGGACGTCGCGCAAGACAAAGAGCCCTCACTGAAGCAGGTAGCACCCGGAGAAGTGCCAGAAACAGGCACTACGAGGATGCGTGAAACGGTGCTCGCCGAAGTTGCACAAAGGAGTCCCACGTCGCCGGAGACCAACTTAGAAAGTCGTGCAATGCAGGTTAGAGTGCCGTGGACCCAGGCTTGGCTGTGCACGAAGGATTTCCGCCGGAAGTGCACAGGGGCCGGAGTAGCTGCAAAGTCGCGGTTCCCAGCAATGCAGCCCAGCGAGGTGAGGCAAGGACTTACCTCCACCAAACTTGGGCTGAAGAGTCACTGGACTGTGGGGGTCACTTGGACAGAGTCGCTGGATTCGAGGGACCTCGCTCGTCGTGCTGAGAGGAGACCCAAGGGACCGGTAATGCAGCTTTTTGGTGCCTGCGGTTGCAGGGGGAAGATTCCGTCGACCCACGGGAGATTTCTTCGGAGCTTCTGGTGCAGAGAGGAGGCAGGCTACCCCAACGGCATGCACAAGCAAGAAAACAGTCGAGAAGGCGGCAGGATCAGCGTTACAGAGTTGCAGTAGTCGTCTTTGCTACTATGTTGCAGGTTTGCAGGCTTCCAGCGCGGTCAGCGGTCGTTTCCTTATCAGAAGGTGAAGAGAGAGATGCAGAGGAACTCGGATGAGCTCTTGCATTCGTTATCTAAAGTTTCCCCAGAGACAGAGACCCTAAATAGCCAGAAAAGAGGGTTTGGCTACCTAGGAGAGAGGAAAGGCTACTAACACCTGAAGGAGCCTATCAGCAGGAGTCTCTGACGTCACCTGGTGGCACTGGCCACTCAGAGCAGTCCAGTGTGCCAGCAGCACCTCTGTTTCCAAGATGGCAGAGGTCTGGAGCACACTGGAGGAGCTCTGGACACCTCCCAGGGGAGGTGCAGGTCAGGGGAGTGGTCACTCCCCTTTCCTTTGTCCAGTTTCGCGCCAGAGCAGGGGCTAAGGGGTCCTTGAACCGGTGTAGACTGGCTTATGCAGAATTGGGCACATCTGTGCCCAAGAAAGCATTTCCAGAGGCTGGGGGAGGCTACTCCTCCCCTGCCTTCACACCATTTTCCAAAGGGAGAGGGTGTCACACCCTCTCTCAGAGGAAGTTCTTTGTTCTGCCATCCTGGGCCAGGCCTGGCTGGACCCCAGGAGGGCAGCTGCCTGTCTGAGGGCAGCAGCTGCAGTGAAACCCCAGGAAGCAGCTGCAGTGAAACCCCAGGAAGGGCAGTTTGGCAGTACCAGGGTCTGTGCTACAGACCACTGGGATCATGGGATTGTGCCAACTATGCCAGGATGGTATAGAGGGGGCAATTCCATGATCATAGACATGTTACATGGCCATATTCGGAGTTACCATGGTGAAGCTACATATAGGTAGTGACCTATATGTAGTGCACGCGTGTAATGGTGTCCCCGCACTCACAAAGTTCAGGGAATTGGCTCTGAACAATGTGGGGGCACCTTGGCTAGTGCCAGGGTGCCCTCACACTAAGTAACTTTGCACCTAACCTTTACCAGGTAAAGGTTAGACATATAGGTGACTTATAAGTTACTTAAGTGCAGTGTAAAATGGCTGTGAAATAACGTGGACGTTATTTCACTCAGGCTGCAGTGGCAGGCCTGTGTAAGAATTGTCAGAGCTCCCTATGGGTGGCAAAAGAAATGCTGCAGCCCATAGGGATCTCCTGGAACCCCAATACCCTGGGTACCTCAGTACCATATACTAGGGAATTATAAGGGTGTTCCAGTAAGCCAATGTAAATTGGTATAAATGGTCACTAGCCTGTTAGTGACAATTTGGAAAGAAATGAGAGAGCATAACCACTGAGGTTCTGATTAGCAGAGCCTCAGTGAGACAGTTAGTCACTACACAGGTAACACATTCAGGCACACTTATGAGCACTGGGGCCCTGGGTTACCAGGGTCCCAGTGACACATACAACTAAAACAACATATATACAGTGAAAAATGGGGGTAACATGCCAGGCAAGATGGTACTTTCCTACACAACCCCCCCCCAAACGAAGGACAATAAGACTAGCCATGACCTGATGAGTCTTCATTGTCTAAGTGGAAATATCTGGAGAGTCCATCTGCATTGGAGTGGCTACTCCCAGGTCTATGTTCCACTGTATAGTCCATTCCCTGTAGGGATATGGACCACCTCAACAATTTAGGATTTTCACCTTTCATTTGTTTTAGCCAAAGTAGAGGTTTGTGGTCTGTCTGAACAATGAAGTGAGTGCCAAATAGGTATGGCCTCAACTTCTTCAGAGCCCAGACCACAGCAAAGGCCTCCCTCTCAATGGCAGACCAACGCTTTTCTCTAGGGGTCAACCTTCTACTAATAAAAGCAACAGGTTGATCCTGGCCCTCAGAATTAAGTTGTGATAGGACTGCCCCTACTCCTAATTCAGATGCATCAGTTTGGACATAGAATTTTTTAGAGTAACAAGGGCTTTTCAGGACAGGTGCAGAGCACATGGCCTGCTTCAGCTCCTCAAAAGCTTTCTGACAGTTTGCTGTCCATAATACCTTTTTAGGCATTTTCTTGGATGTGAGGTCATTAAGAGGGGCTGCAATGGAGCCATAGTTCTTAATGAACCTCCTGTAATACCCAGTGAGGCCTAGGAAGGCTCTCACCTGAGTCTGAGTGGTAGGGGGAACCCAATCAATAATAGTTTGGAATTTCCCCTGAAGTGGTGCAATCTGTTCCCCACCAACAAGGTGTCCCAGATAAACCACCTTACCCTGCCCTATCTGGCACTTTGAAGCCTTGATAGTGAGGCCTGCCTTTTGCAGGGCCTCCAAAACTTTCCATAGGTGGACCAGGTGATCATCCCAGCTGGAGCTAAAGACAGCTATATCGTCCAAATATGCTGCACTGAAAGCTTCCAGCCCTTGCAGGACTGTGTTCACCAACCTCTGAAAAGTGGCAGGTGCATTTTTCAAACCAAAAGGCATTACAGTAAACTGGTAATGTCCTCCAATGGTAGAAAATGCAGTCTTAGGTTTAGCATCTTCTGACAATTTGATCTGCCAATACCCTGCAGTCAAATCAAAAGTGCTTAGATACTTGGCAGATGCCAGTGTATCTATGAGCTCATCTGCCCTGGGTATAGGGTGAGCATCAGTTTTGGTTACCAAGTTGAGACCTCTATAGTCTACACAAAACCGCATTTCCTTCTTTCCATCTTTAGAATTGGGTTTTGGTACCAGTACCACAGGAGAAGCCCATGGACTGTCAGAGTGCTCAACCACTCCTAGTTCCAACATGTTCTGAACTTCTTGCTTTATGCAGTCCCTGACATGGTCAGGCTGCCTATAGATCTTACTTTTGACAGGTAAACTGTCTCCAGTATCTATAGTGTGCTCACACCAAGAAGTGGTGCCTGGCACAGTAGAGAAGAGTTCTGAAAATTGTCCTAGGAGATTTATGCAATTATCTTTCTGCTCAGCAGTAAGACAATCAGCCAAAACTACACCTTCCACAAGAGCATCTTGTTCTGTGGAAGAGAAGAGATCAGGTAGAGGATCACTGTCTTCTTCCTGTCCCTCATCAGTTGCCATGAGCAGGGTGAGATCAGCCCTGTCATAGTAGGGTTTCAGGCGGTTGACATGGAGCACCCTAAGGGGACTCCTGGCAGTGCCTAAGTCAACCAAGTAGGTGACTTCACCCTTCTTTTCAACAATTGTGTGGGGACCACTCCATTTATCTTGGAGTGCTCTTGGGGCCACAGGCTCCAAGACCCACACTTTCTGCCCTGGTTGGTACTGAACCAAAACAGCCTTCTGATCATGCCATTGCTTCTGGAGCTCTTGGCTGGCCTGAAGGTTTTTACTGGCCTTTTTCATGTACTCAGCCATCCTTGATCTGAGGCCAAGTACATAGTCCACAATATCCTGCTTAGGAGCTTTTAAAGGTTGTTCCCAACCCTCCTTTACAAGTGTAAGTGGACCCCTAACAGGGTGTCCAAAAAGAAGTTCAAAGGGGCTGAAGCCCACTCCTTTCTGGGGTACCTCCCTGTAGGCAAAAAGGAGGCATGGTAGAAGGATATCCCATCTCCTGCGGAGTTTTTCAGGGAGACCCATAATCATGCCTTTGAGAGTTTTATTAAATCTCTCCACCAGTCCATTTGTTTGTGGATGATAGGGTGTTGTGAACTTGTACGTTACACCACACTCCTTCCACATGGCCTTTAAGTATGCAGACATGAAATTGCTTCCTCTGTCTGATACTACTTCCTTTGGGAAGCCCACCCTGGAAAATATTCCCAGGAGGGCCTTTGCCACTGCAGGAGCTGTAGTGGTCCTTAAAGGAATTGCTTCAGGATATCTTGTGGCATGGTCCACTACCACCAAGATAAACCTATTGCCTGAAGCAGTAGGAGGGTCAAGGGGGCCAACTATGTCAACCCCTACCCTTTCAAAGGGAACCCCAACCACAGGCAGTGGGATAAGGGGTGCCTTTGGGGTGCCACCTGTCTTGCCACTGGCTTGACAGGTTTCACATGACTTGCAAAATTATTTTGTGTCCTCAGACATCCTAGGCCAATGAAACAGGGGAACAAGCCTGTCCCAAGTTTTCATTTGTCCTAGATGCCCAGCTAAGGGAATGTCATGTGCCAGTGTTAGGAGGAACTTTCTGTACTCCTGAGGAATCACTAATCTCCTGGCAGCTCCAGGTTTAGGATCCCTATGCTCAGTGTACAAGAGGTTGTCCTCCCAGTAAACTCTGTGAGAGTCACTGACATCCCCATTAGCCTGTTTGACAGCTTGCTGTCTGAGACCCTCTAATGTGGGACAGGTTTGCTGTGCCACACTCAGCTCCTCTCTGGCAGGCCCCCCTTCACCCAAAAGCTCAGCAGTGTCTGCTTCCAGCTCCTCTGGTGTAGGTTCTGCACAGGGAGTGAATTCTTCTTCCTCAGAAGTTGAATCCACTGTAGAGGGAGGGATAGTAGGAAGTGGTTTGCTTCTACTAGCCCTAGCTTTAGGGAGCACTTGGTCCATTGTTCCAGGATCCAAGCTTCCCTGTCCTTTTTTCTTTTTGGCCTGAGCCCTTGTCAAAGCAAAAATATGCCCTGGGATGCCCAGCATTGCTGCATGGGCCTCCAACTCCACATCTGACCAAGCTGATGTCTCCAAATCATTCCCTAATAGACAGTCTACAGGTAAATCTGAAGCTACCACAACTTTCTTTGGACCAGTTACCCCCCCCCAGTTGAGATTTACAACAGCCATGGGGTGGCTTTGTGTTATGTTGTGAGCATTGGTTACTTGGTACTGGTGTCCAAGTATGTGTTGTTCAGGGTGCACCAGTTTCTCAATCACCATTGTGACACTGGCACCTGTGTCCCTGTAGGCCTGGACCTCAACACCATTTATTAGGGTTAGTTGCTTGTACTTCTCCAAGTTATGGGGGCAAGCAACCAAAGTGGCTAAATCAATAGCCCCTTCAGAGACTAAAGTAGCCTCTGTGGTCTCCCTAATCAGACCAACCCCAACTAAATTACCAAAAGTGAGCCCAGCTACTCCCTTGGATTGGCTATTAGTAGGTTTGCTCCCACCACCACTGCTATTAGTAGGGACACTAGGTGTAGCAGTAGGGGTTGTAGTGGTAGGAGCTGTGGTGCCTTTCTTTGGACAACTGGGATCTGTTGTCCAATGGCCTTTTATTTTACATAAATAGCACCATGGTTTCTTTTCCTTGTTCTGATTAAAGGAGGATTTGGACCCACCACCCCCACCAGAGTGTTTTTGTGGGCCTGATGAAGACTCATTTTTAGATTTGTCCCCACCCTTGTCAGAAGACTTACCATCCTTCTTTTTGTTGCCATCTTTGTCACCCCCTGTATGAACTTTTCTGTTCACTCTTGTTCTGACCCATTTGTCTGCCTTCTTTCCCAATTCTTGGGGAGAGGTCAGATCAGAGTCCACCAAGTACTGGTGCAACAAATCAGACACACAATTATTAAGAATATGCTCTCTCAGGATCAAGTTATACAGGCTGTCATAATCAGTAACTTTACTGCCACGTAACCACCCCTCCAAGGCCTTCACTGAATGGTCAATAAAATCAACCCAGTCTTGTGAAGACTCCTTTTTGGTCTCTCTGAACTTTATCCTGTACTGTTCAGTGGTTAAGCCATAACCATCCAGGAGTGCATTCTTAAGAACTTGGAAATTATTAGCATCATTTTCTTTTACAGTAAGGAGCCTATCCCTACCTTTTCCACTAAATGATAGCCATAGGATAGCAGCCCACTGCCTTTGAGGGACATCCTGTACAACACAGGCCCTCTCAAGTGCAGCAAACCACTTGTTAATGTCATCCCCCTCCTTATAAGGGGGAACTATCTTGTGCAGATTCCTGGAATCATGCTCTTTTGCAGGATGACTATGGGGAATACTGCTGCTGCCACCATGGGTTTCTTAACCCAACTTTTGTCTTTCCTTCTCTAATTCAAAAGACTGTCTATCCAAATCCAGCTGTTGCTTTTTAAGCTTCAGTCTGGTTTGTTCCACCCTCAACTTATTGAGTTCCCTCTCTAACATTCTGTCATCAGGGTTGGTGGGAGGGACATTTCTAGAAACAGAGCTATGATGGGAATGAACAGAAGGAGACCTGTCCCTTACAGAAGCCACCCTAACAGCTTGGTTTACAGAAACATTACTACCAGTATGGTGAGAATATATGCTTTTGCTATGATGTGAGACAACATTATTTATTTGGTGTGGCTCATCATCATTACCATCTATGCTAGATTGTCTAGTAATGGGCAGGCTAGGAAGTTTCTTTCCTGAATCTTTTCCTGGGGGAGTCCCTGAATCAGATTGGGAACTATTAGGTACTTTTTCAACAGATGGGGCACCTATGGCCTTATCCTGTTCTCTAAGCATGTTAAGTAACAGTTCCAAGGAAGGATTTTTCCCTACACTCAAACCTCTCTCTATACAGAGACTCCTTGCTCTTTTCCAGCTAAGGTTGTCATATGCAAGTTTGGACAGATCAACACTTTGGCCTGTGCCAGACATTTTTTAGAGAGAGTTAAAGTGATAGAAAAAGAGAAAAAAGTTTTCAGAACTTTTTGGAAAGACAGAAAAAAAACTTTTTAAACTTTTCAGAACTTTTTGAAAGTTTAGAAGAACTTTTCAGCACTTAGAAAAGAGTGAAAAGAGAAAATGCAAAACTTTTTGGCTATGTGTATATACACTGACCTTGTTTTGTATATTTTTCTCTTATGAAAAGTACAATGACAAGAGTGGTAAGTAGTCTCAAGCACTTATCCCACCACTGCACAACCAATGTAGGAGGCTGGACTGGCTTGTAGTGAGTACCAAGGGGTACTTGCACCTTGCACCAGGCCCAGTTATCCCTTATTAGTGTATAGGGTGTCTAGCAGCTTAGGCTGATAGATAATGGTAGCTTAGCAGAGCAGCTTAGGCTGAACTAGGAGACGTGTGAAGCTAATACAGTACCACTTAGTGTCATATGCACAATATCATAAGAAAACACAATACACAGTTATACTAAAAATAAAGGTACTTTATTTTTATGACAATATGCCAAAGTATCTTAGAGTGTACCCTCAGTGAGAGGATAGGAAATATACACAAGATATATATACACAATAGCAAAAATATGCAGTATAGTCTTAGAAAACAGTGCAAACAATGTATAGTTACAATAGGATGCAATGGGGAAACATAGGGATAGGGGCAACACAAACCATATACTCCAAAAGTGGAATGCGAACCACGAATGGACCCCAAACCTATGTGACCTTGTAGAGGGTCGCTGGGACTATTAGAAAATAGTGAGAGTTAGAAAAATAACCCTCCCCAAGACCCTGAAAAGTGAGTGCAAAGTGCACTAAAGTTCCCCTAAGGACAAAGTAGTCGTGTTAGAGGAATAATGCAGGAAAGACACAAACCAGCAATGCAACAACTGTGGATTTCCAATCTAGGGTACCTGTGGAACAAGGGGACCAAGTCCAAAAGTCACAAGCAAGTCGGAGATGGGCAGATGCCCAGGAAATGCCAGCTGCGGGTGCAAAGAAGCTTCGACTGGACAGAAGAAGCTGAGGTTTCTGCAGGAACGAAAAGGGCTAGAGACTTCCCCTTTGGAGGACGGATCCCACTTGCCTTGGAGAGTCGTGCAAAAGTGTTTTCCCGCCGGAAGGACGCCAACAAGCCTTTCTAGACGCAAATCGTGCGTTTGACGTTTTTGGACGCTGCTGGGGCCCAGGAGGGACCAGGAGATCGCAAATTGGACCTGAAGAGAGAGGGGACGTCGCGCAAGACAAAGAGCCCTCACTGAAGCAGGTAGCACCCGGAGAAGTGCCAGAAACAGGCACTACGAGGATGCGTGAAACGGTGCTCGCCGAAGTTGCACAAAGGAGTCCCACGTCGCCGGAGACCAACTTAGAAAGTCGTGCAATGCAGGTTAGAGTGCCGTGGACCCAGGCTTGGCTGTGCACGAAGGATTTCCGCCGGAAGTGCACAGGGGCCGGAGTAGCTGCAAAGTTGCGGTTCCCAGCAATGCAGCCCAGCGAGGTGAGGCAAGGACTTACCTCCACCAAACTTGGGCTGAAGAGTCACTGGACTGTGGGGGTCACTTGGACAGAGTCGCTGGATTCGAGGGACCTCGCTCGTCGTGCTGAGAGGAGACCCAAGGGACCGGTAATGCAGCTTTTTGGTGCCTGCGGTTGCAGGGGGAAGATTCCGTCGACCCACGGGAGATTTCTTCGGAGCTTCTGGTGCAGAGAGGAGGCAGGCTACCCCCACGGCATGCACAAGCAAGAAAACAGTCGAGAAGGCGGCAGGATCAGCGTTACAGAGTTGCAGTAGTCGTCTTTGCTACTATGTTGCAGGTTTGCAGGCTTCCAGCGCGGTCAGCGGTCGTTTCCTTATCAGAAGGTGAAGAGAGAGATGCAGAGGAACTCGGATGAGCTCTTGCATTCGTTATCTAAAGTTTCCCCAGAGACAGAGACCCTAAATAGCCAGAAAAGAGGGTTTGGCTACCTAGGAGAGAGGATAGGCTACTAACACCTGAAGGAGCCTATCAGCAGGAGTCTCTGACGTCACCTGGTGGCACTGGCCACTCAGAGCAGTCCAGTGTGCCAGCAGCACCTCTGTTTCCAAGATGGCAGAGGTCTGGAGCACACTGGAGGAGCTCTGGACACCTCCCAGGGGAGGTGCAGGTCAGGGGAGTGGTCACTCCCCTTTCCTTTGTCCAGTTTCGCGCCAGAGCAGGGGCTAAGGGGTCCCTGAACCGGTGTAGACTGGCTTATGCAGAATTGGGCACATCTGTGCCCAACAAAGCATTTCCAGAGGCTGGGGGAGGCTACTCCTCCCCTGCCTTCACACCATTTTCCAAAGGGAGAGGGTGTCACACCCTCTCTCAGAGGAAGTTCTTTGTTCTGCCATCCTGGGCCAGGCCTGGCTGGACCCCAGGAGGGCAGCTGCCTGTCTGAGGGGTTGGCAGCAGCAGCAGCTGCAGTGAAACCCCAGGAAGGGCAGTTTGGCAGTACCAGGGTCTGTGCTACAGACCACTGGGATCATGGGATTGTGCCAACTATGCCAGGATGGTATAGAGGGGGCAATTCCATGATCATAGACATGTTACATGGCCATATTCGGAGTTACCATGGTGAAGCTACATATAGGTAGTGACCTATATGTAGTGCACGCGTGTAATGGTGTCCCCGCACTCACAAAGTTCAGGGAATTGGCTCTGAACAATGTGGGGGCACCTTGGCTAGTGCCAGGGTGCCCTCACACTAAGTAACTTTGCACCTAACCTTTACCAGGTAAAGGTTAGATATATAGGTGACTTATAAGTTACTTAAGTGCAGTGTAAAATGGCTGTGAAATAACGTGGACGTTATTTCACTCAGGCTGCAGTGCCAGGCCTGTGTAAGAATTGTCAGAGCTCCCTATGGGTGGCAAAAGAAATGCTGCAGCCCATAGGGATCTCCTGGAACCCCAATACCCTGGGTACCTCAGTACCATATACTAGGGAATTATAAGGGTGTTCCAGTAAGCCAATGTAAATTGGTATAAATGGTCACTAGCCTGTTAGTGACAATTTGGAAAGAAATGAGAGAGCATAACCACTGAGGTTCTGATTAGCAGAGCCTCAGTGAGACAGTTAGTCACTACACAGGTAACACATTCAGGCACACTTATGAGCACTGGGGCCCTGGGTTACCAGGGTCCCAGTGACACATACAACTAAAACAACATATATACAGTGAAAAATGGGGGTAACATGCCAGGCAAGATGGTACTTTCCTACAAGGCTGGCCTGGATTGTAGTGGGTACCAAGGGGTACTTACACTCTGTACCAGATCCAGTTATCCCTTATTAGTGTAGAAGAGGTGTTTCTAGCAGCTTAGGCTGATAGAAGGTAGCTATAGCAGAGCAGCTTAGGCTGAACTAGGAGACATGCAAAGCTCCTACTATACCACTGGTGTCATATGCACGATATCATAACAAAACACAATACACAGATATACTAAAAATAAAGGTACTTTATTTTTATGAAAATATGCCAAAAGTATCTCAGTGAGTACCCTCAGTACGAGGATGCCAAATATACACAAGATATATGTACACAATACCAAAAATATGCAGTAATAGCAAAAGGAAGTAATGCAAACAATGTAGTTACAGTAGATTGCAATAGGAGCACATAGGTATAGGGGCAACACAAACCATATACTCCAAAAGTGGAATGCGAACCACAAATGGACCCCAAACCTATGTGAGCTTGTAGAGGGTCGCTGGGACTGTAAGAAAACAGTGAGGGTTAGAAAAATAGCCCACCCCAAGTGTAGGAAAGTACCATCTTGCCTGGCATGCTACCCCCATTTTTCACTGTATATATGTTGTTTTAGCTGTATGTGTCACTGGGACCCTGGTAACCCAGGGCCCCAGTGCTCATAAGTGTTCCTGAATGTGTTACCTGTGTAGTGACTAACTGTCTCACTGAGGCTCTGCTAATCAGAACCTCAGTGGTTATGCTCTCTCATTTCTTTCCAAATTGTCACTAACAGGCTGGTGACCATTTTTACCAATTTACATTGGCTTACTGGAACACCCTTATAATTCCCTAGTATATGGTACTGAGGTACCCAGGATATTGGGGTTCCAGGAGATCCCTATGGGCTGCAGCATTTCTTTTGCCACCCATAGGGAGCTCTGACAATTCTTACACAGGCCTGCCACTGCAGCCTGAGTGAAATAACGCCCACGTTATTTCACAGCCATTTTACACTGCACTTAAGTAACTTATAAGTCACCTATATGTTTAACCTTTACCTGGTAAAGGTTAGGTGCAAAGTTACTTAGTGTGAGGGCACCCTGGCACTAGCCAAGGTGCCCCTACATTGTTCACAGCCAATTCCCTGAACTTTGTGAGTGCGGGGACACCATTACACGCGTGCACTACATATAGGTCACTACCTATATGTAGCTTCACAATGGTAACTCCGAATATGGCCATGTAACATGTCTATGATCATGGAATTGCCCCCTCTATGCCATCCTGGCATAGTTGGCACAATCCCATGATCCCAGTGGCCTGTAGCACAGACCCTGGTACTGCCAAACTGCCCTTCCTGGGGTTTCACTGCAGCTGCTGCTGCTGCCAACCCCTCAGACAGGCATCTGCCCTCCTGGGGTCCAGCCAGGCCTGGCCCAGGATTGCAGAACAAAGAACTTCCTCTGAGAGAGTGTGTGACACCCTCTCCCTTTGGAAAATGGTGTGAAGGCAGGGGAGGAGTAGCCTCCCCCAGCCTCTGGAAATGCTTTCTTGGGCACAGATGTGCCCAATTCTGCATAAGCCAGTCTACACCGGTTCAGAGGACCCCTTAGCCCTGCTCTGGCGCGAAACTGGACAAAGGAAAGGGGAGTGACCACTCCCCTGACCTGCACCTCCCCTGGGAGGTGTCCAGTGCTCCTCCAGTGTGCTCCAGACCTCTGCCATCTTGGAAACAGAGGTGCTGCTGGCACACTGGACTGCTCTGAGTGGCCAGTGCCACCAGGTGACGTCAGAGACTCCTGCTGATAGGCTCCTTCAGGTGTTAGTAGCCTATCCTCTCTCCTAGGTAGCCAAACCCTCTTTTCTGGCTATTTAGGGTCTCTGGGGAAACTTTAGATAACGAATGCAAGAGCTCATCCGAGTTCCTCTGCATCTCTCTCTTCACCTTCTGCCAAGGAATCGACTGCTGACCGCGCTGGAAGCCTGCAAAACTGCAACAAAGTAGCTAAGACGACTACTGCAACTCTGTAACGCTGATCCTGCCGCCTTCTCGACTGTTTTCCTGGTGGTGCATGCTGTGGGGGTAGTCTGCCTCCTCTCTGCACTAGAAGCTCCGAAGAAATCTCCCGTGGGTCGATGGAATCTTCCCCTTGCAACCGCAGGCACCAAAAAGCTGCATTACCGGTCCCTTGGGTCTCCTTTCAGCACGACGAGCGAGGTCCCTTGAATCCAGCGACTCTGTCCATGTGACCCCCACAGTCCAGTGACTCTTCAGTCCAAGTTTGGTGGAGGTAAGTCCTTGCCTCACCTCGCTGTGCTGCTTTGCTGGGAACCGCAACTTTTGCAGCTACTCCGGCCCCTGTGCACTTCCGGCGGAAATCCTTTGTGCACAGCCAAGCCTGGGTCCACGGGACTCTAACCTGCATTGCACAACTTTCTAAGTTGGTCTCCGGCGACGTGGGACTCCTTTGTGCGACTTCGGGTGAGCACCATTTCACGCATCCTTGTAGTGCCTGTTTCTGGCACTTCTCCGGGTGCTACCCACTGCTGAGAGGGCTCCTTGTCTTGCTCGACGTCCCCTCTCTCTCCTGGTCCAATTTGCGACCTCCTGGTCCCTCCTGGGCCACAGCAGCGTCCAAAAACGCTAAACGCATGATTTGCAGCTAGCAAGGCTTGTTGGTGTTCTTTCGGCAGGAAAACACTTCTGCACGACTCTCCACGGCGAGAGGGATCCGTCCACCAAAGGGGAAGTCTCTAGCCCTTTACGTTCCTGCAGAAACCTCAGCTTCTTCTGTCCAGTAGAAGCTTCTTTGCATCCACAGCTGGCATTTCCTGGGCATATGCCCATCTCCGACTTGCTTGTGACTTTTGGACTTGGTCCCCTTGTTCCACAGGTACCCTAGATTGGAAATCCACAGTTGTTGCATTGTTGGTTTGTGTCTTTCCTGCATTATTCCTCTAACACGACTTCTTTGTCCTTAGGGGAACTTTGGTGCACTTTGCACTCACTTTTCAGGGTCTTGGGGAGGGTTATTTTTCTAACTCTCACTATTTTCTAATAGTCCCAGCGACCCTCTACAAGGTCACATAGCTTTGGGGTCCATTCGTGGTTCGCATTCCACTTTTCGAGTATATGGTTTGTGTTGCCCCTATCCCTATGTTTCCCCATTGCATCCTATTGTAACTATACATTGTTTGCACTGTTTTCTAAGACTATACTGCATATTTTTGCTATTGTGTATATATATCTTGTGTATATTTCCTATCCTCTCACTGAGGGTACACTCTAAGATACTTTGGCATATTGTCATAAAAATAAAGTACCTTTATTTTTAGTATAACTGTGTATTGTGTTTTCTTATGATATTGTGCATATGACACTAAGTGGTACTGTCGTAGCTTCACACGTCTCCTAGTTCAGCCTAAGCTGCTCTGCTAAGCTACCATTATCTATCAGCCTAAGCTGCTAGACACCCTATACACTAATAAGGGATAACTGGGCCTGGTGCAAGGTGCAAGTACCCCTTGGCACTCACTACAAGCCAGTCCAGCCTCCTACATTGGTGGCAGCGGTGGGATAAGTGCTTTGAGACTACTTACCACTCTTGTCATTGTACTTTTCATAAGAGAAAAATATACAAAACAAGGTCAGTGTATATACACATAGCCAAAAAGTTTTGCATTTCCTCTTTTCACTCTTTTCTAAGTGCTGAAAAGTACTTCTAAACTTTCAAAAAGTTCTTAAAAGTTTAAAAAGATTTTTCTGTCTTTCTAAAAAGTTCTGAAAACTTTTTTCTCTTTTTCTATCACTTTTAACTCTCTCTAAAAATGTCTGGCACAGGCCAAAATGTTGATCTGTCCAAACTTGCATATGATCACCTTAGCTGGAAAGGAGCAAGGAGTCTCTGCATAAAGAGAGGTTTGAGTGTAGGGAAGAATCCTTCCTTAGAACTGTTAATTAACATGCTTAGAGAACAGGATAAGGCTAAAAATGCCCCATCTGTTGAAAAAGTAGCTAAGGGTTCTCAATCTGATCCAGGGACTCCCCCAGGAAAAGATTCTGGAAAGAAACTTCCTAGCCTGCCCATTACTAGACAGTCTAGCATAGTTGGTAATGATGATGAGCCACACCATACAAATAGTGTTGTCTCACATCATAGCAAAAGCATTTATTCTCACCATACTGGTAGTGATGTTTCTGTTAGCCAAGCTGTTAGGGTGGCTTCTGTAAGGGACAGGTCTCCTTCTGTTCAATCCCATCATACCTCTGTATCTAGGAATGTCCCTCCCACCAACCCTGATGACAGAATGTTAGAGAGGGAACTCAATAAGTTGAGGGTGGAACAAACCAGACTGAAGCTTAAAAAGCAACAGCTGGATTTGGATAGACAGTCTTTTGAACTAGAGAAGGAAAGACAGAAGTTGGGTTTAGAAACCCATGGTGGCAGCAGCAGTATTCCCCATAGTCATCCTGCAAAAGAGCATGATTCCAGGAATCTGCACAAGATAGTTCCCCCTTATAAGGAGGGGATGACATTAACAAGTGGTTTGCTGCACTTGAGAGGGCCTGTGTTGTACAGGATGTCCCTCAAAGGCAGTGGGCTGCTATCCTATGGCTATCATTTAGTGGAAAAGGTAGGGATAGGCTCCTTACTGTGAAAGAAAATGATGCTAATAATTTCCAAGTTCTTAAGAATGCACTCCTGGATGGTTATGGCTTAACCACTGAACAATACAGGATAAAGTTCAGAGAGACCAAAAAGGAGTCTTCACAAGACTGGGTTGATTTCATTGACCATTCAGTGAAGGCCTTGGAGGGGTGGTTACATGGCAGTAAAGTTACTGATTATGACAGCCTGTATAACTTGATCCTGAGAGAGCATATTCTTAATAATTGTGTGTCTGATTTGTTGCACCAGTACTTGGTGGACTCTGATCTGACCTCTCCCCAAGAATTGGGAAAGAAGGCAGACAAATGGGTCAGAACAAGGGTGAACAGAAAAGTTCATACAGGGGGTGACAAAGATGGCAACAAAAAGAAGGATGGTAAGTCTTCTGACAAGGGTGGGGACAAATCTAAAAATGAGTCTTCATCAGGCCCACAAAAACACTCTGGTGGGGGTGTGGGCCCAAATCCTCTTTTAATCAGAACAAGGAAAAGAAACCATGGTGCTATTTATGTAAAATAAAAGGCCATTGGACAACAGATCCCAGTTGTCCAAAGAAAAGCACCAATGCTCCTACCACTACAACCCCTACTGCTACCCCTAGTGTCCCTACTAATAGCAGTGGTGGTGGGAGCAAACCTACTAATAGCCAATCCAAGGGAGTAGCTGGGCTCACTATTGGTAACTTAGTTGGGGTTGGCCTTGTTAGGGAGGCCACAGAGGCTGTGTTAGTCTCTGAGGGGGCTATTGATTTAGCCACCTTAGTTGCTTGTCCCCTTAATATGGATAAGTACAAGCAGCTACCCCTAATAAATGGTGTTGAGGTTCAGGCCTACAGGGACACTGGTGCCAGTGTGACTATGGTCATAGAGAAACTGGTCCACCCTGAACAACACCTACTTGGTCACCAGTACTGTGAGAAGGTAGCCTCTTTCTAGCCTTGTTACCCCCACTTTTGGCCTGTTTGTGAGTGTATGTCAGGGTGTTTGTCACTGTTTTCACTGTCTCACTGGGATCCTGATAGCCAGGCCTCAGTGCTCATAGTGAAAACACTATGGTTTCAGTATGGTTGTTATGTGTCACTGGGATCCTGCTGGTCAGGACCCCAGTGCTCATAGGTTTGTGGCCTATATGTATGTGTCACTGGGACCCTGTCACACAGGGCTCCAGTGCTCATAGGTGTGCATGTATATGTTCCCTGTGTGGTGCCTAACTGTCTCACTGAGGCTCTGCTAACCAGAACCTCAGTGGTTATGCTCTCTCATTTATTTCAAATTGTCACTAACAGGCTAGTGACCATTTTTACCAATTTACATTGGCTTACTGGAACACCCTTATAATTCCCTAGTATATGGTACTGAGGTACCCAGGGTATTGGGGTTCCAGGAGATCCCTATGGGCTGCAGCATTTCTTTTGCCACCCATAGGGAGCTCTGACAATTCTTACACAGGCCTGCCACTGCAGCCTGAGTGAAATAACGTCCACGTTACTTCACAGCCATTTTACATTGCACTTAAGTAACTTATAAGTCACCTATATGTCTAACCTTTACCTGGTAAAGGTTAGGTGCAAAGTTACTTAGTGTGAGGGCACCCTGGCACTAGCCAAGGTGCCCCCACATTGTTCAGAGCCAATTCCCTGAACTTTGTGAGTGCGGGGACACCATTACACGCGTGCACTACATATAGGTCACTACCTATATGTAGCTTCACCATGGTAACTCCGAATATGGCCATGTAACATGTCTATGATCATGGAATTGCCCCCTCTATGCCATCCTGGCATTGTTGGTACAATTCCATGATCCCAGTGGTCTGTAGCACAGACCCTGGTACTGCCAGACTGCCCTTCCTGGGGTTTCACTGCAGCTGCTGCTGCTGCCAACCCCTCAGACAGGCAGCTGCCCTCCTGGGGTCCAGCCAGGCCTGGCCCAGGATGGCAGAACAAAGAACTTCCTCTGAGAGAGGGTGTGACACCCTCTCCCTTTGGAAAATGGTGTGAAGGCAGGGGAGGAGTAGCCTCCCCCAGCCTCTGGAAATGCTTTGTTGGGCACAGATGTGCCCAATTCTGCATAAGCCAGTCTACACCGGTTCAGGGACCCCTTAGCCCCTGCTCTGGCGCGAAACTGGACAAAGGAAAGGGGAGTGACCACTCCCCTGACCTGCACCTCCCCTGGGAGGTGTCCAGAGCTCCTCCAGTGTGCTCCAGACCTCTGCCATCTTGGAAACAGAGGTGCTGCTGGCACACTGGACTGCTCTGAGTGGCCAGTGCCACCAGGTGACGTCAGAGACTCCTGCTGATAGGCTCCTTCAGGTGTTAGTAGCCTTTCCTCTCTCCTAGGTAGCCAAACCCTCTTTTCTGGCTATTTAGGGTCTCTGTCTCTGGGGAAACTTTAGATAACGAATGCATGAGCTCAGCCGAGTTCCTCTGCATCTCTCTCTTCACCTTCTGATAAGGAAACGACCGCTGACCGCGCTGGAAGCCTGCAAACCTGCAACATAGTAGCAAAGACGACTACTGCAACTCTGTAACGCTGATCCTGCCGCCTTCTCGACTGTTTTCCTGCTTGTGCATGCTGGGGGGGTAGCCTGCCTCCTCTCTGCACCAGAAGCTCCGAAGAAATCTCCCGTGGGTCGACGGAATCTTCCCCCTGCAACCGCAGGCACCAAAAAGCTGCATTACCGGTCCCTTGGGTCTCCTCTCAGCACGACGAGCGAGGTCCCTCGAATCCAGCGACACTGTCCAAGTGACCCCCACAGTCCAGTGACTCTTCAGCCCAAGTTTGGTGGAGGTAAGTCCTTGCCTCACCTCGCTGGGCTGCATTGCTGGGAACCGCGACTTTGCAGCTACTCCGGCCCCTGTGGACTTCCGGCGGAAATCCTTCGTGCACAGCCAAGCCTGGGTCCACGGCACTCTAACCTGCATTGCACGACTTTCTAAGTTGGTCTCCGGCGACGTGGGACTCCTTTGTGCAACTTCGGCGAGCACCGTTTCACGCATCCTCGTAGTGCCTGTTTCTGGCACTTCTCCGGGTGCTACCTGCTTCAGTGAGGGCTCTTTGTCTTGCTCCACGTCCCCTCTCTCTGCAGGTCCAATTTGCGACCTCCTGGTCCCTCCTGGGCCCCAGCAGCGTCCAAAAACGCCAAACAAACGAATTGCGTGTAGCAAGGCTTGTTGGCGTCCTTCCGGCGGGAAAACACGTCTGCACGACTCCCCAAGTCAAGGGGGATCCTTCCACCAAAGGGGAAGTCTCTAGCCCTTTTCGTTCCTGCAGAAACCTCAGCTTCTTCTGTCCAGTCGAAGCTTCTTTGCAACCGCAGCTGGCATTTCCTGGACATCTGCCCATCTCCGACTTGCTTGTGACTTTTGGACTTGGTCCCCTTGTTCCACAGGTACCCTAGATTGGAAATCCACAGTTGTTGCATTGCTGGTTTGTGTCTTTCCTGCATTGTTCCTCTAACACGACTCTTTTGTCCTTAGGGGAACTTTAGTGCACTTTGCACTCACTTTTCAGGGTCTTGGGGAGGGTTATTTTTCTAACTCTCACTATTTTCTAATAGTCCCAGCGACCCTCTACAAGGTCACATAGGTTTGGGGTCCATTCGTGGTTCGCATTCCACTTCTGGAGTATATGGTTTGTGTTGCCCCTATCCCTATGTTTCCCCATTGCATCCTATTGTAACTATACATTGTTTGCACTGTTTTCTAAGACTATACTGCATATTTTTGCTATTGTGTATATATATCTTGTGTATATTTCCTATCCTCTCACTGAGGGTACACTCTAAGATACTTTGGCATATTGTCATAAAAATAAAGTACCTTTATTTTTAGTATAACTGTGTATTGTGTTTTCTTATGATATTGTGCATATGACACTAAGTGGTACTGTAGTAGCTTCACACGTCTCCTAGTTCAGCCTAAGCTGCTCTGCTAAGCTACCATTATCTATCAGCCTAAGCTGCTAGACACCCTATACACTAATAAGGGATAACTGGGTCTGGTGCAAGGTGCAAGTACCCCTTGGTACTCACTACCAGCCAGTCCAGCCTCCTACAAGTACCAAGTAACCGATGCTCACAACAACACACTTAGCCACCCCATGGCTGTTGTTAATCTCAACTGGGGGGGGGTTACTGGTCCAAAGAAAGTTGTGGTAGCCACAGATTTACCTGTAGACTGTCTACTAGGAAATGATTTGGAGACATCAGCTTGGTCAGATGTGGAGTTGGAGGCCCATGCAGCAATGCTGGGCATCCCAGGGCATATTTTTGCTTTGACAAGGGCTCAGGCCAAAAAGCAAAAAGGACAGTGAAGCTTGGATCCTGGAACAATGGACCAAGTGCTCCCTAAAGCTAGGGCTAGTAGAAGCAAACCACTTCCTACTATCCCTCCCTCTACAGTGGATTCATCGTCTGAGGAAGAAGAATTCCCTCTCTGTGCAGAACCTACACCAGAGGAGCTGGAAGCAGACACTGCTGAGCTTTTGGGTGAAGGGGGCCTGCCAGAGAGGAGCTGAGTGTGGCACAGCAAACCTGTCCCACATTAGAGGGTCTCAGACAGCAAGCTGTCAAACAGGCTAATGGGGATGTCAGTGACTCTCACAGAGTTTACTGGGAGGACAACCTCTTGTACACTGAGCATAGGGATCCTAAACCTGGAGCTGCCAGGAGATTAGTGATTCCTCAGGAGTACAGAAAGTTCCTCCTTACCCTGGCACATGACATTCCCCTAGCTGGACACCTGGGTCAAATGAAAACTTGGGACAGATTGGTTCCATTGTTTCATTGGCCTAGGATGTCTGAGGACACAAAGGAATTTTGTAAGTCCTGTGAAACCTGTCAAGCCAGTGGCAAGACAGGTGGCACCCCAAAGGCACCCCTTATTCCACTACCTGTGGTTGGGGTTCCCTTTGAAAGGGTAGGGGTTGACATAGTTGGCCCCCTTGACCCTCCTACTGCTTCAGGCAATAGATTTATCTTGGTGGTAGTGGACCATGCCACAAGATATCCTGAAGCAATTCCTTTAAGGACCACTACAGCACCTGCAGTGGCAAAGGCCCTCCTGGGAATATTTTCTAGGGTGGGCTTCCCAAAGGAAGTAGTATCAGACAGGGGAAGCAATTTAATGTCTGCATACTTAAAGGCCATGTGGAAGGAGTGTGGTGTAACTTACAAGTTCACAACACCCTATCATCCACAAACAAATGGACTGGTGGAGAGATTTAATAAAACTCTCAAAGGCATGATTATGGGTCTCCCTGAAAAACTCCACAGGAGATGGGATATCCTTCTACCATGCCTCCTTTTTGCCTACAGGGAGGTACCCCAGAAAGGAGTGGGCTTCAGCCCCTTTGAACTTCTTTTTGGACACCCTGTTAGGGGTCCACTCACACTTGTAAAGGAGGGTTGGGAACAACCTTTAAAAGCTCCTAAGCAGGATATTGAGGATTATGTACTTGGCCTCAGATCAAGGATGGCTGAGTACATAAAAAAGGCCAGCAAAAACCTTCAGGCCAGCCAAGAGCTCCAGAAGCAATGGCATGACCAGAAGGCTGTTTTGGTTCAGTACCAACCAGGGCAGAAAGTGTGGGTCTTGGAGCCTGTGGCCCCAAGAGCACTCCAAGATAAATGGAGTGGACCCCACACAATTGTTGAAAAGAAGGGAGAAGTCACCTATTTAGTTGACTTAGGCACTGCCAGGAGTCCCCTTAGGGTGCTCCATGTCAACCGCCTGAAACCCTACTATGACAGGGCTGATCTCACCCTGCTCATGGCAACAGATGAGGGACAGGAAGAAGACAGTGATCCTCTACCTGATCTCTTCTCTTCCACAGAACAAGATGCTCTGGTGGAAGGTGTAGTTCTGGCTGATTGTCTTACTGCTGAGCAGAAAGACAATTGCATAAATCTCCTAGATCAATTCTCTGAACTCTTCTCTACTGTGCCAGGTACCACTTCTTGGTGTGAGCACACTATAGATACTGGAGACAGCTTGCCTGTCAAAAGTAAGATCTATAGGCAGCCTGACCATGTCAGTGACTGCATAAAGCAAGAGGTCCAGAAAATGTTAGAACTAGGAGTGGTTGAGCACTCTGACAGTCCATGGGCTTCTCCTGTGGTACTGGTACCAAAACCCCATTCCAAAGATGGAAAGAAGGAAATGCGGTTTTGTGTAGACTATAGAGGTCTCAACTTGGTAACCAAAACTGATGCTCACCCTATACCCAGGGCAGATGAGCTCATAGATACACTGGCATCTGGCAAGTATCTAAGCACTTTTGACTTGACTGCAGGGTATTGGCAGATCAAATTGTCAGAAGATGCTAAACCTAAGACTGCATTTTCAACCATTGGAGGACATTACCAGTTTACTGTAATGCCTTTTGGTTTGAAAAATGCACCTGCCACTTTTCAGAGGTTGGTGAACACAGTCCTGCAAGGGCTGGAAGCTTTCAGTGCAGCATATTTGGACGATATAGCTGTCTTTAGCGCCAGCTGGGATGATCACCTGGTCCACCTGTGGAAAGTTTTGGAGGCCCTGCAAAAGGCAGGCCTCACTATCAAGGCTTCAAAGTGCCAGATAGGGCAGGGTAAGGTGGTTTATCTGGGACACCTTGTTGGTGGGGAACAGATTGCACCACTACAGGGGAAAATCCAAACAATTATTGATTGGGTTCCCCCTACCACTCAGACTCAGGTGAGAGCCTTCCTAGGCCTCACTGGGTATTACAGAAGGTTCATTAAGAACTATGGCTCCATTGCAGCCCCTCTTAATGACCTCACATCCAAGAAAATGCCTAAAAAGGTATTATGGACAGCAAACTGTCAGAAAGCTTTTGAGGAGCTGAAGCAGGCCATGTGCTCTGCACCTGTCCTGAAAAGCCCTTGTTACTCTAAAAAATTCTATGTCCAAACTGATGCATCTGAATTAGGAGTAGGGGCAGTCCTATCACAACTTAATTCTGAGGGCCAGGATCAACCTGTTGCTTTTATTAGTAGGAGGTTGACCCCTAGAGAAAAGCGTTGGTCTGCCATTGAGAGGGAGGCCTTTGCTGTGGTCTGGGCTCTGAAGAAGTTGAGGCCATACCTGTTTGGCACTCACTTCATTGTTCAGACAGACCACAAACCTCTACTTTGGCTAAAACAAATGAAAGGTGAAAATCCAAAATTGTTGAGGTGGTCCATATCCCTACAGGGAATGGACTATACAGTGGAACATAGACCTGGGAGTAGCCACTCCAATGCAGATGGACTCTCCAGATATTTCCACTTAGACAATGAAGACTCATCAGGTCATGGCTAGTCTTATTGTCCTTCGTTTGGGGGGGGGTTGTGTAGGAAAGTACCATCTTGCCTGGCATGTTACCCCCATTTTTCACTGTATATATGTTGTTTTAGCTGTATGTGTCACTGGGACCCTGGTAACCCAGGGCTCCAGTGCTCATAAGTGTGCCTGAATGTGTTACCTGTGTAGTGACTAACTGTCTCACTGAGGCTCTGCTAATCAGAACCTCAGTGGTTATGCTCTCTCATTTCTTTCCAAATTGTCACTAACAGGCTAGTGACCATTTTTACCAATTTACATTGGCTTACTGGAACACCCTTATAATTCCCTAGTATATGGTACTGAGGTACCCAGGGTATTGGGGTTCCAGGAGATCCCTATGGGCTGCAGCATTTCTTTTGCCACCCATAGGGAGCTCTGACAATTCTTACACAGGCCTGCCACTGCAGCCTGAGTGAAATAACGCCCACGTTATTTCACAGCCATTTTACACTGCACTTAAGTAACTTATAAGTCACCTATATGTCTAACCTTTACCTGGTAAAGGTTAGGTGCAAAGTTACTTAGTGTGAGGGCACCCTGGCACTAGCCAAGGTGCCCCCACATTGTTCAGAGCCAATTCCCTGAACTTTGTGAGTGCGGGGACACCATTACACGCGTGCACTACATATAGGTCACTACCTATATGTAGCTTCACAATGGTAACTCCGAATATGGCCATGTAACATGTCTATGATCATGGAATTGCCCCCTCTATGCCATCCTGGCATAGTTGGCACAATCCCATGATCCCAGTGGCCTTTTGTACAGACCCTGGTACTGCCAAACTGCCCTTCCTGGGGTTTCACTGCAGCTGCTGCTGCTGCCAACCCCTCAGACAGGCATCTGCCCTCCTGGGGTCCAGCCAGGCCTGGCCCAGGATGGCAGAACAAAGAACTTCCTCTAAGAGAGGGTGTGACACCCTCTCCCTTTGGAAAATGGTGTGAAGGCAGGGGAGGAGTAGCCTCCCCCAGCCTCTGGAAATGCTTTCTTGGGCACAGATGTGCCCAATTCTGCATAAGCCAGTCTACACCGGTTCAGGGGACCCCTTAGCCCTGCTCTGGCGCGAAACTGGACAAAGGAAAGGGGAGTGACCACTCCCCTGACCTGCACCTCCCCTGGGAGGTGTCCAGAGCTCCTCCAGTGTGCTCCAGACCTCTGCCATCTTGGAAACAGAGGTGCTGCTGGCACACTGGACTGCTCTGAGTGGCCAGTGCCACCAGGTGACGTCAGAGACTCCTGCTGATAGGCTCCTTCAGGTGTTAGTAGCCTATCCTCTCTCCTAGGTAGCCAAACCCTCTTTTCTGGCTATTTAGGGTCTCTGTCTCTGGGGAAACTTTATATAACGAATGCAAGAGCTCATCCGAGTTCCTCTGCATCTCTCTCTTCACCTTCTGCCAAGGAATCGACTGCTGACCGCGCTGGAAGCCTGCAAAACTGCAACAAAGTAGCTAAGACGACTACTGCAACTCTGTAACGCTGATCCTGCCGCCTTCTCGACTGTTTTCCTGGTGGTGCATGCTGTGGGGGTAGTCTGCCTCCTCTCTGCACTAGAAGCTCCGAAGAAATCTCCCGTGGGTCGACGGAATCTTCCCCCTGCAACCGCAGGCACCAAAAAGCTGCATTACTGGTCCCTTGGGTCTCCTCTCAGCACGACGAGCGAGGTCCCTCGAATCCAGCGACTCTGTCCAAGTGACCCCCACAGTCCAGTGACTCTTCAGTCCAAGTTTGGTGGAGGTAAGTCCTTGCCTCACCTCGGTGGGCTGCATTGCTGGGAACCGCGACTTTTGCAGCTATTCTGGCCCCTGAGCACTTCCGGCAGAAATCCTTTGTGCACAGCCAAGCCTGGGTCTACGGCACTCTAACCTGCATTGCACGACTTTCTAAGTTGGTCTCCGGCGACGTGGGACTCCTTTGTGCGACTTTGGGTGAGCACCGTTTCACGCATCCTCGTAGTGCCTATTTCTGGCACTTCTCCGGGTGCTACCTGCTGCTGAGAGGGCTCCTTGTCTTGCTCGACGTCCCCTCTATCTCCTGGTCCAATTTGCGACCTCCTGGTCCCTCCTGGGCCACAACAGCGTCCAAAAACACTAACCGCACGATTTGAAGCTAGCAAGGCTTGTTGGCGTTCTTTCGGCGGGAAAGCACTTCTGCACGACTCTCCACGGCGAGTGGGATCCGTCCACCAAAGGGAACGTCTCTAGCCCTTTTTGTTCCTGCAGAAACCTCAGCTTCTTCTGTCCAGTAGAAGCTTCTTTGCATCCACAGCTGGCATTTCCTGGGCATATGCCCATCTCCGACTTGCTTGTGACTTTTGGACTTGGTCCCCTTGTTCCACAGGTACCCTAGATTGGAAATCCACAGTTGTTGCATTGTTGGTTTGTGTCTTTCCTGCATTATTCCTCTAACACGACTTCTTTGTCCTTAGGGGAACTTTGGTGCATTTTGTCCTCACTTTTCAGGGTCTTGGGGAGGGTTATTTTTCTAACTCTCACTATTTTCTAATAGTCCCAGCGACCCTCTACAAGGTCACATAGGTTTGGGGTCCATTCGTGGTTCGCATTCCACTTTTGGAGTATATGGTTTGTGTTGCCCCTATCCCAATGTTTCCCCATTACATCCTATTGTAACTATACATTGTTTGCACTGTTTTCTAAGACTATACTGCATATTTTTGCTATTGTGTATATATATCTTGTGTATATTTCCTATCCTCTCACTGAGGGTACACTCTAAGATACTTTGGCATATTGTCATAAAAATAAAGTACCTTTATTTTTAGTATAACTGTGTATTGTGTTTTCTTATGATATTGTGCATATGACACTAAGTGGTACTGTAGTAGCTTCACACTCTCCTAGTTCAACCTACGCTGCTCTGCTAAGCTACCATTATCTATCAGCCTAAGCTGCTAGACACCCTATACACTAATAAGGGATAACTGGGCCTGGTGCAAGGTGCAAGTACCCCTTGGTACTCACTACAAGCCAGTCCAGCCTCCTACACCAAGACCCTGAAAAGTAGGTGTAAAGTGCACCTATAACCCCCAGAGAGCACAGAAGTCGTGATAGGGGGTTTCTATAAGGAAGACCAACACCAGCAAAGCAACAACAGTGGATTTCTGGACCTGAGTACCTGTGAAACAAGGGGACCAAGTCCAAGAGTCGCGACAATGTCGAGAGGGGGCAGATGCCCAGGAAATGCTAGCTGAGGGTGCAAAGAAACTGCCACCAGATGGTAGAAGCTGTGGATTCTGTAAGAACGAAGAGGGCTAGAAACTTCCCCTATGGAGGATGGATGTCCCACGTTGTGAAGAAACTTGCAGAGGTGTTTCCACGCAAAAAGACCGCAAACAAGCCTTGCTAGCTGCAAGGGTCGCGGTAGAGGTTTGTGGGTGCTGCTGTGTCCCAGGAGGGACCAGGATGTCACCTCTTGGATGAGGAGACAGAGGGGGCACCCAGCAAGTCAGGGAGCCCTCTCAGAAGGAGGCAGCAACCGCAGAAGTACCAGAACAGGCACTTGGAAGAGGAGTGAACCGGAGTCCACCCGAAGTCAGAAAAGGGAGTCCCACGACCCCAGAGGACAACTCAGAAGGTTGTGCACTGCAGATTAGAGTGTCGGGGACCCAGGCTTGGCTGTGCATGAAATCCTGGAAGAGTGCACAGGAGCCGGAGCAGCTGCAAATCACGCGGTACCCAGCAATGCAGTCTAGCGTGGGGAGGCAAGGACTTACCTCCACCAAACTTGGACTGAAGAGTCACTGGACTGTGGGAGTCACTTGGACAGAGTTGCTGAGTTCCAGGTACCACACTCGTTGTGCTGAGAGGGGACCCAGAGGACCGGTGATGCAGTCTTTTGTTGCCTGTGGTTGCAGGGGGAGGATTCCGTCGTCCCACTGGAGATTTCTTCAGAGCTCCTGGTGCAGAGAGGAGGCAGGCAACCCCCAGAGCATGCACCACCAGGAAACAGTCGAGAAGGCGGCAGGATAAGCAATACAAGGTTGCAGTAGTCGTCTTTGCTACTTTGTTGCGGTTTTGCAGGCGTCCTGAGCAGTCAGCGGTCGATCCTTTGGCAGAAGATGAAGAGAGAGATGCAGAGGAACTCCGGTGAGCTCTTGCATTCGATATCTGAAGAATTCCCCAAAGAGACCCTAAATAGCCAGAAAAGGAGGTTTGGCTACCTAGGAAGGAGGATAGGCTAGTAACACAGGTAAGAGCCTATCAGAAGGAGTCTCTGACGTCACCTGCTGGCCCTGGCCGCTCAGAGCAGTCCAGTGTGCCAGCACACCTCTGAATCCAAGATGGCAGAGGTCTGGGGCACGCTGGAGGAGCTCTGGGCACCTCCCCTGGGAGGTGGAGGTCATAGGAGTGGTCACTCCCCTTTCCTTTGTCCAGTTTCACGCCAGAGCAGGGCTGGGGGATCCCTGAACCGGTGTAGACTGGCTTATGCAGAGATGGGCACCATCTGTGCCCATCAAAGCATTTCCAGAGGCTGGGGGAGGATACTCCTTCCCAGCCCTGACACCTTTTTCCAAAGGGAGAGGGTATAACACCCTCTCTCTGAGGAAGTCCTTTGTTCTGCCTTCCTGGGCCAGGCCTGGCTGGACCCCAGGAGGGCAGAAACCTGTCTGAGGGGTTGGCAGCAGCAGCAGCTGCAGTGAAACCCCGGGAAAGGCAGTTTGGCAGTACCCGGGTCTGTGCTAGATACTCAGGGGATCATGGAATTGTCTCCCCAATGCCATTCTGGCATTGGGGTGACAATTCCATAATCTTAGACATGTTACATGGCCATGTTCAGAGTTACCATTGTGACGCTATACATAGGTAGTGAACTATGTATAGTGCACACATGAAATGGTGTCCCCGCACTCACAAAGTCTGGGGAATTTGCCCTGAACGATGTGGGGGCACCTTGGCTAGTGCCAGGGTGCCCACACACTAAGTAACTTAGCACCCAACCTTTACCAGGTAAAGGTTAGACATATAGGTGACTTATAAGTTACTTAAGTGCAGTGGTAAATGGCTGTGAAATAACGTGGGCGTTATTTCACTCAGGCTGCAGTGGCAGGCCTGTGTAAGAATTGTCAGAGCTCCCTTTGGGTGGCAAAAGAAATGCTGCAGCCCATAGGGATCTCCTGGAACCCCAATACCCTGGGTACCTCAGTACCATATACTAGGGAATTATAAGGGTGTTCCAGTATGCCAATGTGAATTGGTGAAATTGGTCACTAGATGGTTAGTGACAATTTACAAAGCAGAGAGAGCATAACCACTGAGGTTCAGATTAGCAGAGCCTCAATGAGACAGTTAGTCATCACACAGGGAACACATACAGGGCACACTTATGAGCACTGGGGCCCTGGCTGGCAGGGTCCCAGTGACACATACACTAAAACAACATATATACAGTGAAATATGGGGGTAACATGCCAGGCAAGATTGTACTTTCCTACACTTTCCTACACTTTCCTACACTTGGTAGAAGCCAGTGTATCTATGAGCTCATCTGCCCTGGGTATAGGGTGAGCATCAGTTTTGGTTACTTGATTGCGTCCACTATAGTCAACACAAAACCTCATTTCATTGTTGCCATCTTTAGTATGAGGTTTAGGTACAAGCACCACTGAGCTAGCCCATGGGCTCTCAAAAGGCTGAATCACTCCGAGATCCAGCATTTTCTGTACCTCTTGTTTCATGCAGTCCCTGACATGTTCAGGCTGCCTATAAATCTTACTTTAGACAGGTAAAGTGTCCCCAGTGTTGATTGTGTGCTCACACCATTTAGTGGTACTTGGTGTCAGTGAGAAGAGGTCAGAGAACTGGTCTAGGAGATTTATGCAGTTGTCCTTCTGTTCAGCGGTAAGGCAATCTGCAAGTACAACTCCCTACACTAAGCCATCAGCTTCAGTGGTGGGCAAAAGGTGAGGGAGAGGGTCACTCTCTTCCTCCTGCCCCTCAGCGGTTGCCATGAGGAGGGTTAATTCAGCTCTGTCATAATAAGGTTTTAGGCGATTGACATGGAGCACCCTCAGGGGACTCCTGGCAGTACCCAGGTCTACCAAATAGGTGACCTCACCTTTCTTTTCAACAATGAGATGGGGACCACTCCATTTGTCCTGGAGTGCTCTTGGGGCCACAGGCTCCAATACCCACACCTTCTCCCCTGTGTGGTGGTATTGAGTCAGGACAGCCTTCTTGTCATGCCATTGCTTCTGGAGCTCTTGGCTGGGCTGAAGGTTTTTACTGGCCTTTTTCATGTACTCAGCCATTCTGGATCGTAGGCCAAGTACATAGTCCACAATGTCTTGCTTGGGAGCTTTTAAAGTTGTTCCCAACCCTCCTTCACAAGAGCAAGTGGACCTCTTACAGGGTGTCCAAAGAGGAGTTCAAAGGGGCTAAAGCCCACTCCTTTTTAGGGTACCTCCCTGTAAGCAAAAAGGAGGCATAGTAACAAGACATCCCATCTCCTTCTGAGTTTTTTCAGGGAGCCCCATGATCACAACTTTGAGAGTTTTATATAAACCTCTCAACCAGACCATTTGTTTGTGGATGATAAGGACTAGTGAACTTGTAAGTTACATCACACTCTTTCCACATTGCTTTGAGGTGTGCAGACATGAAGTTACTACCTCTGTCTGACACCACTTCCTTGGGAAAACCCACTCTGGAAAAGATTCCCAGGAGGGCTTTTGCCACTGCAGGAGCTGTAGTGGGCCTTAAGGGCATAGCTTCAGGATACCTAGTAGCATGGTCCTCTACCACTAGGATAAACCTTTTGCCTGAAGCTGTTGGAGGGTCAAGGCGGCCAACTATGTCAACCCCTACTCTTTCAAAGGGCACCCCACCCACTGGAAGTGGAATTAAGGGGGCCTTAGGTGTGCCACCAGTCTTGCCACTGCCTTGGCAGGTCACACAGGAGCAACAAAACTCCCTAGTATCCTCTGACATGTGAGGCGAGTGAAACAATGGAACAAGTCTGTCCCGAGTTTTACTCTGGCCCAAATGCCCAGCCAAAGGAATATCAGGTGCCAAGGTTAAAAGAAACTCCCTATACTCCTAAGGGATGACCAATCTCCTGGCAGCTCCAGGTTTAGGGTCCCTTGACTCACTGTACAGCAGGTTATCTTCCCAACAGACTTTATGGCTATCAGTGATATTCCCATTCTGCTGTTTGACAGCTTGCTGTCTTAAACCCTCTAGTGTGGGACAGATCTGCTGTGCCACACTCAGTTCTTTCCTAGCAGGCCCCCCTGCACCCAAAAGCTCAGCAGTGTCTGCTGCCAGCTCATCTGGTGTAGGTTCTGCACAGGGAGAGGTTTCCTCTTCCTCAAAAGGGGGATCTTGTGGATAGGGAGGGATAGTGGGCAAGGATTTACCCTTTCTACCCCCAGCTTTTGGGAGCACTTTGTCTCTGGGCATGAGCCATTGGGAGAGCAAAGATATGCCCTGGAATGCCCAGTATTGCTGCATGAGCCTCCAACTCCATTTCAGCCCAAGCTGATGTCTCCAAATCATTGCCTAGTAAGCAGTCTACAGGTAAATCAATGGCTACCACAACTTTCTTTGGGCCAGTAACCCCTTCCCAGTTGAGATTCACAACAGCCACGGGGTGGCTTAGAGTGTTGCTATGAGCATCAGTCACTTGGTACTGCTGACCAAGTAGGTGTTGCTCAGGGTGAACCAGTTTCTCAATCACCATAGTGACACTGGCTCCTGCATCCCTGTAGGCCTCAACCACAAAACCATTTATTAGGGGAAGTTGCTCGTACTTACCCATATTAAGGGGACAAGCAACTAAGGTGACAAAGTCTATAGGACCATCAGAGACTAAAACAGCCTCTGTGGTCTCCCTAACAAGACCAACCCCAACTACATTAACAATGGTGAGCCCAGCTACACCCTTCGATTGGCTAGTTGTAGTAGACTTCCCACCACCACTGCTATTACTAGGGGCACTAGAGGATGCAGTTGGGGTGTAGTAGTGGGAGCATTGGTGTATTTCTGTGGAATCACTAGCCCAATGGCCTTTACTCTTAAATAAATAACACCATGGCTTATTTTGATTGTTAGAAGAGGATTTGGACCCATCTCCCCCAGAGGATTTTTGTGCACCTGATGAAGACTCTGAATGCTTTTTATCTTTGTCCCCACCATTGTCAGAAGACTTACCATCCTTCTTCTTGCCATCCTTGTCACCACCTGTATGAACTTTTCTCTTCACTCTTGTTCTGACCCACTTGTCTGCCTTCTTTCCCAGTTCTTGGGGAGAGGTCAGATCTGAATCTACCAAGTACTGATGTAACAAGTCAGACACACAATTATTCAAAATATGCTCTCTCAGAATAAGATTATATAGGCTTACATAGTCAGACACCTTACTGCCATATGACCATCCCTCCAAGGCCTTCACTGAACAGTCTACAAAGTCTGTCCAATCTTGAGAGGACTGTTTTCTGGTACCTCTGAACTTTATCCTGTATTGTTCAGTGGTTAAGCCAAATCTATCTAAGAGTGCATCTTTCAAGACTTTGTAGTTGTTGGCATCATTTTCTCTGACAGTAAGGAGCCTATCCCTGCCCTTACCAGTGAAAGATAGCCACAAGATAGCAGTCCATTGCCTTTGAGGGACCAACTGTACCATACAGGCCCTCTCAAGTGCAGCAAACCACTTGTTTATGTCATCCCCCTCCTTGTAAGGGGGAACAATCTTGTGCAGGTTTCTTGAATCTTGTTCTCTTACAGGATTGCTATCAAGAACACTGCTGCTGCTACCATGGGGAACTTACCACAACTTCTGCCTTTCCCTCTCTACATCTAGAGATTCCCTGTCTAAGGCTAACTGCTGCTGTCTCAGCTTCAGTCTAGCCTCTTCCAACCTCAGCTTTCTGAGTTCCCTGTCTAGGGTGTTATCCTCAGGGTGGGAGGCTTTAGATTGCTCTGACACAGAGGTGATGTGGGAATTGGCAGAAGTGGACCTGTCTCTAACTGGCCCAACCCTAGTTACCTGGCCTTTCGGAGTGAAAGGTGCCCTACTAGTGTGTGACCCCCTCCCACTACCAGAATCCCTAGATGACCCTAGATGGCCTGTTAGCTGACAGGTCTTTGGAGGAACCCTCCCCAGAGTCCTGAGGGCACTCCCCTGATTCTTCCTGGGTACCCTGCCCCTCTACCTCCTGATCCTGGGATGGGCCAGACTGGTTCTGGTCACTTTCTAGGAGAAGGCTAAGGAGAAGATCTTTGGTAGGGTTCTTACCAGTGCTTAAACATTATTTCTATGCAGATACCCCTCAAACATTTAAACTTTAAATTGCCATAAGTTGTCTGGACACTTTGGGAGTGGCCTCTACTACAGACATAGTTGCAAGAAAGAGTTTAGGACAGAGATAAAAAAGTTTAGAAACTTTTTAAGGAAAAGAGAAAAACCTTTTCAAACTTTTCCAAACTTTTAGAAACTTTTTAGAAAGTTTTCAGAAAGAGAGTTACACTGTTTAGGTTAACTGTGTATATTTGTAAGTATTTGGAATATGTTTTTCTTACGAAAAGCACCAATGACAAAGTGGTAAAGCAGTTACAAGTACCTATCCCACTGCTGCACCACCAATGTAGGTGGGTGGCCTGGCTTATAGTTGGTACCTGATGGTACTTACACCTTGTGCCAGGTACAGTTATCCCATATTAGTAGATTAGTAGTGTTCTAGCAGCTTAGGCTGATAGAAGTAGCTATAGTAGAGCAGCTTAGGCTGAACTAGGAGACATGCAAAGCTCCTACTATACTACTTATATCATATAGTACTATATCATAAGAAACACAATACTCAGAGTTACTAAATATAAAGGTACTTTATTTTAATGACAATGTGCCAAAAATATCTCAGAGGATATACTCCCTTAGGAGGTAAGTAGAATACACAAAATATACACACAAACCAAAATCAGGTAAGTAAACAGTTAGAAAAATAGTGCAAACACTGTAGAATACAATAGGAATGCAATAGGCCTAGGGGCAACACAAACCATATACTAAGGAAGTAGAATGTGAACCACTTAGCGTCCCCTGGCCTAGAGTAGTGTGTAGAGGGTCGCAGGAGTGTAAGAAAACACAAAGTGTGTCCAAGATACCCCACCCGAGACCCTGAAAAGGAGGAATAAAGTAATACTACTTCCCCAGAAACACACTAAACTTGTGATAGAGGATTCTGCAAAGACGACAACAGACTGCAAGACTGCAAGGCACTGAAGACAGATTCCTGGACCTGGAGACCTGCAAAGGAAGGGGACCAAGTCCAAGGGTCGTGAAAGTGTCCAGTGGGGCAGGAGCCCACTAAACCCCGGGTGAAGGTGCAAAATGGCTGCCTCCGGGTGGAAGAAGCTGAAGATTCTGCAACAACGAAAGGTGATAGGAACTTCTCCTTTGTGCAGAAGATGTCCCACGGAGTGGTGGTGGATGCAGCATTCTTTCTTTGGAGAAAGACCGCAAACAAGCCTTTCCAGCTGCAAAGGTTGCGGTTGAAGAAAAAGGGTGCTGCCCACTCCCAGGAAGGACCAGGAGGTCGCCACTTGGAAGAGGAGACAGAGGGGGTCCTCAGCAACACAGAAAGCACATGCACAAGAAGGCAGCACCCGCAGAAGTACTTGAACACAGGTTCAAGAAAACTGAGCACAGCGGTCATCTCAACACTACAAAAGAGGGTCCTACGAAGCCGGTGGTCAATTCAGCAAGTTGAGCAATGCAGGATGGAGTGCTGGGGACCTGGGCTATGGTGTGCACAAAGGATTCCTTGCAAAAGTGCACAGAAGCCCTAGCAGCTGCAGTTAACGCAGTACACAGGATTACTGTCTGGCGAGGGGAGGCAAGGACTTACCTTCTCCAAATTTGGACAGTTGGACCACTGGACATTCTGGGTCATTTGGGTCCAACACCTGTGTTTCAGGGGCCATGGTCGTCAGGATGAGAGGGGTCCCAGAGTACTAGTGATGCTGAAGTTTGGTGCCTGCTGGAGCAGGGGGAAGAATCCATCGACCCACGGGGGATTTCTTCTTGGCTCCCAGTGCAGGGTGAAGGCACACAGCCCCAGAGCATGCACCACCAGGAAACAGTTGAGAAAGCAGACTTTGTTGCAGTTTTGCAGGTGTCCTGGAGCAGTCAACGGTCAATCCTTGGCAGAAGTCGAAGAGGGAGATGCAGAAGAACTCTGGTGAATTCTAGCAAGTCGTTCTCTGAAGAACAGCCCACAGGAGAGACCCTAAATAGCCCTCAGAGGAGGATTGGCCACCTAACCAGGTAAGTACCTATCAGGAGGGGTCTCTGACGTCACCTGCTGGCACTGGCCACTCAGAGGCCTCCATTGTGCCCTCACTCCTCTGCATTCAAGATCGCAGAGGTCTGGGACACACTGGAGGAGCTCTGGGCACCACCCCTGGGTTGATGATGGACAGGGGAGTGGTCACTCCCCTTTCCTTTGTCCAGTTTCGCACCAGAGCAGGGACTGGGGTTTCCCTGAAGCGGAGTAGACTGGCTTATGCAAGGAAGGCACCATTTGGGCCCTTCAAAGCATTTCCAGAGGCTGGGGGAGGCTACTCCTCCCCAGTCCTTAACACCTATTTCCAGAGGGAGAGGGTGTAACACCCTCTTGTAGGAGGCTGGCCTGGCTTATAGTGGGTACCCTGTAGTACTTACACCCTGTGCCAGGTCCAGTTATCCCTTATTAGTAGAATAGAGGTGTTTCTAGCAGCTTAGGCTGATAGAAGGTAGCTATGGCAAAGCAACTTAGGCTGAACTTGGAGACACGCAAAGCTCCTACTATACCACTTATATCATATGCACAATATCATAAGAAAACACAATACACAGAGTTACTAAAAATAAAGGTACTTTATTTTTATGACAATATGCCACCAGTATCTCAGTGAGTACCCTCAGTAAGAAGGTAAGTAATATACACAAGTTATATGCACACAAACCCAAAACAGGTAAGTAAGAGTCAGTAAAGTATTGCAAACAGTGTAGAATTCAATAGATTGCAATAGGCAGACATAGGTCTAGGGACAACACAAACCATATACTCCAAAAGTGGAATGTGCATCACGAATGGACCCCAGACCTATGGGAGCTTGTAGAGGGTCGCTGGGACTGTAAGAAAACAGTCAGGGTGTCCAAGATACCCCACCTCAAGACCCTGAAAAGTAGGAATAAAGTACACCTACTACCCCAAAAGAGTACAATAGTCGTTATAGGGGGATTCTGCAAGAACAACAAACACCAGCAGTGCACTGAAAACGGATTCCTGGACCTGAGGACCTGCAAAGCAAGGGGACCAAGTCCAATAATCACGGCAGTGTCCAGGGGGGGCAGGAGCCCAGGAAACCCCAGATGAAGGTGCAATGAAGCTGTATCTGGATGGAAGAAGCTTGGAATTCTGCAAGAGCGAAGAGGACTAGGAACTTCTCTTTTGGAGGGAAGATGTCCCACATTGCGATGAAGGTTGCAGAATTGTTCCCACACAGAAATACCTCAAACAAGCCTTGCTAGTTGCAAGGGTTGCGGTAGAGGTTTTTGGCTGATGCTGAGGACCAGGAAGGACCAGGATGCTGCCCCTTGGAGGAGGAGACAAAGGGGGTGCTCAGCAACTCAGAGAGCCCTCACAGAAGCAGGCAGCACCCCCTGAAGTACCTGAACGGGCACTTGGAAGATTTGTGAACAGGAGTCCACGCAGAGTTACAAAGGAGGTTCCCACGACATTGAAGGCCAACTCAGCGGGTTGAGCACTGCAGGACGGAGTGCTGGGGACCCAGGCTAGGCTGTGCTGTACACAATACCAAAATTAAGCAGTAATAGCAAAAGGAAGTAATTCAAGCAGTGTAAAGTTACAATAGATTGCAATAGGAGCACATAGGTATAGGGGCAACACAAACTATATACTCCAAAAGTGGAATGCGAACCACAAATGGACCCTAAACCTATGTGAGCTTGTAGAGGGTCGCTGGGACTGTAAGAAAACAGTGAGGGTTAGAAAAATAGCTCACCCCAAGACCCTGTAAGGTAGGTGTAAAGTGCACCTACAACCCCCAGAGAGCACAGAAGTCGTGATAGGGGGATTCTGCAAAGAAAACCAACACCAGCAATGCAACAACAGTGGATTTCCAGACCTGAGTACCTGTAAGACAAGGGGACCAAGTCCAAGAGTCGCCACAGTGTCGAGAGTGGGCAGGAGCCCAGGAAATGCCAGCTGAGGGTGCAAGGAAGCTGCCACCGGATGGAAGAAGCTTGGTGTTTTGCAAGAACGAAGAGGACTCAGAACTTCCCCTTTGGAGGATAGATGTCCGACGTCGTGAAGAAGCTGCATGAGGTGTTCCCATGCAGAAAGACCGCAAACAAGCCTTGCTAGCTGCAAGGGTCGCGGTAGGGTTTTTGGATGCTGCTGTGGCCCAGGAGGGACCATGATGTCGACACTTGGATGAGGAGACAGAGGGGGTACCCAGCAAGTCAGGGAGCCCTCACAGAAGCAGGTAGTACCCGCAGAAGTACCGGATCAGGCACTTAGGAAAGGAGTGAACGGGAGTCCACGCGAAGTCACAAAAGGGAGTCCCACGACGCCGGAGGACAACTCAGAAGGTTGTGCACTGCAGGTTAGAGTGTCGGGGACCCAGGCTTGGCTGTGAACGAAGGAAATCCTGGAAGAGTGCACAGGAGCCGGAGCAGCTGCAAATCACGCGGTACCCAGCAATGCAGTCTAGCGTGGGGAGGCAAGGACTTACCTCCACCAAACTTGGACTGAAGAGTCACTGGACTGTGTGAGTCACTTGGACAGAGTTGCTGAGTTCCAGGGACCACGCTTGTTGTGCTGAGAGGGGACCCAGAGGACCGGTGATGCAGTCTTTTGTTGCCTGCGGTTTCAGGGGGAAGATTCCATCGACCCACAGGAGATTTCTTCAGAGCTCCTGGTGCTAGAAGGAGGCAGGCTACCCCCAGAGCATGCAACACCTGGAAACAGTTGAGAAAGCCAGCAGGATGAAGCAATACAAGGTTGCTAGTAGTCATTTGGCTACTTTGTTGCGGTTTTGCAGGCATCCTGAGCAGCGGTCGATCCTTTGGCAGAAGGTGAAGAGGGAGGTGCAGAGGAACTCTGGTGAGCTTTTGCATTCGGTATCTGAAGAATTCCCCAAAGCAGAGACCCTAATAGTCAGAAGAGGAGGTTTGGCTACGTAGGAAGGAGGATTGGCTATTAAGAGAGGTAAGAGCCTATCAGAAGGAGCCTCTGACATCACCTGCTGGCACTGGCCACTCAGAGCAGTCCAGTGTGCCACAGACACCTCTGTTTCCAAGATGGCAGAGGTCTGGGACACACTGGAGGAGCTCTGGGCACCTCCCCTGGGAGGTGCAGGTCAGGGGAGTGGTCACTCCCCTTTCCTTTGTCCAGTTTCACGCCAGAGCAGGGCTGGGGGATCCCTGAACCGGTGTAGACTGGCTTATGCTTTGATGGGCACCATCTGTGCCCATCAACGCATTTCCAGAGGCTGGGGGAGGCTACTCCTCCCCAGCCTCCACACCTATTTCCAAAGGGAGAGGGTGTTACACCCTCTCTCAGAGGAAGTCCTTTGTTCTGCCTTCCTGGGCCAGGGCTGCCTGGACCCGAAGAGGGCAGAAACCTGTCTGAGGGTTTGGTAACAGCAGAAGCTGCAGTGGAGACCCCGGAAAGGCAGTTTGGCAGTACCTGGGTTCTGTGCTAGAGACCCGGGGGATCATGCAATTGTCCCCCCACTGCCAGAATGGCATTGGGGTGACAATTCCATGATCTTAGACATGTTACATGGCCATGTTCGGAGTTACCATTGTGACGATGTACATAGGTAGTGACCTATGTACAGTGCACGCGTGTAATGGTGTCCCCGCACTCACAAAGTCCGGGGAATTTGCCCTGAACGATGTGGGGGCACCTTGGCTAGTTCCAGGGTGCCCACACACTAAGTAACTTTGCACCCAACCTTCACCAGGTGAAGGTTAGTCATATAGGTGACTTATAAGTTACTTAAGTGCAGTGGTAAATGGCTCTGAAATAACGTGGACGTTATTTCACTCAGGCTGCACTGGCAGGCCTGTGTAAGAATTGTCAGAGCTCCCTATAGGTGGCAAAAGAAATGCTGCAGCCCATAGGGATCTCCTGGAACCCCAATACCCTGGGTACCTCAGTACCATATACTAGGGAATGATATGGGTGTACCAGTTGTAGGAGGCTGGACTGGCTTGTAGTGAGTACCAAGGGGTACTTGCACCTTGCACCAGGCCCAGTTATCCCTTATTAGTGTATAGGGTGTCTAGCAGCTTAGGCTGATAGATAATGGTAGCTTAGCAGAGCAGCTTAGGCTGAACTAGGAGACGTGTGAAGCTACTACAGTACCACTTAGTGTCATATGCACAATATCATAAGAAAACACAATACACAGTTATACTAAAAATAAAGGTACTTTATTTTTATGACAATATGCCAAAGTATCTTAGAGTGTACCCTCAGTGAGAGGATAGGAAATATACACAAGATATATATACACAATAGCAAAAATATGCAGTATAGTCTTAGAAAACAGTGCAAACAATGTATAGTTACAATAGGATGCAATGGGGAAACATAGGGATAGGGGCAACACAAACCATATACTCCAAAAGTGGAATGCGAACCACGAATGGACCCCAAACCTATGTGACCTTGTAGAGGGTCGCTGGGACTATTAGAAAATAGTGAGAGTTAGAAAAATAACCCTCCCCAAGACCCTGAAAAGTGAGTGCAAAGTGCACTAAAGTTCCCCTAAGGACAAAAGAGTCGTGTTAGAGGAATAATGCAGGAAAGACACAAACCAGCAATGCAACAACTGTGGATTTCCAATCTAGGGTACCTGTGGAACAAGGGGACCAAGTCCAAAAAGTCACAAGCAAGTCGGAGATGGGCAGATGCCCAGGAAATGCCAGCTGCGGGTGCAAAGAAGCTTCGACTGGACAGAAGAAGCTGAGGTTTCTGCAGGAACGAAAAGGGCTAGAGACTTCCCCTTTGGTGGCCAGATTCCTCTCGCCTTGGAGAGTCGTGCAGAAGTGTTTTCCCGCCGAAAGGACGCCAACAAGCCTTGCTACACGCAAATCGTGCGTTTGGCGTTTTTGGACGCTACTGGGGCCCAGGAGGGACCAGGAGGTCGCAAATTGGACCTGAAGAGAGAGGGGACGTCGAGCAAGACAAAGAGCCCTCACTGAAGCAGGTAGCACCCGGAGAAGTGCCAGAAACAGGCACTACGAGGATGCGTGAAACAGTGCTTGCCGAAGTTGCACAAAGGAGTCCCACGTCGCCGGAGACCAACTTAGAAAGTCGTGCAATGCAGGTTAGAGTGCCGTGGACCCAGGCTTGGCTGTGCACGAAGGATTTCCGCCGAAAGTGCACAGGGGCCGGAGTAGCTGCAAAGTCGCGGTTCCCAGCAATGCAGCCCAGCGAGGTGAGGCAAGGACTTACCTCCACCAAACTTGGGCTGAAGGGTCACTGGACTGTGGGGGTCACTTGGACAGCGTCGCTGGATTCGAGGGACCTCGCTCGTCGTGCTGAGAGGAGACCCAAGGGACCGGTAATGCAGCTTTTTGGTGCCTGCGGTTGCAGGGGGAAGATTCCGTCGACCCACGGGAGATTTCTTCGGAGCTTCTGGTGCAGAGAGGAGGCAGACTACCCCCACAGCATGCACAAGCAGGAAAACAGTCGAGAAGGCGGCAGGATCAGCGTTACAGAGTTGCAGTAGTCGTCTTTGCTACTATGTTGCAGGTTTGCAGGCTTCCAGCGCGGTCAGCGGTCGTTTCCTTATCAGAAGGTGAAGAGAGAGATGCAGAGGAACTCGGCTGAGCTCATGCATTCGTTATCTAAAGTTTCCCCAGAGACAGAGACCCTAAATAGCCAGAAAAGAGGGTTTGGCTACCTAGGAGAGAGGATAGGCTAGCAACACCTGAAGGAGCCTATCACAAGGAGTCTCTGACGTCACCTGGTGGCACTGGCCACTCAGAGCAGTCCAGTGTGCCAGCAGCACCTCTGTTTCCAAGATGGCAGAGGTCTGGAGCACACTGGAGGAGCTCTGGACACCTCCCAGGGGAGGTTCAGGTCAGGGGAGTGGTCACTCCCCTTTCCTTTGTCCAGTTTCGCGCCAGAGCAGGGCTAAGGGGTCCCCTGAACCGGTGTAAACTGGCTTATGCAGAATTGGGCACATCTGTGCCCAACAAAGCATTTCCAGAGGCTGGGGGAGGCTACTCCTCCCCTGCCTTCACACCATTTTCCAAAGGGAGAGGGTGTCACACCCTCTCTCAGAGGAAGTTCTTTGTTCTGCCATCCTGGGCCAGGCCTGGCTGGACCCCAGGAGGGCAGATGCCTGTCTGAGGGGTTGGCAGCAGCAGCAGCTGCAGTGAAACCCCAGGAAGGGCAGTTTGGCAGTACCAGGGTCTGTGCTACAGACCACTGGGATCATGGGATTGTGCCAACTATGCTAGGATGGCATAGAGGGGGCAATTCCATGATCATAGACATGTTACATGGCCATATTCGGAGTTACCATTGTGAAGCTACATATAGGTAGTGACCTATATGTAGTGCACGCGTGTAATGGTGTCCCCGCACTCACAAAGTTCAGGGAATTGGCTCTGAACAATGTGGGGGCACCTTGGCTAGTGCCAGGGTGCCCTCACACTAAGTAACTTTGCACCTAACCTTTACCAGGTAAAGGTTAGACATATAGGTGACTTATAAGTTACTTAAGTGCAGTGTAAAAATGGCTGTGAAATAACGTGGACGTTATTTCACTCAGGCTGCAGTGGCAGGCCTGTGTAAGAATTGTCAGAGCTCCCTATGGGTGGCAAAAGAAATGCTGCAGCCCATAGGGATCTCCTGGAACCCCAATACCCTGGGTACCTCAGTACCATATACTAGGGAATTATAAGGGTGTTCCAGGAAGCCAATGTAAATTGGTAAAATTGGTCACTAGCCTGTTAGTGACAATTTGAAAGTAATGAGAGAGCATAACCACTGAGGTTCTGGTTAGCAGAGCCTCAGTGAGACAGTTAGGCACCACACAGGGAACATATACATGCACACCTATGAGCACTGGGGCCCTGTGTGACAGGGTCCCAGTGACACATACATATAGGCCACAAACCTATGAGCACTGGGGTCCTGACCAGCAGGACCCCAGTGACACATAACAACCATACTGAAAACATAGTGTTTTCACTATGAGCACTGAGGCCTGGCTATCAGGATCCCAGTGAAACAGTGAAAACAGTGACAAACACCCTGACATACACTCACAAACAGGCCAAAAGTGGGGGTAACAAGGCTAGAAAGAGGCTACCTTCTCACACCAGTATGCCAATGTGAATTGGTAAATTTAGTCACTAGCCTGTTAGTGACAAATTTGGAAAGCAGAGAGAGCATAACCACTGAGGTTCTGGTTAGCAGAGCCTCAGTGAGACAGTTAGGCATCACACAGGAAACACATACAGGGCACATACGTATAAGCACTGGGGCCCTGCCTGGCAGGGTCCCAGTGACACATAGAGTAAAACAACACATATACAGTGACATATGGGGGTAACATGCCAGGCAAGATGGTACTTTCCTACAGAAGTGAGTCCCAAACAAGTAGGGTGTTAGCTTCTTCAGTGTCCAGACCACAGTAAAAACATCTCTCTCAATTGTGCACCACTTCAGTTCTCTGGGGAGTAACCCCCTACTAATGAAGGCTACAGGCTGGATTAGGCCCTCTTTGTTTAACTGTGCTAGAACTGCCCCCACTGCATGCTGAGAAGAATCAGTCTGCAAAACAAATTCCTTGGAGAAGTTGGGTGCCATCAGCATGGGTGGCATGCACATGGCTGCCTTCAGAGAGTCAAAAGCAGTGTGGCAAGCCTCGGCCCAGATCACTTTCGTGGGCTGCTTCCTGGAAGTCAGCTTTGTCAAGGGGGCAACAATGGTGCCATACCCCTTGTCAAACCTCCTGTAGTAATCGGTGAGATCTAAGAAGGTTCTCACCTCCATCTGGGTCTTGGGGGGGTTCCCAAGCCGGAATGGCATCAATTCTGGGTTGTATGGGGGCCACCTGGCCAGTCCCTACCTGGTGTCCTAGGTAATCCACAGATCCCTGCCCTATTTGGCACTTAATAGCCTTAATAGTGATGCCTTCCTTCTGCAGGGACTTCAAAACTTCACTGTGGTGATGGAGATGTATCTCCCAGCTGGAGCTGAGCACTACAATGTCACCCAGGTAGGCAGTGATGAAATCCTCAAGCCCAGCCCAAACTTGGTTAACCAACCTCTGAAAGGTGGCAGGGGCATTTTTTAACTCAAAGAGCATGACCCTGAACTGGTAGTGTGCCTCTGGTGTTGAGAATGCTGACCTCTCTTTGGCCCTATCTGTTAAGGCAATCTGCCAGTACCCAGACATTAAGTCAAATGTGCTGAGGAACTTGGCAGCTCCTAGCCCATCTATTAGCTCATCAGCTCCAGGGATGGGGTGTGCGTCAGTCTTAGTGATGGCGTTGAGTCCACAGTAGTCCATGCAGAACCTAAGTTCAGGAGTAGCACTGGGGGCAGCAGCCTATGGAACCAAGCCCATTGGGCTGGACCACGTACTGCTGGAGAACTGTATCACCCCTAAAGCTAGCATCCTGGAAACCTCATCCTTAATACTGGCTCTAACCTTTTCAGTCATTGTGTAGCTCTTATGCTTCACAGGTGGACTTTCCCCAGTGTTCATATCATGTGCGCACAAATGAGTAACCCCTGGGGTCATGGAAAAAAGACAGACAAACTGTCCGAGCAACTGGTGACAGTCCCTCTCCTGTTCCAGGGTCAGTGTTGGGAGAGGTTTATACCCTTCACAGACCCATCTTTTTCTTCGGCAGACAGGAGGGCATCCTATCATGTGTTGCCAAGAGCATGGTCAGTTCAGACCTCTCAAAATGTGGTTTGAGGTGGTTCACATGTAGGACCCTCAAAGTGTTCCTCGGGGTCCACAAGTTCACCAGATGGGTGACATTACTCTTGCGCTCTACCACCTCAAAAGGCCCAATCCACTTGACCTGGAGCGCATGAGGCTCCACTGGGGCCATGACCCACATTTTCTGGCCAGGCTGAAACTCAACCAGAGTGGCATTCTGGTCGTACCACTGTTTCAGGTCCTCCTGTCTGGCTTCTAGGTTTGCTTGAGTGAGTTTCCTAAAGGCCAGCACAAAGCTAAATTTGTCCTAGAGAGGCCACTTGGAGATTTCTCTTAGTCCTCCTTCACCAGACTCAGAGGTCCTCTCGCAGGATACCCATACAGCAGCCCAATGGAGCTAAACCAAGTCCCTTCTGCGGTACTGTATGCAAAGAGAAGGCATGGCAAAAGGATGTCCCACTTACGCCTCGTGGCTTCTGACAGACCCATAATCATGCCTTTCAGGGTGTGGTTGAACCTTTCAACCAACCCATTTCCTTGGGGTTGGTAAGGAGTGGTAATCGTATAGGTTATCCTGCACTCCTTCCACCGAGACTTCATATAGGTAGATATGAAGTTGGTACTCTGGTCAGATACCACCTCCTTGGGGAACCCCCATTTGGGTAAAAATCCCCATCAATTCCCAGTCCACCACAGGGACTGTCAAGGACCTCAAAGGGATGGCCTCCGGGTACCAGGTGGCATGGTCCACCAAGAACAGGAGGAATCTGTTGCCATGGCTGTCTTGGGGTTCAGAGGCCCCACAATGTCAATTCTCATCCGCTCAAAAGGGGTGCTGACAACAGGGAATGATTGGAGGAAATCGTTGTATCTCGCCCCACTCTTGCCACTTGCCTGGCACGTCTGGCAAGACCTACAATAGCCATCAGAGTGCCTGTACGTTTGGGGCCAGTAAAAGTAGGTGACAATCCTCTCAGAAGTTTTGTCCTGCCCCAAATATCCTGCCAAAGGCCCATCATGAGCCAGTCCCAGTAGGAATGTTCTGATGTGCTCAGGTACCAGTACCACAGGGTCTGCCCCAGGTTCAGCAACCTTAGACTCACTGTACAGGAGACCATCCTCCCAATAAATCCAGTGTGATCCAGACTCCTTGCCAGATGCTTGGTCTGAAGCCTGTCACTGCAGACCTTCAAGAGATGGGCATGAATTCTGTGCCTCACAGAATTTTTCCCTGGTGGGACACCCTTCCTGCTGGCAATAGGTCAACTCAGGCACCTCCCCCAGTTCAGCCACTTGTGCCCTTGTAGGCTTTGGGGTGTCCCCCTCAGGTTAGCCTCCTCCAGGACTGCGGGAACCTCTGGGGTGGGTTTCCAGCACCCCTTACCGTTACTCTTCTTGGCAGGCACCTGGGCCACTCTTTCAGGCTCAAGGGCTTCCTGATCACCCTAACTGGCTGTCGTAGACCGGGTGGTCTCGCATGCCCACCCAGGCAGACCCAACATCTCCAAGTGTGACCGGCGTTCCATCTCACTCCAAGGGGAATCCTCCAGGTCATTACCTAGCAGACAATCAACAGACATGGTTGGACTCACAGGTACCCTCAAGGAACCTGAGACCCCTGCTGTTCAAAGGGAACGTGCACACCTTTCACAGGTGCTCTGAGTTGTCTGTAGCAAATACTTGGTGAAGCACATTAGGGACCACATGCTGTTCAGACTCCAGGTAACACCTGACAGTAATTGTAAGAGGCTGGCCTGGCTTATAGTGGGTACCTTGTGGTACTTATACTCTGTGCCACGTCCAGTTATCTCTTATTAGTAGAATAGAGGTGATTTTGGCAGCTTAGGCTGATAGAAGGTAGCTATGACAAAGCAGCTTAGTCTGAACTAGGAGACATGCAAAGCTCCTACTATACCACTTATATCATATAGCACAATATCATAAGAAAACACAATACTCAGAGTTACTAAAAATAAAGGTACTTTATTTTAGTGACAATATGCCAAAAATATCTCAGAGAATACCCGCACTTAGGAGGTAAGTAATATACACATGTTATATGTACACAAACCTAAAACAGGTAAGTAACAGTAAGAAAAGTAGTGCAAACTGTGTAGAATCAAAATAGGATGCAATAGGTAGACATAGGTCTAGGGGCAACACAAACCATATACTCCAAACGTGGAATGCGAATCACGAATGGACCCCAGACCTATGGGGGATTGTAGAGGGTCACTGGGACTGTGAGAAAACAGTAAGGGTGTCCAAAATGCCCCACCCCAAGACCCTGAAAAGTAGGAGTAAAGTTACCCTACTACCCCAGAAAGACAGAATAGTCATGATAGGGGATTCTGCAAGAACCACAAGCACCAGCAAAACACTGAAGACGGATTCCTGGACCTGAGGACCTGTAAAGGAAGGGGACCCAGTCCAAGAGTCACAAAAGTGTCCAGGGGGGGCAGGTGCCTACTAAACCCCAGATGAAGGTGCAAAAGGGCTGCCTCTGGGTGGAAGAAGCCGAAGATTCTGCAACAATGAAAAGGGCTAGGAACTTCTCCTCTGGATGGAAGATGTTCCACGGCGTGCTGGATGTTGCAGAAGTGTTTCCAGGCAGAAATACCGCAAACAAGCCTTTCTAGCTGCAAGAGTCATGGTTGAGGATTTTGGGTGCTGCTGGGGACCAGGAAGGACCAGGATGTCGCCCCTTGGAGTAGAAGACAGGGGGGGGGGCTCAGCAACTCAGAGAGCCCCCGCAGAAGCAGGCAGCACCCGCAGAAGTACTGGAACAGGCACTTAGAAGATCTGTGAACTCAGAGTCACAAAGGAGGGTCCCATGACATCGGAGTCCAACTCAGCGAGTTGGGCAATGCAGGACGGAGTGCTGGGGACCCATGCTAGGTTGTGCACAAAGGAATCCTTGGAGAAGTGCACAGAAGCCGGAGCAGCTGCCAATCATGCAGTACACAGGTTTGCTGTCTGGCGTGGGGAGGCAAGGACTTACCTCCACCAAATTTGGACAGAAGGGCCACTGGACTGTGGGAGACACTTGGACCCAGCTCCTGTGTTCCAGGGACCACGCTCGTCAGGATGAGAAGGGACCCAGATGACCGGTGATGCAGAAGTTTGGTGCCTGGGTTGGCAGGGGGAAGATTCCTTCAACCCACAGGTGATTTCTTCTTGGCTTCCAGTGCAGGGTGAAGGCAGACAGCCCTCAGAGCATGCACCACCAGGAAACAGTCAAGAAAGCCATCAGGATGAGGCGCTACAATGTTGCTGGTAGTCGTCTTGCTACTTTGTTGCGGTTTTGCAGGTGTCCTGGAGCAGTCAGCGGTCGATCCTTGGCAGAAGTCGAATAGGAAAGTGCAGAGGAACTCTGGTGAGCTCTTGCATTTGTTATCTGAGGAATAGCCCAGAGGAGAGACCCTAAATAGCCAGAAAAGGAGGTTTGGCTACCGAGAAAGGAGGCTTGGCTACTGAAAGAGGTAAGCACCTACCAGGAGGGGTCTCTGACGTTACCTGCTGGCATTGGCCACTCAGAGCTGTCCATTGTTCCCCAACACCTCTGAATCCAAGATGGCATAGGTCTGGGACACACTGGAGGAGCTCTGGGCACCTCCTCTGGTAGGTGCTGGTCAGGGGTGTGGACACTCCCCTTTCCTTTGTCCAGTTTTGCGCCAGAGCAGGGCTGGGGGATCCCTGAACCAGTGTAGACTGGCTTATGCAGAGATGGGCACCATCTGTGTCCATCAAAGCATTTCCGGAGGCTGGGGGAGGCTACGCCTCCCCAGCCCTTCACACCTATTTCCAAAGGGAGAGGGTGTAAAACCCTCTCTCAGAGGAAATCCTTTGTTCTGCGTTCCTGGGACTGGGCTGCCCAGGCCCCAGGGGAGCAGAAACCTGTCTGAGGGGTTGGCAACAGCAGCAGCTGCAGTGGAGACCCCGGAAAGGCAGTTTGGATCCTAGACATGTTACATGGCCATGTTCGGAGTTACCATGGTGACGCTACATATAGGTATTGACCTATGTGTAGTGCACTTGTGTAATGGTGTCCCCGCACTCACAAAGTCCGGGGAATTTGCCCTGAACAATGTAGGGGCACCTTGGCTAGTGCCAGGGTGTCCACAAACTAAGTAACTTGGCACCTAACCTTCACCAAGTGAGGGTTAGACATATAGGTGACTTATAAGTTACTTATGTGCAGTGAAAAATGGCTGTGAAATAACGTGGACGTTATTTCACTCAGGCTGCAGTGACAGTCCTGTGTAAGAATTGTCAGAGCTCCCTATGGGTGGCAAAAGAAATGCTGCAGCCCATAGGGATATCCTGGAACCCCAGTACCCTGGGTACCTAGGTACCATATACAAGGGAATTATAAGGGTGTTCCAGTGTGTTAATGAGAATTGGTAAATTAATCACTGGCTCTGCAGTGACAATTTTAAAAGCAGAGAGAGCATAAACACTGAGGTTCTGGTTAGCAGAGCCTCAGTGATACAGTTAGGCACCACACAGGGAACACATATAGGCCACAAACTTATGAGCACTGGGGTCCTGGCTAGCAGGATCCCAGTGACACATATCACACACACTGACAACATAGGGTTTTCACTATGAGCACTGGGCCCTGGCTAGCAGGATCCCAGTGAGACAGTAAAAACACCCTGACATACACTCACAAACAGGCCAAAAGTGGGGGTAACAAGACTAAAAATAGGCTACCTTCCTACAGTAATCGCACTGGCTCCAGTGTCTCTCAGACCCTCCACTCTCTGTCCATTGATGGTCACCCACCACCTGTATTTCTTAGTGCTCTAAGCCACAAGGGCCCTCTGGACCCTCTCACTGTCCCCCAAGAGAGAGAAAGGGGTCATCTCAGCTGCCTCACACCCTTCTCCTGAAACCAACTGCTCCCCAAGCGCTACACTGGCCAAACCCTGTGACTGTGCACCAGTGGGTGCCGGTGCCCGCTTGGGACACTTGGAATTCACCCTCCTGATCACATGCATAGCACTTACGGGGACCTCTCCCTGCAGGCTTCCCTGTAGAGATACATGGCTTCTTCTTACCTGGTGGCTGGTGTAGAAAAGTACCATCTTGCCTGGCATGTTACCCCCATTTTTCACTGTATATATGTTGTTTTAGTTGTATGTGTCACTGGGACCCTGGTAACCCAGGGCCCCAGTGCTCATAAGTGTGCCTGAATGTGTTACCTGTGTAGTGACTAACTGTCTCACTGAGGCTCTGCTAATCAGAACCTCAGTGGTTATGCTCTCTCATTTCTTTCCAAATTGTCACTAACAGCCTAGTGACCATTTTTACCAATTTACATTGGCTTACTGGAACACCCTTATAATTCCCTAGTATATGGTACTGAGGTACCCAGGGTATTGGGGTTCCAGGAGATCCCTATGGGCTGCAGCATTTCTTTTGCCACCCATAGGGAGCTCTGACAATTCTTACACAGGCCTGCCACTGCAGCCTGAGTGAAATAACGTCCACGTTATTTCACACCCATTTTACACTGCACTTAAGTAACTTATAAGTCACCTATATGTCTAACCTTTACCTGGTAAAGGTTGGGTGCAAAGTTACTTAGTGTGAGGGCACCCTGGCACTAGCCAAGGTGCCCCCACATTGTTCAGAGCCAACTCCCTGAACTTTGTGAGTGCGGGGACACCATTACACGCATGCACTACATATAGGTCACTACCTATATGTAGCTTCACAATGGTAACTCCGAATATGGCCATGTAACATGTCTATGATCATGGAATTGCCCCCTCTATGCCATCCTGGCATAGTTGGCACAATCCCATGATCCCAGTGGTCTGTAGCACAGACCCTGGTACTGCCAAACTGCCCTTCCTGGGGTTTCACTGCAGCTGCTGCTGCTGCCAACCCCTCAGATAGGCATCTGCCCTCCTGGGGTCCAGCCAGGCCTGGCCCAGGATGGCAGAACAAAGAACTTCCTCTGAGAGAGGGTGTGACACCCTCTCCCTTTGGAAAATGGTGTGAAGGCAGGGGAGGAGTAGCCTTCGCAAGCCTCTGGAAATGCTTTCTTGGGCACAGATGTGCCCAATTCTGCATAAGCCAGTCTACACCGGTTCAGGGGACCCCTTAGCCCTGCTCTGGCGCGAAACTGGACAAAGGAAAGGGGAGTGACCACTCCCCTGACCTGCACCTCCCCTGGGAGGTGTCCAGAGCTCCTCCAGTGTGCTCCAGACCTCTGCCATCTTGGAAACAGAGGTGCTGCTGGCACACTGGACTGCTCTGAGTGGCCAGTGCCACCAGGTGACGTCAGAGACTCCTTCTGATAGGCTCCTTCAGGTGTTGCTAGCCTATCCTCTCTCCTAGGTAGCCAAACCCTCTTTTCTGGCTATTTAGGGTCTCTGTCTCTGGGGAAACTTTAGATAACGAATGCAAGAGCTCATCCGAGTTCCTCTGCATCTCTCTCTTCACCTTCTGCCAAGGAATCGACTGCTGACCGCGCTGGAAGCCTGCAAACCTGCAACATAGTAGCAAAGACGACTACTGCAACTCTATAACGCTGATCCTGCCGCCTTCTCGACTGTTTTCCTGGTGGTGCATGCTGTGGGGGTAGTCTGCCTCCTCTCTGCACTAGAAGCTCCGAAGAAATCTCCCGTGGGTCGACGGAATCTTCCCCCTGCAACCGCAGGCACCAAAAAGCTGCATCACCGGTCCCTTGGGTCTCCTCTCAGCACGACGAGCGAGGTCCCTCGAATCCAGCAACTCTGTCCAAGTGACTCCCACAGTCCAGTGACTCTTCAGTCCAAGTTTGGTGGAGGTAAGTCCTTGCCTCACCTCGCTAGAGTGAATTGCTGGGAACCGCGACTTTTGCAGCTACTCCGGCCTCCGTGCACTTCCGGCGGAAATCCTTTGTGCACAGTCCAGCCTGGGTCCACGGCACTCTAACCTGCGTTGCACGACCTCCTAAGTTGTTCTCCGGTGACGTGGGACTTCTTTGTGCGACTTCGGGTGAGCACCATTTCACGCATCCACGTAGTGCCTGTTTCTGGCACTTCTCCGGGTGCTACCTGCTGCTAAGAGGGCTCCTTGTCTTGCTGGACGTCCCCTCTACCTCCTGGTCCAATTTGCGACCTCCTGGTCCCTCCTGGGCCACAGCAGCATCCAAAAATGCTAACCGCACGATTTGCAGCTAGCAAGGCTTGTTGGCGTTCTTTCGGCGGGAAAACACTTCTGCACGACTCTACAAGGCGAGAGGGATCCGTCCTTCAAAGGGGAAGTCTCTAGCCCTTTGCGTTCCTGCAGAAACCGCAGCTTCTTCTGTCCAGTAGAAGCTTCTTTGCACCCGCAGCTGGCATTTCCTGGGCATCTGCCCATCTCCTGACTTGCTTGTGACTTTTGGACTTGGTCCCCTTGTTCCACAGGTACCCCAGATTGGAAATCCAGCGTTGTTGCATTGTTGGTTTGTGTCTTTCCTGCATTATTCCTCTAACACGACTTCTTTATCCTTAGGGGAACTTTAGTACACTTTGCACTCACTTTTCAGGGTCTTGGGAGGGTTATTTTTCTAACTCTCACTATTTTCTAATAGTCCCAGCGACCCTCTACAAGGGCACATAGGTTTGGGGTCCATTCGTGGTTCGCATTCCACTTTTGGAGTATATGGTTTGTGTTGCCTCATCCCTATGTTTCCCCATTGCATCCTATTGTAACTATAAATTGTTTGCACTGTTTTCTAATACTATACTGCATATTTTTGCTATTGTGTATATATATCTTGTGTATATTTCCTATCCTCTCACTGAGGGTACACTCTAAGATACTTTGGCATATTGTCATAAAAATAAAGTACCTTTATTTTTAGTATAACTGTGTATTGTGTTTTCTTATGATATTGTGCATATGCCACTAAGTGGTACTGTAGGAGCTTCACTCGTCTCCTAGTTCAGCCTAAGCTGCTCTGCTAAGCTACCATTATCTATCAGCCTAAGCTGCTAGACACCCTATACACTAATAAGGGATAACTGGGCCTGGTGCAAGTTGCAAGTACCCCTTGGTACTCACTACAAGCCAGTCCAGCCTCCTACATTGGTTGTGCAGCGGTGGGATAAGTGCTTTGAGACTACTTACCACTCTTGTCATTGTACTTTTCATAAGAGAAAAATATACAAAACAAGGTCAGTGTATATACACATAGCCAAAAAGTTTTGCATTTCCTCTTTTCACTCTTTTCTAAGTGCTGAAAAGTACTTCTAAACTTTCTAAAAAGTTCTAAAAAGTTAAAAAAGTTTTTATTTCTCTGTCTTTCTAAAAGCTCTGACAAACTTTTTTCTCTTTTTCTATCACTTTAACTCTCTCTAAAAATGTCTGGCACAGGCCAAAATGTTGACCTGTCTAAGATTGCATATGATCACCTTAGCTGGAAAGGAGCAAGGAGTCTCTGCATAGAGAGAGGTTTGAGTGTAGGGAAGAATCCTTCCTTGGAACTGTTACTTAATATGCTTAGAGAACAGGATAAGGCTAAAAGTGCCCCATCTGTTGAAAAAGTAGCTAATGGTTCTCAATCTGATCCAGGGACTCCCCCAGGTAAAGGTTCAGGAAATAAACTTCTTAGCCTTCCCATTACAAGACAGTCTAGCATAGTTGGTACTGAGGTGGAGTCACATCATCCAGATGATGTGCTCTCACATTACACTGTCAGCCAAGCTTTTAGGGTGCCCTCTGTAAGGGACAGGTCTCCTTCTGTTCATTCCCATCATACCTCTGTATCTAGAAATGTCCCTCCCACCAACCCTGATGACAGATTGTTAGAAAGGGAACTCAATAAGTTGAGGGTGGAACAAACCAGACTGAAGCTTAAGAAGCAACAGCTGGATTTGGATAGACAGTCTTTAGAATTAGAGAATGAAAGACAGAAGTTGGGTTTAGAAACCCACGGTGGCAGCAGCAGTATTCCCCATAGTCATCCTGCAAAAGAGCATGATTCCAGGAATCTGCACAAGATAGTTCCCCCTTATAAGGAGGGGGATGACATTAACAAGTGGTTTGCTGCACTTGAGAGGGCCTGTGTTGTACAGGATGTCCCTCAAAGGCAGTGGGCTGCTATCCTATGGCTATCATTTAGTGGAAAAGGTAGGGATAGGCTCCTTACTGTGAAAGAAAGTGATGCCAATAATGTTGCAGTTCTTAAGAATGCACTCCTGGATGGTTATGGCTTAACCACTGAACAGTACAGGATAAAGTTCAGAGAAACCAAAAAGGAGTCTTCACAAGACTGGGTTGATTTCATTGACCATTCAGTGAAGGCCTTGGAGGGGTGGTTACATGGCAGTAAAGTTACTGATTATGACAGCCTGTATAACTTGATCCTGAGAGAGCATATTCTTAATAATTGTGTGTCTGATTTGTTGCACCAGTACTTGGTGGACTCTGATCTGACCTCTCCCCAAGAATTGGGAAAGAAGGCAGACAAATGGGTCAGAACAAGGGTGAACAGAAAAGTTCATACAGGGGGTGACAAAGATGGCAACAAAAAGAAGGATGGTAAGTCTTCTGACAAGGGTGGGGACAAATCTAAAAATGAGTCTTCATCAGGCCCACAAAAACACTCTGGTGGGGGTGGTGGGTCCAAATCCTCCTTTAATCAAAACAAAGAAACGAAACCATGGTGCTATTTATGTAAAGTAAAAGGCCATTGGACAACAGATCCCAGTTGTCCAAAGAAAAGCACCAAGCCTCCTACCACTACAACCCCTACTGCTACCCCTAGTGTCCCTACTAATAGCAGTGGTGGTGGGAGCAAACCTACTAATAGCCAATCCAAGGGAGTAGCTGGGCTCACTATTGGTAACTTAGTTGGGGTTGGCCTTGTTAGGGAGGCCACAGAGGCTGTGTTAGTCTCTGAGGGGGCTATTGATTTAGCCACCTTAGTTGCTTGTCCCCTTAATATGGATAAGTACAAGCAGCTACCCCTAATAAATGGTGTTGAGGTTCAGGCCTACAGGGACACTGGAGCCAGTGTGACTATGGTCATAGAAAAACTGGTCCACCCTGAACAACACCTACTTGGTCACCAGTACCAAGTAACCGATGCTCACAACAACACACTTAGCCACCCCATGGCTGTTGTTAATCTCAACTGGGGGGGGGTTACTGGTCCAAAGAAAGTTGTGGTAGCCACAGATTTACCTGTAGACTGTCTACTAGGAAATGATTTGGAGACATCAGCTTGGTCAGATGTGGAGTTGGAGGCCCATGCAGCAATGCTGGGCATCCCAGGGCATATTTTTGCTTTAACAAGGGCTCAGGCCAAAAAGCAAAAAGGACAGGGAAGCTTGGATCCTGGAACAATGGACCAAGTGCTCCCTAAAGCTAGGGCTAGTAGAAGCAAACCACTTCCTACTATCTCTCCCTCTACAGTGGATTCAACTTCTGAGGAAGAAGAATTCCCTCCCTGTGCAGAACCTACACCAGAGGAGCTTGAAGCAGACACTGCTGAGCTTTTGGGTGAAGGGGGGCCTGCCAGGGAGGAGCTGAGTGTGGCACAGCAAACCTGTCCCACATTAGAGGGTCTAAGACAGCAAGCTGTCAAACAGGCTAATGTGGATGTCAGTGACTCTCACAGAGTTTACTGGGAGGACAACCTCTTGTACACTGAGCATAGGGATCCTAAACCTGGAGCTGCCAGGAGATTAGTGATTCCTCAGGAGTACAGAAAGTTCCTCCTAACTCTTGCCCACGACATTCCCCTAGCTGGGCACCTGGGTCAAATGAAAACTTGGGACAGACTTGTTCCCTTGTTTCATTGGCCTAGGATGTCTGAGGACACAAAAGATTTTTGTAAGTCCTGTGAAACCTGTCAAGCCAGTGGCAAAACAGGTGGCACTCCAAAGGCACCCCTTATTCCACTGCCTGTGGTTGGGGTTCCCTTTGAAAGGGTAGGGGTTGACATAGTTGGCCCCCTTGACCCTCCTACTGCTTCAGGCAATAGGTTTATCTTGGTGGTAGTGGACCATGCCACAAGATACCCTGAAGCAATTCCTTTAAGGACCACTACAGCACCTGCAGTGGCAAAGGCCCTCCTGTGAATATTTTCCAGAGTGGGCTTTCCAAAGGAAGTAGTATCAGACAGGGGAAGCAATTTCATGTCTGCATACTTAAAGGCCATGTGGAAGCAGTGTGGTGTAACTTACAAGTTCACAACACCCTATCATCCACAAACAAATGGACTGGTGGAGAGATTTAATAAAACTCTCAAAGGCATGATTATGGGTCTCTCTGAAAAACTCCGCAGGAGATGGGATATCCTTCTACCATGCCTCCTTTTTGCCTACAGGGAGGTACCCCAGAAAGGAGTGGGCTTCAGCCCCTTTGAACTTCTTTTTGGACACCCTGTTAGGGGTCCACTCACACTTGTAAAGGAGGGTTGGGAACAACCTTTAAAAACTCCTAAGCAGGATATTGTGGATTATGTACTTGGCCTCAGATCAAGGATGGCTGAGTACATGAAAAAGGCCAGCAAAAACCTTCAGGCCAGCCAAGAGCTCCAGAAGCAATGGCATGATCAGAAGGCTGTTTTGGTTCAGTACCAACCAGGGCAGAAAGTGTGGGTCTTGGAGCCTGTGGCCCCAAGAGCACTCCAAGATAAATGGAGTGGACCCCACACAATTGTTGAAAAGAAGGGAGAAGTCACCTATTTAGTTGACTTAGGCACTGCCAGGAGTCCCCTTAGGGTGCTCCATGTCAACCGCCTGAAACCCTACTATGACAGGGCTGATCTCACCCTGCTCATGGCAACTGATGAGGGACAGGAAGAAGACAGTGATCCTCTACATGATCCCTTCTCTTCCACAGAACAAGATGCTCTTGTGGAAGGTGTAGTTTTGGCTGATTGTCTTACTGCTGAGCAGAAAGACCATTGCATAAATCTCCTAGATCAATTCTCTGAACTCTTCTCTACTGTGCCAGGTACCACTTCTTGGTGTGAGCACACTATAGATACTGGAGACAGTTTACCTGTCAAAAGTAAGATCTATAGGCAGCCTGACCATGTCAGGGACTGCATAAACCAAGAGGTGCAGAAAATGTTAGAACTAGGAGTGGTTGAGCACTCTGAAAGTCCATGGGCTTCTCCTGTGGTACTTGTACCAAAACCCCATTCCAAAGATGGAAAGAAGGAAATGCGGTTTTGTGTAGACTATAGAGGTCTCAACTTAGTAACCAAAACTGATGCTCACCCTATACCCAGGGCAGATGAGCTCATAGATACACTGGCATCTGCCAAGTATCTAAGCACTTTTGATTTGACTGCAGGGTATTGGCAGATCAAATTGTCAGAAGATGCAAAACCTAAAACTGCATTTTCAACCATTGGAGGACATTACCAGTTTACTGTAATGCCTTTTGGTTTGAAAAATGCACCTGCCACTTTTCAAAGGTTGGTGAACACAGTCCTGCAAGGGCTGGAAGCTTTCAGTGCAGCATATTTGGACGATATAGCTGTCTTTAGCTCCAGCTGGGATGATCACCTGGTCCACCTATGGAAAGTTTTGGAGGCCCTGCAAAAGGCAGGCCTCACTATCAAGGCTTCAAAGTGCCAGATAGAGCAGGGTAAGGTGGTTTATCTGGGACACCTTGTTGGTGGGGAACAGATTGCACCACTTCAGGGGAAAATCCAAACAATTATTGATTGGGTTCCCCCTACCACTCAGACTCAAGTGAGAGCCTTCCTAGGCCTCACTGGGTATTAAAGGAGGTTCATTAAGAACTATGGCTCCATTGCAGCCCCTCTTAATGACCTCACATCCAAGAAAATGCCTAAAAAGGTATTATGGACAGCAAACTGTCAGAAAGCTTTTGAGGAGCTGAAGCAGGCCATGTGCTCTGCACCTGTCCTGAAAAGCCCTTGTTACTCTAAAAAATTCTATGTCCAAACTGATGCATCTGAATTAGGAGTAGGGGTAGTCCTATCACAACTTAATTCTGAGGGCCAGGATCAACCTGTTGCTTTTATTAGTAGGAGGTTGACCCCTAGAGAAAAGCGTTGGTCTGCCATTGAGAGGGAGGCCTTTGCTGTGGTCTGGGCTCTGAAGAAGTTGAGGCCATACCTGTTTGGCACTCACTTCATTGTTCAGACAGACCACAAACCTCTACTTTGGCTAAAACAAATGAAAGGTGAAAATCCAAAATTGTTGAGGTGGTCCATATCCCTACAGGGAATGGACTATACAGTGGAACATAGACCTGGGAGTAGCCACTCCAATGCAGATGGACTCTCCAGATATTTCCACTTAGACAATGAAGACTCATCAGGTCATGGCTAGTCTTATTGTCCTTCGTTTGGGGGGGGGGTTGTGTAGGAAAGTACCATCTTGCCTGGCATGTTACCCCCATTTTTCACTGTATATATGTTGTTTTAGCTGTATGTGTCACTGGGACCCTGGTAACCCAGGGCTCCAGTGCTCATAAGTGTGCCTGAATGTGTTACCTGTGTAGTGACTAACTGTCTCACTGAGGCTCTGCTAATCAGAACCTCAGTGGTTATGCTCTCTCATTTCTTTCCAAATTGTCACTAACAGGCTAGTGACCATTTTTACCAATTTACATTGGCTTACTGGAACACCCTTATAATTCCCTAGTATATGGTACTGAGGTACCCAGGGTATTGGGGTTCCAGGAGATCCCTATGGGCTGCAGCATTTCTTTTGCCACCCATAGGGAGCTCTGACAATTCTTACACAGGCCTGCCACTGCAGCCTGAGTGAAATAACGCCCACGTTATTTCACAGCCATTTTACACTGCACTTAAGTTACTTATAAGTCACCTATATGTCTAACCTTTACCTGGTAAAGGTTAGGTGCAAAGTTACTTAGTGTGAGGGCACCCTGGCACTAGCCAAGGTGCCCCCACATTGTTCAGAGCCAATTCCCTGAACTTTGTGAGTGCGGGGACACCATTACACGCGTGCACTACATATAGGTCACTACCTATATGTAGCTTCACAATGGTAACTCCGAATATGGCCATGTAACATGTCTATGATCATGGAATTGCCCCCTCTATGCCATCCTGGCATAGTTGGCACAATCCCATGATCCCAGTGGTCTGTAGCACAGACCCTGGTACTGCCAAACTGCCCTTCCTGGGGTTTCACTGCAGCTGCTGCTGCTGCCAACCCCTCAGACAGGCATCTGCCCTCCTGGGGTCCAGCCAGGCCTGGCCCAGGATGGCAGAACAAAGAACTTCCTCTGAGAGAGGGTGTGACACCCTCTCCCTTTGGAAAATGGTGTGAAGGCAGGGGAGGAGTAGCCTCCCCCAGCCTCTGGAAATGCTTTGTTGGGCACAGATGTGCCCAATTCTGCATAAGCCAGTCTACACCGGTTCAGGGGACCCCTTAGCCCTGCTCTGGCGCGAAACTGGACAAAGGAAAGGGGAGTGACCACTCCCCTGACCTGCACCTCCCCTGGGAGGTGTCCAGAGCTCCTCCAGTGTGCTCCAGACCTCTGCCATTTTGGAAACAGAGGTGCTGCTGGCACACTAGACTGCTCTGAGTGGCCAGTGCCACCAGGTGACGTCAGAGACTCCTTCTGATAGGCTCCTTCAGGTGTTGCTAGCCTATCCTCTCTCCTAGGTAGCCAAACCCTCTTTTCTGGCTATTTAGGGTCTCTGTCTCTGGGGAAACTTTAGATAACGAATGCAAGAGCTCATCCGAGTTCCTCTGCATCTCTCTCTTCACCTTCTGCCAAGGAATCGACTGCTGACCGCGCTGGAAGCCTGCAAACCTGCAACATAGTAGCAAAGACGACTACTGCAACTCTGTAACGCTGATCCTGCCGCCTTCTCGACTGTTTTCCTGGTAGTGCATGCTGTGGGGGTAGTCTGCCTCCTCTCTGCACTAGAAGCTCCGAAGAAATCTCCCGTGGGTCGACGGAATCTTCCCACTGCAACCGCAGGCACCAAAAAGCTGCATCACCAGTCCCTTGGGTCTCCTCTCAGCACGACGAGCGAGGTCCCTCGAATCCAGCAACTCTGTCCAAGTGACTCCCACAGTCCAGTGACTGTTCAGTCCAAGTTTGGTGGAGATAAGTCCTTGCCTCACCTCGCTAGACTGCATTGCTGGGAACCGCGACTTTTGCAGCTACTCCCGCCTCCGTGCACTTCCGGCAGAAATCCTTTGTGCACAGTCCAGCCTGGGTCCACGGCACTCTAACCTGCATTGCACGACCTCCTAAGTTGTTCTCCGGCGACGTGGGACTTCTTTGTGCGACTTCGGGTGAGCACTGTTTCACGCATCCTCGTAGTGCCTGTCTCTGGCACTTCTCCGGGTGCTACCTGCTGGTAAGAGGGCTCCTTGTCTTGCTCGAAGTCCCCTCTACCTCCTGGTCCAATTTGCGACCTCCTGGTCCCTACTGGGCCACAGCAGCATCCAAAAACGCTAACCGCACGATTTGCAGCTAGCAAGGCTTGTTGGAGTTCTTTCGGCGGGAAAACACTTCTGCACGACTCTACAAGGCGATAGGGATCCGTCCTCCAAAGGGGAAGTCTCTAGCCCTTTGCGTTCCTGCAGAAACCGCAGCTTCTTCTGTCCAGTAGAAGCTTCTTTGCACCCGCAGCTGGCATTTCCTGGGCATCTGCCCATCTCCGACTTGCTTGTGACTTTTGGACTTGGTCCCCTTGTTCCACAGGTACCCCAGATTGGAAATCCAGCGTTGTTGCATTGTTGGTTTGTGTCTTTCCTGCATTATTCCTCTAACACGACTTCTTTATCCTTAGGGGAACTTTAGTACACTTTGCACTCACTTTTCAGGGTCTTGGGGAGGGTTATTTTTCTAACTCTCACTATTTTCTAATAGTCCCAGCAACTCTCTACAAGGTCACATAGGTTTGGGGTCCATTCGTGGTTCGCATTCCACTTTTGGAGTATATGGTTTGTGTTGCCCCTATCCCTATGTTTCCCCATTGCATCCTATTGTAACTATACATTGTTTGCACTGTTTTCTAAGACTATACTGCATATTTTTGCTATTGTGTATATATATCTTGTGTATATTTCCTATCCTCTCACTGAGGGTACACTCTAAGATACTTTGGCATATTGTCATAAAAATAAAGTACCTTTATTTTTAGTATAACTGTGTATTGTGTTTTCTTATGATATTGTGCATATGACACTAAGTGGTACTGTAGGAGCTTCACTCGTCTCCTAGTTCAGCCTAAGCTGCTCTGCTAAGCTACCATTATCTATCAGCCTAAGCTGCTAGACACCCTATACACTAATAAGGGATAACTGGGCCTGGTGCAAGGTGCAAGTACCCCTTGGTACTCACTACAAGCCAGTCCAGCCTCCTACAGCTGGGAATCCTTACCCCCCACTTTTATCTGATAGGGCATGTCCACCCTTGGCAGAGTCTTCCCCATGACTCTTTTGGACCCTGGTGCTATCTCCCCGGTCCGCTTCCTGGGCAAGCTTTCTGGGGTCAGTCAGCTTGCTGTCAATTAGGTGCTGGTACAGCTCTAGAAACAAAAGATTATACAAGTTCTCCCATGCAATCAAATTGTACAGCCCCTCATTAGTTATTACCTTGCTGCCTTTCACCCATCCAATGCCCTGCAAAAAGAATCAACACATTCAAACCAAGTTTGAGACTCCCCTCTTCTTGTAAGACCTCAATCTTTCCTTGTACTGCTGCGGAGTGAGACCATATCTAGTGAGTAGGGCGTCCTTCATGGAAGGTGAGTCCCTGAGGATCCCCCAGGGCTGTCAAGGTATCCCTCCTTTCTACCTCAAAGTGCTTCCATAGACCCGCCCCTCAGTGTATCTCAGGGACCAGGTTCATGTGAAGAGCTGACTCATACCCCTTAAACCACAAATGTCATCCTCCTTCTTATAATCCTTTACTAGATCTTTGGGAATGTGAACTCTCTTCTCAGGTTGCACTGGGGTACTGCTGCCGCCATATGTGCTGGAACTGCCCTTCAGATCCACCTCCTTTAAGATCTGCTCATGAGCTAACAGCATTTTTATTTCCTCCATGGCCATTGCCATTTTCTTTGCCTCTGCCTCTCTATCCAATTTGGCCAATTCCAGCTTGAGCTTCTCAAGCTCCAAGTGATGCTCTCTCTGCTTGTCTATCCCTCAGTTCCTCTGTGGTCAGACCTTTCAAAGAAACGTTGCTCCCTGCCCTGGAGGCCCTTCCTCCAGGTAGGTCCACTTTATCTACCAAATCACCATGCATGCTCTGCATCTCCTCATCCACCGAAATATTGTCCCTCTGCTGTGTACCCCTCAGCCTCCTTTGCTGCTAACCAAGCACCTTTTGCAGCTCATCCTTCTTGGTGGAGCTTTTGATTGGGCATTGGAACTTCTTGCAACATTGCTTGAGCTGGACCTCTGTGTAACCCTCCAATTACTCCAGCTCAAACGCCACTTTTGCAACAACTGCTGATGGCTCCCCAGACTGAGACATGCTTGTGGACAAGGTTCAATAAAGGTGCAAAGTGTCAAAATACAGTGAGATTCCAAAAGGGACAAAAAGAAAAGCAAAAGAAATCCAAGAGAAAAAAACAGTATGTGGTTGTATAATGGTCTGCAATAAAACAGTAGTGCACACCAATCACTGTATGTCAAGTACAAACACAAGTCCTATTCTCATCGCTGATCATCAGTGTTAGAAATGGGGTTTCTGGTTGGCAGTCAGGTTGTACTCCAAGCAGGGACCCCCACTCTAGACAGGGTAAGCGAGATACACACCTCGGATAACCTCTGCTCATCCCCTTGGTAGCTTTGTACAAGCAGTCAGGATTATGTCAGAGGCAATATGTAAAGTATTTGTACCAACACACACAGTAACACAGTGAAAACACCACAAAAACACTCAACACCAGATTAGAAAAATAGCCAATATTTATCAGAGTAAACCAAGACTAGAATGACAAAAATCCAATACACACAGTCAAAGATACGAATTTTCAAATATTAAACTTCAATATAGTGCTAAGAAACACAATAGCTCCAACTTGGGCTATCACCGTCGTCGTTGACGGAATCATTCCCAACAATCCAACACCACTCATGAGGAGGGTGGTACTGGTCACAGAGAGGCACATACCCCCAGGTACAGTACTTTTGGAAATGAAACAAGTTGGCGTACAAAGTTGAGGAGATGAGGCATCGCTAGATCCGATGTGGTGTCGGCTCCTTATTGCAGAGCAGGGTATGTGATATGGGGTCTGTGCGAGGTGTTGGTTCCTGACGATCTGGTGGGGTTGATGAATCTGGTGGGTCAAGACGCATTGGGTGACCTCATAGAGTCGTGGTCATGCCACGTGGGTACAGGCGCAGTGGCGGAGTCGATTGTTGTTGATGTTGAAGACACAGCAATCAGGATGCACAAAGTCGTGGGACGTCAGCAGGGCTGCGGCACCGTCAGGCCTGCGATGTCAGTCACGGTTGTCGAACTTGAGCAGGGACCACAGCTTTGGGTGCGGGTGGCAACGCGGAGACGGGCAGCAGCGTCGGTCCTGGAGTCATCAGGAGTCGGTACCTGGATCTTGGTCTTAGGTCAGCTTTCACTCCCATGGGCCCAGAAACTGGAATAGGCACCACCTGGTGGAGTAGGACCCACAGCAAGCGAACCCAGAGGCTGGTAGGTGAAGTCTTTGATGTCCCTGAGACTCAGTCCAAGCCCTTGGAGAAACTTCACAAGAAAGATACACAGCAAAGTCCAGTCTTTTTAGTCTTTAACGCAGAAGCAGAAATTGCAGGCCAGCCCAGGAAAGCACACACAGCAAAGGGGCAGTCCTCCTCCTCCAGCTCTTCAGCTCTCCTGGCAGAGGGTCCTCTTGATCCAGAGGTGTTCTAAAAGTCTGAGGGTTTGGGTCCACTAATTATACTCATTTTTGCCTTTGAAGTAGGCAAACTTCAAAGGAAAGTCTCTGTTGTTCACAAGATCCTGCCTTGCCCAGGCCTGGCCCCAGACACACTCTAGAGGGTTAGAGACTGCATTGCGTGAGGACAGACACAGCCCTATCAGGTGCAGGTGTCAGCTCATCCCTTCCCACTCTAGCCCAGGTAGACTTATCAGGATATGCAGGACACACCTCAGCTCCCTTTATGTCACTGAATAGATGGAATTCACAAACAGCCCAACTGTCAGTCTGAGCCGGATGTGGATTCCACAGGCAGGCAGAGGCACAGAATGATTAAGCAAGAAAATGCCCACTTTCTAAAAGTGGCGTTTACAAACAGACAATCTATAAAACCTGTCTCACCATTCTCTACCTCACCGTTCCCCAGCTCACATGTCTCTTAGTACCTTGTCTTTCTACCACTCCTCTCTCACTTTCTAACCTCTTGCTATCCCTACCATTTGTCTCAATGCTTTATGTAGCTCCTTCTCTAATTCAACTGACCTTCTCTCTACCTCTCTTTATACATCTATTTCACCTGTCTCTACCTGTTTCTGTACCCCACCCTACTCTAAAAACCTCACTCTCTCACTCAACCACTGTAATCAAACTCACCTCTCGTTCTCTACCTAACCCATCACTCTTCTTCATTTCGCATTACACCTCACCTCTCATTTATCTATCATCTCTCTTTCTCTGCTATCCTTTCCGCTGCAGTTTTCTATTTACCTGTCTTGTCTTTTTATACAGCATTTCTCCTATTGCTCCCCTCTCTACCTCAGCTTTCTATCTCTAAATTGCATTTCTTTATACTTCTCTTGCTAGCTTGCCTCTTTACTTGTCTACTTCTGCCTTTTTCTGCCCAGTTCCTTCTAGCTCAACTCTCTGTCTACTTTATCTGTGTGTATGCTTTGTCGTTCGTTGTACTCCACCCATCACCCTCATGCTACATTTCCTTCTTCTTCACCCCGTCTCCAGCTTTATCTATTTAACTACCTTTCCTTTTTATCCTCTTGTGTATTGTTCTTTATGGCTATCTCACAGTTCTATCTGTATTTAACATCTCTCCCTAACTCACCTATCTCTTTCCTTCACCGCTAGCTCTATCTCTACCCCCTTTTTCCCTTAATTTCACTTCTCATACTATGCAGTTCTCTTGACTTCTACCCTTATGCCCTTTCCCATTTCTCTTACTTAGCAGAGCTGGTAGTCACTGTCAAGTGGGAGAAGTATATAACTGGAGAGCGACAAAGCAGTGAATGAGAATTGAGAAGAAGGTTATCAGATTTCATTGAACAGGGAAGGGAAAACCCTTGGAGTAGTGCTTTCATTTTTCCCTGTTGCAGTAAAGATTGTAGTTATTAAGGGGGTTTTAATTTGTGAATACAAACATCCAGCGTTTAATGCTAAATTGTTGTGTGTTGTTCACCTCTCCTATTTAAATATAATGCCCTAGTCCACTAAACATTCACCAAGTCACCCTTTTCGTATCTTTCCCAAAATAAGAGGAGCTGGCTTAGTGACCAATAAATTTCAGGTAAATGTCGTTGTTAAAAGACTAAGGGGCAGATTTATGAAAAGAGGCGCTGCACTCAGTGCAGCACCACTTTTCGTGCACCCCTTAGGACCCCCCTAACGCCAGCATGTGTGCGCCGTATTAAATATACGGCACACCATAGCTGTAGTTAGGAAACTAGTGTCACAATTGTTTATGCTAGTTTGGCACTTTGCAAGATTAAAGTCAAACATTTTGACACTAATCCTACAAAGCACCTAGAGGCCCTTTGAAACCAATGGGAGCCTCCTTTTAAATGCCTGCTCTGAGCAGCTGTTAAAAGTGCTGAAATGACAAAAAAGAAATCTCTTAGATTTGTTTGTGCCATTTTTTTAGCCCCCACTAATGGGGGAATACCCCTTTGCATACATTATGCCTGATGCAGGCATAATACAGCCCAAAGAGTTACAGAGTGGCGCAATGCTTTGTAAATTTGGCATGGCGATTTTGGCCTTGTTGGGCCACATTAGCGTAAAACTAATTATGCTACTGTGGCTCAAGGAGGCGCTAGGGGCTCTTAAATCTGCCCCTAAAAATCTTGATCCGAGCACAAAAATAAATGGCTTTATCAATACTTTTTCAAAGTTCTATTGGCTCAGTTTGTCTTAGGATATAATTCAGCATTGTTTGGCATCATGAGGTGATGTATGAGGTCAAAATGGGTAATGAATTTAAAGATGTTTCAAAGACAGCGCCCCAAAATATGTCTTGCCAGGTTCCAAACAAATTGCTCTGATGACACTGCCTATGATGCAAACAGAATCACCTCTATGCACTTGTGCACCTTCGGTGTTAGAAGCTGCAACCATGGTTGACGGCTGTTTTTGCTCCCAGTCCATCAACTGGTCACGACAAATTGAGGGAGTGCCTACTCTTGATAATGTGTCTTAGGAACCGACTGAAGTATGTCTTACAGAGAGATAAGGTCAACTAGATTTGCATGCAGTGGCTCATCTGGTTTGACTGCAAGGTCTGCACTAACATTACTTAATCAGCTGGATTGATGGGTGAGTGTGAACTAAACATGATTAAACTCTCCTGAAATACAACTGTAGCTAGGTTATAAGTGACTTCTCAAAAATGGGTTCTGGGATTAGGAGGTACACTGGTGGTCTTCTATCATTTCTCCTTAGTCATTAACTCTGCATTGCCACTGGCAATTATTAAGCTGAAACAAACACAATGACTACTGATCCACTACGAGATTTGTCATCACTCTTCTTTACCATCAGCTCACTTAACCATTGCTGGGTGAGGTTGGAGGCAGCTACTTTGCTTGATCACAAAAACATATCAATACACAGTCTGAATCCTAAATATAGCACAGGGTCTCTTCTCTCTCTATGGAGGTCACAGGGGTGCATCTTATCTAACATTGCCAGGAACACAGGGTTGTGTTTTAGGCCTTATGCTTCATGTATTTAGTGTGAGCATCTGGTTGTACTATATGATATGGCTGGGTAACCTTTTTGTGCAGTACACTCGCATATACTATCTTGGGTCTAGTCAGGTACTTTACTTAACCTTAAGCCCAACCCTGGGTAGCTGTGGCTGCAAGCAGTAAGACTTACTAAAGGAAGAATATGTAAAGCATTTAACAGCACAAAACAATGAAATAAGAAAGTCACACAACACGAAAGAACCAAGACACCAATTTATAAAAATAGAGGTTATTTTTATGAATTTTTGAAGACTTTAATCTTCAAACTCCACCTGGAGGTTCTGGAGAGACACATTTTCAAAGCAATAAATAACTTTTATATCAACTGCAAACAAGCACTGACCAACAAAAATATTTGGAAACTTTTGAAGAGTTTTAAACATTTAGTTCAACAACTCCGGCTGAATTGGGTGACCAAGCCTGACAGGACAAAGGCCTAGGAAGCCGGAAAGGATACTTTGGATAGCTGCCTCGCCATGAGAGCATTGTTAAAGCAAGATGCAAACTTTACTGGATGACCGTCATAGATGACAGTGGAGTGGTCCTGATGCTGAGTGTTGCAGGCTGAAATTGCTTAAGGATGCTACTTATGCTGTACGGTCGAATGGGGTGAAGTCTGGTCGAGTCCTTGATCCACAGGTGGGTGGGGACAACTCTGTCCACAGGTCTCGGGGTCCTAAAAAGTCCTCTTTGCTTGGTTCAAAGAACTGCTGATGCAGACAGTAGGAGGCTGGCCTGGCTTGTAGTGGGTACCAGAGGTACTTACACCTTGTGCCAGGTCCAGATATCCCTTATTAGTGTAGAAGAGGTGTTTCTAGGAGCCTAGGCTGATAGAAGATAGCTATGGCAAAGCAGCTTTGGCTGAACTAGGAGACATGTAAAGCTCCTACTATACCACCGGTGTCATATGCACAATATCATAAGAAAACACAATACACAGAAGTACTAAAAATAAAGGTACTTTATTTTTATGACAATATGCCAAATGTATCTCAGTGAGTACCCTCAGTATGAGGATAAGTTATATACACAAGATATATGTACACAAACCAAAAATATGCAGTAATAGCAAAAGGAAGTAGTGCAAGCAGTGTAAAGTTACAGTAGATTGTAATAGTAGCACATAGGTATAGGGGCAACACAAACCATATACTCCAAAAGTGGAATGCGAACCACGAATGGACCCCAAACCTATGTGATTTTGTAAAGGGTCGCTGGGACTGTAAGAAAACAGTGAGGGTTAGAAAAATAGCCCACCCCAAGACCCTGAAAGTTAGGTGTAAAGTGCACCTACTACCCCCAGAGAGCACAGAAGTCGTGAAAGGGGTATTCTGCAGGAAGAACAAACACCAGCAATGCAACAACAGTGGATTTCCGGACCTGAGTACCTGAAAGACAAGGGGATCAAGTCCAATAGTCGCAACAGTGTTGAGAGTGGGCAGGAGCCCAGGAAATGCCAGCAGAGGGTGCAAGAAGCTGCCAACTGTTGGAAGAAGCTTGGAGTTCTGCAAGAAAGAAGAGAGCTAGGAACTTCTCCTTTGGAGGATGGATGTCCGACGTCGCGATAAAGCTTGCAGAGGTGTTCCCATGCAGAAAGACCGCAAACAAGCCTTGCTAGCTGCAAGGGTCATGTAGGGTTTTTTGGGTGCTGCTGTGGCCCGGGAGGGACCAGGATGTCGCCACTTGGAGGAGGAGACAGAAGGGGCGCCCAGCAAGACAGGGAGCCCTCACAGAAGCAGGCAGCACCCGCAGTAGTACCTGAACAGGCACTTGGAAGAAGAGTGAACCGGAGTCCACGCGAAGTCACAAAAGGGTGTCCCACGACGCAGGAGGACAACTCAGAAGGTTTTGCACTGCACGTTAGAGTGTCGGGGACCCAGGCTTGGCTGTGCACAAAGAAAATCCTGGAAGAGTGCACAGGAGCCAGAGCAGCTGCAAATCACGTGGTACCCAGTAATGCAGTCTAGCATGCGGAAGCAAGGACTTACCTCCACCAAACTTGGACTGAAGAGTCGCTGGACTGTGGGAGTCACTTGGACAGAGTTGCTGAGTTCCAGGGACCACGCTCGTCATGCTGAGAGGGGACCCAGAGGACCAGTGATGCAGTCTTTGGGTGCCTGCGGTTGCAGGGGGAATAATCAGTCGACCCACAGGAGATTTCTTCAGAGCTCCTGGTGCAGAGAGGAGGCAGGCTACCCCCAGAGCATGCACCACCTGGAAACAGTCGAGAAAGCCGGCAGGATGAGGCGATACAAGGTTGCTAGTAGTCGTCGTGCTACTTTGTTGCGGTTTTGCAGGCGTCCTGAGCCGTCAGCAGTCGATCCTTTGGCAGAAGGTGAAGAGGGAGATGCAGAGGAACTCTGATGAGCTCTTGCATTCGTTATCTGAAGAATTCCCCAAACCAGAGACCCTAAATAGCCAGAAAAGGAGGTTTGGCTACCAAGGAAGGAGGATTGGCTACCAAGAGAGGTAAGAGCCTATCAGAAGGAGCCTCTGAGGTCACCTGCTGGCACTGGCCACTCAGAGCAGTCCAGTGTGCAACAAACACCTCTGTTTCCAAGATGCCAGAGGTCTGGGACACACTGGAGGGGCTCTGGGTCCCTCCCCTGGGAGGTGCAGGTCAGGGGAATGGTCACTCCCCTTTCCTTTGTCCAGTTTCGCACCAGACCAGGGCTGGGGGATCCCTAAACCGGTGTAGACTGGCTTGTGCTTTGATGGGCACCATCTGTGCCCATCAAAGCATTTCCAGAGGCTGGGGGAGGCTACTCCTCCCCAACCCTCACACCTATTTCCAAAGGGAGAGGGTGTTACACCCTCTCTCACAGGAAGTCCTTTGTTCTGCCTTCCCGGGCCAGGGCTGCCTGGACCCCAGGAGGGCAGAAACCTGTCTGAGGGGTTGGCAGCAGCAGCAGCTGCAGTGGAGACCCCGGAAAGGCAGTTTGGCAGCACCTGGGTACTATGCTAGAGACCCGTGGGATCATGGAATTGTCCCCCCAATGTGAGAATGGTATTGGGGGGACAATTCCATGATCTTAGACATGTTACATGGGCATGTTCGGAGTTACCATTGTGACGCTGTACATAGGTAGTGACCTATGTACAGTGCTCGTGTGTAATGGTGTCCCTGCACCCACAAAGTCCGGGGAATTTGCCCTGAACGATGTGGGGGCCCCTTGGCTAGTGCCAGGGTGCCCACACACTAAGTAACTTTGCACCCAACCTTCACCAGGTGAAGGTTAGACATATAGGTGACTCATAAGTTACTTAAGAGCAGTGGTAAATGGTTGTGAAATAACATGGATGTTATTTCACTCAGGCTGCACTGGCAGGCCTGTGTAAGCATTGTCAGAGCTCCCTATGGGTGGCAAAAGAAATGCTGCAGCCCATAGTGATCTCCTGGAACCCCAATACCCTGGGTACCTCAGTACCATATACTAGGGAATTACATGGGTGTACCAGTATGCCAATGTGAATTGGTAAATTTAGTCACTAGCCTGTTAGTGACAAATTTGGAAAGCAGAGAGAGCATAACCACTGAGGTTCTGGTTAGCAGAGCCTCAGTGAGACAGTTAGGCATCACACAGGGAACACATACAGGGCACATACTTATTAGCACTGGGGCCCTGCCTGGCAGGGTCCCAGTGACACATAGACTAAAACAACATATATACAGTGAAATATGGGGGTAACATCTCAGGCAAGATGGTACTTTCCTACACAACCCCCCCCCCCAAACGAAGGACAATAAGACTAGCCATGACCTGATGAGTCTTCATTGTCTAATTGGAAATATCTGGAGAGACCATCTGCATTGGAGTGGGTACTCCAAGGTCTATGTTCCACTGTATAGTCCATTCCCTGTAGAGATATGGACCACCTCAACAATTTAGGGTTTTCACCTTTCATTTGTTTTAGCCAAAGTAGAGGTTTGTGCTCTGTCTTAACAATAAAGTGAGTGCCAAACAGGCATGGCCCCAACTTTTTCAGTGCCCAGACCACAGCAAAGGCCTCCCTCTCTATGGCAGACCAACGCTTTCTCTAGGGGTCAACCTTCTGCTGATAAAAACAACTGGTTGATCCTAGTCCTCAGAATTCAGTTGTGATAAGACTGCCCCTACCCCTAATTCAGATGCATCAGTTTGAACAATGAATTTCTTGGAGTAACATGGGTTTTTGGGACAGGTGCAGAGCACATGGCCTGTTTGAGCCCCTCAAAAGCTTTCTGACAGCTAGCTGTCCATAGTACCTTTTTAGGCATATTCTTACTAGTGAGATCATTAAGTGGGGCTGCTATGGAGCCATAGTTTTTAATGAATCTCCTGTAATACCCAGTGAGGCCTAATAAGGCTCTCACCTGGGTTTGAGTTGTAGGGGGAACCCAATCCATGATTGTTTGGATTTTCCCCTGCAGTGGTGCAATCTGTTCTACACCTACCAGGTGTCCCAGATAAACCACCTTTCCCTGCCCTATCTGGCACTTTGAGGCCTTGATAGTGAGGCCTGCCTTTTGCAGGGCCTGCAAAACTTTCCAAAGGTGGACCAGGTGCTCATCGCAGGTGGAGCTAAAGACAGCTATATCATCTAGATATGCTGCACTAAAAGCCTCCAACCCTTGCAGGACTGTGTTCACCAACCTCTGAAAAGTGTCAGGTGCATTCTTCAAACCAAAGGGCATCACTGTAAATTGGTAGTGCCCTCCTATAGTTGAAACTGCAGTTTTAGGTTTAGCATCCTCAGCCAATTTGATCTGCCAATACCCTGCAGTCAAATCAAAGGTGCTTAGATACTTGGCAGATGCCAGTGTATCTATGAGCTCATCTGCCCTGGGTATAGGGTGAGCATCAGTTTTTGTTACCTGATTGAGACCTCTGTATTCTACACAAAACCTCATCTCCTTTTTTCCATCTTTTGAGTGAGGCTTTGGTACAAGCACCACAGGACTCGCCCATGGGCTTTCAGAAGGTTCAACCACTCCTAGATCAAGCATTTTCTGAACTTCTTGTTTTATGCAGTCCCTGACATGGTCAGGCTGCCTATAGATTTTACTTTTGACAGGCAAGCTGCCTCCAGTATCAATTGTGTGTTCACACTAAGATGTGGTGCCTGGCACAGTTGAAAAGAGTTCAGAAAATTGTCCAAGGAGATTTATGCAGTTGTCTTTCTGTTCTGCAGTAAGACAGTCTGCCAAAACTACTCCCTCCACTAAAGCATAATTTTCAGTGGTGGAAAAGAGATCAGGGAGAGGGTCACTCTCTTCTTCCTGTCCCTCATCTGTTGCCATGAGCAGGGTGAGATCAGCCCTGTCATAGTAGGGTTTTAGGCGGTTGACATGAATCACCCTAAGGGGACTCTTGGCAGTGCCCAGGTCTACCAGATAGGTAACCTCGCCCTTTTTCTCAACAATAAGATGGGGTCCACGCCATTTGTCCAGGAGTGCTCTTGCGGCCGCAGGCTCCAATACCCACACCATCTGTCCTGGTTGGTACTGAATTAGAACAGCCTTCTGGTCATGCCATTGCTTCTGGAGCTCTTGGCTGGCCTGAAGGTTTTTACTGGCCTTTTTCATGTACTTAGCCATTCTGGATCTTAGGCCAAGTACATAGTCCACTATGTCCTGTTTGGGAGCTTTTAAAGGTTGTTCCAAACCCTCCTTCACAAGTGTTAGTGGACCTCTTACAGGGTGTCCAAATAGGAGTTCAAAGGGGCTGAAGCCCACTCCTTTTTGGAGTACCTCCCTGTAAGCAAAAAGGAGGCAAGGTAACAGGACATCCTATCTCCTCCTGAGTTTTTCAGGGAGTCCCATTATCATGCCTTTGAGAGTTTTATTAAACCTCTCTACCAGTCCATTAGTCTGTGGTTGATAAGGAGTGGTGAATTTGTAGGTTACACCACATTCCTACCACATAGATTTTAAGTATGCAGACATAAAGTTGCTACTCCTGTCTGATACAACCTCTTTAGGGAAACCCACCCTAGAAAAGATTCCCAGGAGGGCTTTTGCCACTGTAGGAGCTGTAGTGTCCTTAGAGGAATTGCTTCAGGATATCTTGTGTCATGGGCCACAACCACCAAGATAAACCTATTGCCTGAAGCAGTAGGAGGTTCAATGGGGCCAACTATGTCAACCCCTACCCTTTCAAAGGGGACCCCAACCACAGGTAGTGGGATAAGGGGAGCCTTTGGTGTGCCACCAGTCTTGCCACTGGCTTGCAAGGTCACACAAGACTTGCAAAAATCTTTAGTATCCTCTGACATCCTAGGCCAATGAAACAGGGGGACAAGCCTTTCCCGTGTTTTGATCTGGCCCAAATGCCCAGCCAAAGGAATGTCATGTGCAAGAGTTAGGAGGAACTCTCTGTACTGCAGGGGAACGACCAATCTCCTGGCTGTTCCAGGTTTTGGGTCCCTTGCCTTGGTGTACAACAGGTTGTCCTCCCAGTAAACTCTATGTGAGTCACTGACATCCCCATTTTGCTGTTTGACAGCATGCTGTCTGAGACCCTCTAATGTGGGACAGGTTTGCTGTGCCACACTCAGCTCTTCCCTGGCAGGCCCCCCTCCACCCAAAAGCTCAGCAGTGTCTGCTGCCAGCTCATCTGGTGAAAGTTCTGCACAGGGACGAAATTCTTCTTCCTCAGAAGGAGAATCATCTGTAGAGGGAGGGATAGTGGGTAGTGTAAGAGGCTGGACTGGCTTGTAGTGTGTACCAAGGGGTACTTACACATTGCACCAGGCCCAGGTATCCCTTATTAGTGTATAGGGTGTCTAGCAGCTTAGGCTGATAGATAGTGGTAGCTTAGCAGAGCAGCTTAGGCTGAACTAGGAGACGAGTGAAGCTCCTACAGTACCACTAGTGTCACTTGCACAATATCATAAGAAAACACAATACACAGATATACTAAAAATAAAGATACTTTATTTTTATGACAATATGCCAAAGTATCTCAGTGAGTACCCTCAGTATGAGGATAGCAAATATACACAAGATATATGTACACAATACCAAAAATATGCAGTATAGTCTTAGAAAACAGTGCAAACAATGTATAGTTACAATAGGATGCAATGGGGACACATAGGGATAGGGGCAACACAAACCATATACTCCAAAAGTGGAATGCGAACCACGAATGGACCCCAAACCTATGTGACCTTGTAGAGGGTTGCTGGGACTGTAAGAAAACAGTGAGGGTTAGAAAAATAGCCCACCCCAAGACCCTGAAAAGTGAGTGCAAAGTGCACTAAAGTTCCCCAAAGGACATAGAAGATGTGATAGGGGAATTCTGCAGGAAAGACACAAACCAGCAATGCAACAATGATGGATTTCCAGTCGAGGGTACCTGTGGAACAAGGGGACCAAGTCCAAAAGTCACAAGCAAGTCGGAGATGGGCAGATGCCCAGGAAATGCCAGCTGTGGGTGAAAAGAAGCTGCTACTGGACAGTAGAAGCTGAGGATTCTGCAGGAACGACAAGGGCTAGAGACTTCCCCTTTGGAGGATGGATTCCCCACGCCGTGGAGAGTCGTGCAGAAGTATTTTCCTGAAGAAAGACTGCCAACAAGCCTTGCTAGCTGCAAATCATGCTGTTAGGGTTTTTGGATGCTGCTGTGGCCCAGGAGGGACCAGGATGTCGCCAATTGCGTCTGGGGACAGAGGGGGTGTCGAGCAAGACAAGGAGCTCTCTTATAAGCAGGCAGCACCCGCAGAAGTGCCAGACAAGGACTACGAAGAGGAGTAAAATGGTGCTCACCTGAAGTTGCACAAAGGAGTCCCACGCCGCCGGAGGACAACTTAGAAAGTCGTGCAATGCAGGTTAGAGTGCTGTGGACACAGGCTTGGCTGTGCACAAAGGATTTCCGCCGGAAGTGCACAGAGTCCAGAGTAGCTGCAATAGACGCGGTTCCCAGCAATGCCGTCTGGCGTGGGGAGGCAAGGACTTACCTCCACCAAACTTGGACTGAAGAGTCACTGGACTGTGGGAGTCACTTGGACAGAGTTGCTGGATTCCAGGGACCTCGCTCGTTGTGCTGAGAGGAGACCCAGGGGACCAGTGATGCAGTTCTTTGGTGCCTGCGGTAGCAGGGGGAAGATTCCGTCGACCCACGGGAGATTTCTTCAGAGCTTCTAGTGCAGAGAGGAGGCAGACTACCCCCACAGCATGCACCTCCAGGAAAACAGTCGAGAAGGCTGCAGGATCAGCGTTACAGAGTTGCAGTAGTCGTCTTCGCTACTTTGTTGCAGTTTTGCAGGCTTCCAGCGCGGTCAGCAGTCGATTCCTTGGCAGAAGGTGAAGAGAGAGATGCAGAGGAACTCTGATGAGCTCTTGCATTCGTTATCTAAGGAATTCCCCAAAGCAGAGACCCTAAATAGCTAGAAAAGAGAGTTTGGCTACTTAGGAGAGAGGATAGGCTAGCAACACCTGAAGGAGCCTATCAGAAGGAGTCTCTGACGTCACCTGCTGGCCCTGGCCACTCAGAGCAGTCCAGTGTGCCAGCAGCACCTCTGTTTCCAAGATGGCAGAGGTCTGGAGAACACTGGAGGAGTTCTGGGCACCTCCCAGGGGAGGTGCAGGTCAGGGGAGTGGTCACTCCCCTTTCCTTTGTCCAGTTTCGCGCCAGAGCAGGGCTGAGGTGTCCCTGAACCGGTGTAGACTGGCTTATGCAGAGATGGGCACCATCTGTGCCCATGAAAGCATTTCGAGAGGCTGGGGGAGGCTACTCCTCCCCTGCTTTAACACCTTTTTCCAAAGGGAGAGGGTGTAACACCCTCTCTCTGAGGAAGTCCTTTGTTCTGCCATCCTGGGACAAGCCTGGCTGGACCCCAGGAGGGCAGAAACCTGTCTGAGGGGTTGGCAGCAGCAGCAGCTGCAGTGAAACCCCTGAAAAGGCAGTTTGGCAGTACCGGGGTCTGTGCTACAGACCCGTGGGATCATGGGATTGTGCCAACAATGCCAGGATGGCATAGAGGGGGCAATTCCATGATCTTAGACATGTTACATGGCCATATTCGGAGTTAACATTGTGAAGCTACACATAGGTAGTGACCTATGTGTAGTGCACGCGTGTAATGGTGTCCCCGCACTCACAAAGTCCGGGGAATTTGCCCTGAACAATGTGGGGGCACCTTGGCTAGTGCCAGGGTGCCCACACACTAAGTAACTTTGCACCTAACCTTTACCAGGTAAAGGATAGACATATAGGTGACTTATAAGTTACTTAAGTGCAGTGGTAAATGGCTGTGAAATAACGTGGACGTTATTTCACTCAGGCTGCAGTGGCAGGCCTGTGTAAGAATTGCTAGAGCTCCCTATGGGTGGCAAAACAAATGCTACAGCCCATAGGGATCTCCTGGAACCCCATGTTAGGGTTTGTACACGGCAAAGAGCATGTCCCCTCTCACTGCACTAGTGGGTTCTGTAATAGCTCCCTTTTAAACTTACTATTGAAAGCCTTTCTTGTTATCTCACCTTCCCCCCCCCCCTAGGCTTCTGTGTATGTTGTTTAATGTGCTGTTTTGTTTACACATTGGGCCTTGCTTTTACCAAGGCTTCTTTAAAATACTCCTCCCTAGGCCATGTGTTAATCCAAATCATTTGCATAATAACTGAAACTCTGCACACCTTTCAAGAACATGTGCAGCATGTGAGGACCACACCCAGCTCTTCAAACCACACCCAGCTCTGCACACCTTCCAAGAACATGTTCAGCATGTGAGGACCACACCCAGCCCTGTCTATAAAAGGCATCCCCCGAGCCTCACCCAGTGCTTGTGCTCGTCTACCTCCTGCTTACCTGAGAACAGATCCCTCGGCGCTGGCACTCCTGCTCTTTACAGACTTTCATTGACTTCAATGGGCGCAGCTTCTGGCTCTTCCTTCTTCCGGTTTCCGGTTCCTCCTTGCTTCAGCCTCTCTCCTATGAGTAACCTGCAAAAGAGAAAGAAGGCAAGGTTAGACTGATCAGTATCTCTTGCCAGCAACAAGTAAGTGCCAAACTTTTTATTACCTGAAAGAACTTTGACAACAATTTCTGGATTCCTGTATAGACAATTTGAAACGAAATAACATTGTGATTCAAACTCTTTGTTACAAGAATATTTTGCAGAACTTTGTGAAGCCAACATTGTTTTTTCTCATGGAACTTTTAAGAATCGAACAGTGGAAACTATTAACAGCAAGGCAAACAGTAAATCAAGGACTTGCACAAATTACATGCTGTATTTTGATGTAAAAGTACAGTATTTGTTTTATAAAAGATTCTGGAAATATGGGAAAAGTGAGTCTGCTATTGGGAATTTAGGCTTTAGTTATATTATGATGAATGTTTGATATTGATAATTCTGATAACGGTATTTGTTTAATGTTTTCGAAGCTTTACAGTAATAGAAAACACATCCCAGAGCAGTAACACATGCCAAACCTGGAAACTAGAGACCAGGGTGCAAGAGGTACTTTTAGAAGAGAATTTCTAATAAATAAAGGGATAGTCAGGAACCCATTTAGAAATAGGTTGCACTTATCTGTTCTTTGTTTATGTTTCATTAGGCACCAGTTTCTACAGAAGTCAGAAAGGGCCGCAGATTTGTGCAGCACTTCAACACTGGAAACGCAAGAACGGTGTTGTCTCTTTTTTTTATTTTATCCACTTCCCCCCTTCCCTTGAGCTTCTTTTCTTAGTGCACTGTTTTAAAAACTAGTGTGCTGGAACAAGCAGTTTCAGGGTGGGGTCGGATTGTCTTCAACCTCCATCAGAACTGAACAAGAACTCAGGTGAGCTGGGCTTTGACAGAAGCACAAGCCTTAAAAAATTTCAGTTCTGGTGGACGATGAATACCGGGGAAGAAATAGAGGGCATTGACGTCACGGATATGGCGCAGGCCCTAAATGAGGACTTGGCTCATAATGAATCAGTGTCTGGCATCTTGCAACATATGCAAGAGGAAATAGAGAGATTAAAGATGGAGAATACCTCTTTAAAACAGGATTTAAGCAGGTATAAATTTAGGGGATCTCAGTGGAACACAGCTTCTACGCCTTTGTTTAAAACCTCCTCAGAGATAGGGGCGCCATCAAAACATACAACTTTGCCTTCCCCAGTTGAGGTTACTGTTAATGTTCCTAATGTTGTGCCCTCAGCAGCACCTGAACGTTTTCATGGAGATAGTAACAAATTCCATGTTTTTATCAATCAATGTCAATTACACTTCATTTGTAAGCCACAACAGTTCCCTACTGATGATACGAAAGTGGCATTCGTCTTGTCTTATTTGGGTGGCACAGCAGCCAATTGGTCAATTCCTTTCGTGGATAGAGATGATCCCATCCTCCATAATTGGAATCAATTTAAACGTACCATGACCAGCCTTTTTGCAAAACACACTTTCATGCAGGCAAGTGATAATGAGCTTTTAAATCTTAAACAAGGTAACAAGGATTTATTGACCTATCTCACTAGTTTTAATCGTTTACTCACCGAGACACAGTGGCCAGAAGAAAAGCGTGTCTCCCTTTTTTATAAAGGTTTGAGAGACGAGTTAAAAGACGCGCTGGCTCATATCGTTGATTTGCCAAAAGACTATTCGGACTTTGTAGATTTAGTTGTGAAATTAGAACATAGACTAGGAGAAAGAAAGGGAGATAAATACAAACTGGAATCACGGTTAACTTTTATTAGACACGAGAAGAAAGACACAGATAATAAACTCCCTGAACCACAGCCTATGCAAATAGGGACACTCAGAGGTCCACTCACATCAGAGGAAAAAGAAAGAAGGAGAAAATTTCAATTATGTTTATATTGTGGCAGGGCAGGTCACTTTGCCAGAGAATGTCCAGTAAAGCCTAAAACTCCACGAAAGGGTGCTGTTTCCTCCACCTCCTCAACTGAATCGGGAAACGATTAAGCTCGACAAGGGGAGAGGTTACTTGTTCGAGAAAACATCTTAATCAAACCTCTAATGTTGCAGCCTTCAGGGTACCGCACATACCTAGACATTTCATAATTCAGGTCGTTTTAATTGTTACTACCCAAGTGAGGCATTCTCTCCCTGTCCTACTGGACTCAGGCGCGACAGGAAATTTTGTAGATAATAAGTTAGCTGAAATCTTAGGACTTCCTATGTGCCTAAAGCCTTGTCCAGAAGCAGTATGTGCAGTGGATGGGTCAGAATTGACCTCTGGATTAATCACAAAACAAACAAGTCCACTTGTTATGGTCTGTCAGAACGGGCACACAGAGGTGATTAGCTTTGATCTGATAGATACTCCTAATTTTGGTTTGATTCTCGGGGTACCCTGGTTAACAACTCATAACCCAAAAATTGATTGGGTGAATAGAACTGTTGCTTTGGATTCCTCTTTCTGTAGAACCAATTGCTATCAAGAAGCAGGTACAGAACAGAGCACAGTATTACACTGTGCTAGTGTTACACAAGATGAATCAAGTCTCCCTCCTGAATATTCTGACTTTAAAGACGTCTTTGATCCAGTAAAGGCTAGTGTGCTGCCCCCACATCGGTCTTATGACTGCCGTATAGATCTTATCCCAGGGGCCCCTTTACCTAATAACAGAGTATATGCTTTGACTGACGAAGAAACCAAATACTTAAGAACCTACCTAGATGACCTACTACAGTCTGGGTTCATCCGTCATTCCACATCTCCGGTGTCATCTCCACTCTTTTTTATCCCGAAGCCGGATAAATCCCTGCGCGCGTGTATCGATTATAGAGGACTAAATAAGGCTACAATAAAGAATAAATATCCTCTTCCTCTAATACCTGTGTTGTTGGATCAATTAAGACATTCTACTGTATACACTAAACTAGATCTGCGGGGAGCTTACCACCTGGTCCGAGTAAAAGAGGGGGATGAGTGGAAGACAGCTTTCAAGACAAAGTTTGGTTTATTTGAGTACACAGTAATGCCCTTTGGGTTATGTAATGCCCCTGCGGCCTTTCAGTTCTTTATAAATGAGGTCCTACAGGAATTCCTGGACGTTTGTGTCATAGTATACATAGACGACATCCTCATTTACTCTAAGAACTCAGAAGAACATACCCAACATGTTCGTGCAGTATTATCAAAGTTAAAAGAAAATCATCTTTTTGCTAAGTTAGAAAAGTGTACTTTTAATGTCAACAAGGTGGACTTTTTAGGATACTGCCTGTCACCTCAAGGAATAACTATGGATGTAAAGAAAATCAGTGCTATTGCTGATTGGCCAGAACCATCCTCTGTAAAAGATATTCAGAAATTTCTGGGTTTCGCCAATTTTTATAGGAGGTTTATTGCACATTTTGCAGACATTGCGGCCCCAATAACTACCTTGTTGCGGAAAGGGCAACGATTTCTTTGGACTGATGAGGCGGCACACGCCTTTCAACTCCTAAAACAAAACTTCACTTCAGCCCCAATTCTGAAACATCCTGATCCTGACTTGCCCTTTTTTGTTGAAGCGGATGCTTCACAAGTAGCTTTAGGAGGAGTTCTCTCTCAACGATATGCAGTAGATGGCCAGTTACATCCTATAGCCTTCTATTCCAAAAAGTTATTGCCAGCTGAACAAAATTACACTGTGGCTGAAAGGGAACTACTAGCTATCAAAGTAGCCTTTTCAGAATGGAGGCACCATTTAATGGGAGCCAAGTACCCAGTTACAATCTTTTCTGACCATAAGAACCTACAGTTTTTTGGATCACTTAAAGCACTAACACCACGTCAGATGCGCTGGTTAATTTTTTTTAGCACATTTGACTTTGTTATAACCTATAGACCAGGTGCACAACAAATTCAATCTGATGTGTTATCTAGATACGGACATACCTCAGACATGAAACAAGATAAAATAGGAGAACCCATTATTCCTCCCCAAAAGTTGTTGGCACCAGTACAACAGAAGGATTTCATCACAGATCTATATAATGCACACATGCAAATAGCACCTCAGGATTGGTTAAAGGATTCCCATAACACAATACAACGAGGTTTATTGTATCACGACAACATGCTGTTAGTGCCCACCTCTGAATTACAAACACAGGTGATAATTTGGCATCACACCTCAACGTTGGCGGGTCATCCTGGTTGGGTAAAAACCCTGGAAAATGTGCAAAAACACTTTTGGTGGGACACTATAAGAAAGGACATTAAGCAATTTGTCACTACCTGTCCAATTTGTGCAAGACATAAATCTTCTCATAAGGCTCCTGACGGCTTGTTAATACCAATGCCAACACCCAAACAACCTTGGCACACTGTGAGCGTAGACTTTATTGTAGGTTTACCACCTGTAAAATCCTTCACAACAGTGTTGGTTATAGGGGATTTTTTATCTAAAATGGCACATTTTGTACCATTACGGAAATTACCCACGGCGGCAAAATTTGCCGATATTTTTGTAAGGGAAATTGTGCGTTTACATGGTTTGCCAAGCAAAGTGGTGTCAGACCGAGGGAGCCAGTTCAACTCCAGATTTTGGAAAAAATTATGTGAAAAACTGAAAATAGATGTGGCCTTATCCACTGCTTTCCACCCAGAGACAGATGGACAGACTGAACGACTGAACCAAACCTTACTTCAAACGCTACGTTGTTTATTGGCTGATTATTCTAGTGAATGGTTGGAAGCTCTCCCTGTAGCAGAGTTTGTTTATAATAATACTGAGCATTCAGCTCTACTTTGCTCACCATTGTATTTCTTGCAGGGGTATCATCCAAGAGCTATACCCATTTTGTTAGAAGATTCCCTGTTGCCTACAGTAACGGATAGACTAACGAGGTTAGGTGACATACAAGACAAAGCCAGGAAACATTTATTAAAGTACAAGGAAAGCATGAAAAGACAAGCAGACAAACACAGGTCTGAGGCCCCAATGTATAAAATTGGTGACAAGGTATGGCTCTCCACAAAGAACCTAAACATAGAGGGATCCCGAAAGCTGCAACCACGTTTCATTGGACCCTTTAGTATAACTGCCATAGTAAACCCGGTAACAGTAAAATTAGATTTACCAAAAGAATATCCAGTACATACTACATTCCATGTGTCCTTGCTTAAGCCGTACAACTCAAAAACCCGACCTGAACCACCACCTCCACCCATACCAATTAAGGGAAATCTGGAATATGAAGTGAAAAGCATAAAAGACTCAAAAAGAATTAGTGGACGTTTGTTTTATTTAGTAGAATGGAAAGGATATGATGAATCTGAGAATTCATGGGAACCAGCATCATATGTACATGCCCCACAGCTGATTAGACGGTTTTATTTAAAAAATCCAGGAAAACCCCGTTCTGTAGGAGGGCCTTTGAGGGGGGCAACTGTTAGGGTTTGTACACGGCAAAGAGCATGTCCCCTCTCACTGCACTAGTGGGTTCTGTAATAGCTCCCTTTTAAACTTACTATTGAAAGCCTTTCTTGTTATCTCACCTTCCCAACCCCCCCTAGGCTTCTGTGTATGTTGTTTAATGTGCTGTTTTGTTTACACATTGGGCCTTGCTTTTACCAAGACTTCTTTAAAATACTCCTCCCTAGGCCATGTGTTAATCCAACTCATTTGCATAATAACTGAAACTCTGCACACCTTTCAAGAACATGTGCAGCATGTGAGGACCACACCCAGCTCTTCAAACCACACCCAGCTCTGCACACCTTCCAAGAACATGTGCAGCATGTGAGGACCACACCCAGCCCTGTCTATAAAAGGCATCCCCGAGCCTCACCCAGTGCTTGTGCTCGTCTACCTCCTGCTTACCTGAGAACAGATCCCTCGGCGCTGGCACTCCTGCTCTTTACAGACTTTCATTGACTTCAATGGGCGCAGCTTCTGGCTCTTCCTTCTTCCGGTTTCCGGTTCCTCCTTGCTTCAGCCTCTCTCCTATGAGTAACCTGCAAAAGAGAAAGAAGGCAAGGTTAGACTGATCAGTATCTCTTGCCAGCAACAAGTAAGTGCCAAACCTTTTATTACCTGAAAGAACTTTGACAACAATTTCTGGATTCCTGTATAGACAATTTGAAACGAAATACCTTCCACGAACATTGTGATTCAAACTCTTTGTTACAAGAATATTTTGCAGAACTTTGTGAAGCCAACATTGTTTTTTCTCATGGAACTTTTAAGAATCGAACAGTGGAAACTATTAACAGCAAGGCAAACAGTAAATCAAGGACTTGCACAAATTACATGCTGTATTATGATGTAAAAGTACAGTATTTGTTTTATAAAAGATTCTGGAAATATGGGAAAAGTGAGTCTGCTATTGGGAATTTAGGCTTTAGTTATATTATGATGAATGTTTGATATTGGTAATTCTGATAACGGTATTTGTTTAATGTTTTCGAAGCTTTACAGTAATAGAAAACACATCCCAGAGCAGTAACACATTCCAAACCTGGAAACTAGAGACCAGGATCCAAGACGTACTTTTAGAAGAGAATTTCTAATAAATAAAGGGATAGTCAGGAACCCATTTAGAAATAGGTTGCACTTATCTGTTCTTTGTTTATGTTTCATTAGGCACCAGTTTCTACAGAAGTCAGAAAGGGCCGCAGATTTGTGCAGCACTTCAACACTGGAAACGCAAGAACGGTGTTGTCTCTTTTTTTTATTTTATCCACTTCCCCCCTTCCCTTGAGCTTCTGTTCTTAGTGCACTGTTTTAAAAACTAGTGTGCTGGAACAAGCAGTTTCAGGGTGGGGTCGGATTGTCTTCAACCTCCATCAGAACTGAACAAGAACTCAGGTGAGCTGGGCTTTGACACCCCAATACCCTGGGTACCTCAGAACCATATACTAGGGAATTATAAGGGTGTTCCAGTATGCCAATGTGAATTGGTAAAATTGGTCACTAGCCTGTTAGTGACAATTTGGAAAGAAATGAGAGAGCATAACCACTGAGGTTCTGGATAGCAGAGCCTCAGTGAGACAGTTAGTCATAACACAGTTAACACTTTCAGGCACACTTATGAGCACTGGGGCCCTGGCTGGCAGGGTCCCAGTGACACATACAACTAAAACAACATTTATACAATGAAAAATGGGGGTAACATGCCAGGCAAAATGGTACTTTCCTACACACCCCCTCCAAACGAAGGACAATAAGACTAGTCATTACCTGATGGGTCTTCATTGTCTAAGTGGAAATATCTGGAGAGTCCATCTGCATTGGAGTGGGTACTCCCAGGTCTATGTTCCACTGTATAGTCCATTCCCTGTAGAGATATGGACCACCTCAACAATTTAGGATTTTCACCTTTCATTTGTTTTAGCCAAAGTAGAGGTTTGTGGTCTGTGTGAACAATGAAGTGAGTGCCAAACAGGTATGGCCTCAACTTCTTCAGTGCCCAGACCACAGCAAAGGCCTCCCTCTCTATGGCAGACCAACACTTTTCTCTAGGGGTCAACCTCCTACTAATAAAAGCAACAGGTTGATCCTGGCCCTCAGAATTAAGTTGTGATAGGACTGCCCCTACTCCTAATTCAGATGCATCAGTTTGGACATAGAATTTTTTAGAGTAACAAGGGCTTTTCAGGACAGGTGCAGAGCACATGGCCCGCTTCAGCTCCTCAAAAGCTTTCTGACAGTTTGCTGTCCATAATACCTTCTTAGGCATTTTCTTTGAAGTGAGGTCATTAAGAGGGGCTGCAATGGAGCCATAGTTCTTTATGAACCTCCTATAGTACCCAGTGAGGCCTAAAAAGGCTCTCACTTGAGTCTGAGTAGTAGGGGGAACCCAATCTATAATAGTTTGGATTTTCCCCTGAAGTGGTGCAATCTGTTCTCCACCAACCAGGTGTCCCAGATAAACCACCTTTCCCTGCCCTATCTGGCACTTTGAAGCCTTGATAGTGAGGCCTGCCTTTTGCAGGGCCTCTAAAACTTTCCATAGGTGGACCAGGTGATCATCCCAGCTGGAGCTAAAGACAGCTATATCGTCCAGATATGCTGCACTAAAAGCTTCCAGCCCTTGCAGGACTGTGTTCACCAACCTCTGAAAAGTGGCAGGTGCATTTTTCAATCCAAAAGGCATTACTGTGAATTGGTAATGGCCTCCAATGGTTGAAAATGCAGTTTTAGCTTTAGCATCTTCTGATAATTTGATCTGCCAATACCCTGCAGTCAAGTCAAAAGTGCTTAAATAGTTCCAGTGTATCTATGAGCTCATCTGCCCTGGGTATAGGGTGAGCATCAGTTTTGGTTACCTGGTTGAGACCTCTGTAGTCAACACAAAATCGCATTTCCTTCTTTCCATCTTTAGAATGAGGTTTTGGTACAAGTACCACAGGAGAGGCCCATGGACTTTCAGAATGCTCAACCACTCCTAGTTCTAACATTTTCTGCACCTCTTGCTTTATGCAGTCTCTGACATGGTCAGGCTGCCTATAGATCTTACTTTTGACAGGCAAGCTGTCTCCAGTATCTATAGTGTGCTCACACCAAGAAGTGGTACCTGGCACAGTAGAGAAGAGTTCAGAAAACTGACCCAGGAGATTTATGCAGTGGTCTTTTGAGGTACTGGGTTTTTCAGAACCGGTACTGATCCGGTAACCCAGCGGTGCCAGGGTACACCCAAAGACCTCGGGTACTTTCCTGATTCAGACTACAGAAACTCAGAGTCTTCTAGGTGAAGTCAAAGATCGAATTTATTGGCTGCAACCAATTGACAAGTGTCCTAGAAGTACAACAGCACGATTTGTATGTTCTCAGGAGACTGTGTGTCAATGCAAAATCAGGTTTCCTTATATACAGTTTTTTAAGCTTCAGGCAAACATTCTTGACATTTTGGTTGGTCATTCACATGTTTTCACTACAAAGGAAAAACCAGTGTCATGATGAAACCTCATATTTCATGTCATCCAGCCCATAATAAATTACCCGGCAAGGCCTAGAATTTCACATCAGATAAGTGTGGACCCCCAATAAAAACGGGCACCTCCCCCTCGTAAAGTAAGAAGAAGAAAAGAGCAGGTGCAGGTGTGAGCAAGTTAGGCAGGGTGTGTGAGCGATAATAAGGGTTTTATGGCCTGGTGTGCCTTGATGCTATCTGATTCGGCCACTGGGAGAGGGACTGACCAAACAGGTTTGGCCTGAGGCAATGGTTCCAGCTTGCCCAGGTCAGAGAAAAGTCAATCAAGGTGTACGTGTCCTTGGAATCAAATCTGACTGTATTATAAGCCTATGTGAGGGCAACTTTTAAAAATGGCTGCCGTGTATAAAATGGGAGCCACGAGTGCAGGACGAAAATGGCGATTTCGAGGTGAAAACGCTGCTGGAATTGAGCGAAAATGCTCATGCTTAGTGTACTAGTCATTATCGGTCTTTTGATACTAAAATCGTACTGCTGTGGCAAAGTAAATTACATGGGTCCAGAATTTTTAGAACCACAAACCCTCCTTTTGCCCTTACATAGGCAATAAACCTATTCTCATGCTAATCTGAGTCCAGGTCTATGTTTATAAGGCCATGGAGATGTTGCTGGAGCAAAATTCTAGTACTTGGTAACTCTCTCTGGACAGGTCTCCTTGAACATGAAGTAGCAAAAAAGTCCACATATGGCAGGACAAAATAAGGAATACCTCTATCTGCAGTAGGTGGCATAAGATCACACACCCAACAATTAGTGATGTTCACTACTAACTAGTGTTGATGCAGAAGCTGTACAAAAGAATTGCTTACGAATTCTGATCTTCTAACCTGCTCATGTTCAGGAAAAGGGTGAAAAGAGTGCAAAGAAACAATAGTAGGAAAAGACATAGGTTGGGAAGTGGGTGCAGAAGTCAATTGAGTAGAGAAAAACAATCCTACCCATAAATGACAACGTCATGTTTAAAAGACACTAGAAAACACGTTATTAAGAACATATAGACAACGGGAGAAAGTAGTGACCACTATGAACTAATAATTTTTCACAACCCTAACCAAAAAGCAAATCCTAAAATTATCTAGTAACATTTTTAGGGCTCCTCTGCATTTCAGTAATTTTTGTATGTTCAGGTGGAACAGTGGTGACTCTCATCAATGCTCTAAGGTGAAAAGGGGGTACTCTTTCCACAGAAAATGGACTTTATTCTGCTTTTACTAAACAGAATAGTACTTTAAAACAATGCCAGCAAAACAATCAGTCTCCTAACACCTAGTCTATACAATCACACAGAAACCTCTTGTGAAACCAACTATGCCCAGAGTCCGTTCAAAAAGCCTCTCTGGCAGGCTTCTATTGTCCATCAAATTCTCTTTTGTTGTTTTCTTTTGCATGGGCCTCTCAATTCAGGCCTCTTCGTGAGAAAAGTACTGCTTAGTTGGAGTGCCCTCCTGGCAAACACCCACAGCTCACTCGAAAGTCTCAATGTCTTAAAGCAATGCACCAGTGTCTCTCCTCTGTGGCAGATACTACAAACAATGTGCTCTTCATTGATCAAGGGCACAAATCATCTCATGCAGACCCAAGCACCATTAATTGGGAAATAGCTCAAGCTCAGCAGCACTTTCAGACTCCAACACTCATTATTTAGTGTCAGAGGACGCTCAAGCTGCTCTTTCATGGGCACCACAATATAGTGCCTTTTTCCAAACTTGAAATCTCCGGTGCACTGCCCTTCTTCCGTTGGAGCAAAGAAAAGGGGGGGTGTGGCCAAAACTCAGGCCAAGGGGCTCAAGGGATTGCACACTGTCAGAGGTTACAAGCACATGACAGGTAGAGAAATGAAACCTCAAAACAGCTCTGCCATCAACAACAGGAATCCTTCTCTTTAGCTCTTTTACACTGAAACTTTGGTTTTGTGATGTCCAACGCCGTCTGATGGAGCAAGTACGATACCATGCGCTGGCGATCGCTGTCCAGCTTTGCTACTTTCTGGGTGCTGAGACTGTAGGGCCAAGACGTCCGTCTTTCATCTGTAGCTGTCACTGATGGGAATTAGGCTTAAATCAATGTCCTGCAGGTTATTATGACTTGATACCCGCAGAATCTAGTGACGTAGGAAATGTGCCACAGTTGTTAGTTTCCTTCAATTTAGTAAAAAAAACAGTTCATGGTTTTTAACAAGGGGACTGCAAGCAGGTGGTCTGCAATCTTCAAAGGAGTAGCCATACACCATGGGCATAAAATACAAAGACAAAGGCAGAAGGGCAAAACAGGGTCTCTAGCATCTTTAATTGGGTTCTCTCCATTATTCTCTGCCATCTATAGCTACATGAGAATTCTATCTGAATGGATTTCCTCACACAGTGGCATTGTCTAATGGGGTAAACACATATTTGCCTCAATGATTAAGTCTAGGTGTTCCTCCTTACCTTAGAACATCTCAATAGAGAAATCACATGATACCGATTATCAGGGACATGTAGACACCTTCCTTTAAAAACTGTGCATCAGGTGCACTATGCAATACACAGGCTAATAGTCAAATGTGCAAACAAAAAGACAAGAATTAGAGGGTCCTGATATTTGCATGATTAGGACACATCTGATCCCACCAAAAATTAAAGTAGCAGGAACAGAAGGGAACCGAAAACCAAATTAAAATAGACATTGAAAATTCGTCATGTTCAAAAAGGTAAACATAAGATATCTCCTATTGAGATGGAAAACTTGTCTTACTATAATATTGAGTCAGTTAACCAGTCTATCGCTACCCTGACAGTCAGGCTGGAAAACATTGAAGCAGGCCTAAGGCAAATTCTTGAAAACCAGTCTGGTCATACCAAAGGGAATTATACATAACATGGGGGTCCCTGGTACATCACTGCAGTCTGGAAATGTGAACCTGAACAATACATCAATAATAATAAAAGGGCTGACTGGTGAAAGGAATTCGAAAAAGAGAAATGGGACTAGGACATAGCTAAAATCTCAATAACTAAGCATGATGCGACATTGGTCAGGGGAAGTAACAAAAGAAAAAATCTATAGGAAGAACAAAAAAAAATTATTTGGGTGATAGTCAGGCATGTGACACAACACCGAGAGTACGGGTGATACACAAAGGCCAAAGTTACACAAATTTTAACTCTACTGTTGGCGACTACAACATATACGGTACTCCTAGCTAATGTTTCAGTTCCTTCTTCAGGAAAAAATGAAAACCTGGTTTTCTTTTAAGGAACGAAAGCCATATGCTACTTAGGAAACAGAACATCATTAACTAATGTAATATAGAAATTAGGCCACCTTGAGTCACAGATCTATAATTTCATCCTTAGGTCCAATCAAGGATACATAAATGTAGGGCTGCCTGTTCCTTTAAGGGAAGGGGCAGGAACGTGACTAACTGCAGGTGACACACTTTGATCCTGTATATCTCTTTTTATTTTCCTTCAATACCATTATAGCCAAATAGACATTCACTGGTGAAGTGTTGTCTTTTATGTTCACAGCATGAAATATCATTATCTGTGGAATTTAGTAACCAGAACAAGTTCAACCAACTGTTGCGTAGCGATGGGCATCGTCATGACCATCCCCTCACAACACAGGGGAGCTTGTAATAGTATCAAAAGCAGCAACAAACATGCAAAAAACCATTAAAAAATAATAAAAACGCACAAAACGTCAAGCCATCAGATATACTTCCTGTGTATCAAGCACAAAAAGCATAGACAAAACAATAGCATGTGTGAATAAGCGGTGGCACACAATACCATGTCATGTACTTTATGCACTGTAAACCTGCAGCCCAAAACCCAATATTTGGGCCTGTTTAATTTGCCAGGTTTAAAATCCTTACCCTCCTTTTGACAGTAGATCACCAGGCAATGGAAATCTGCTGTCAAATATAACTTTACTGTTTCTCTTCTAACATACAGGACCAGCAAGAACAATTCATGATAGGACCAAATACATGAAAATAAATTTCCATTACTTAACTGTTACCCTCTTGTCAGTTACTTCGCAACATCAAGCCACCTTAGTTTTACCTTTCTAAAAGTAAAAATTGTTACACTGACACTCCATATTAATTTGGCACCTACAATTTCCACTGTAAAAAAAAATCATCTCTATTTCCAGATTATTAAACTACATTTACTGTGAATAATTCACACACCTTAATAACACACATACCAGTTGTTAGAATAAATGCTTGTTGCAATCCCATGCAATGGTACATATTTCATCAACCTCGAATGAATGAACGTCTCAGTAGGCCCAGCTGAAGTTAGAACCTTCAACCTTGATATTAAAACAAGCCTTTGTACTGGCACATTGACTCATTGAATCATAAGAAGGCACAACCTGCAAATATATATCAAACCTAAATGTATGCATTTACTGAAGCCTGAGACACTTTAAAAAGTACTCTGAATGAAAGAAAATGCAGTTTAAACAGTGCTTTTGCCCAAAATCGACTTTGATATTTTAGGCATTAAAAAATCAATATCCTACAATTTTCTTGCATAATATGCATTACCAGAATGTCTATTACACAATCCATGAGTCAGCCATTGAAAATATTAACTTATACTTTATAGAAATGAGCTTGTTTGCTCCTGCGCCAAGGGAAAATTGCACATACAAATGTCATTTTAGTGGTGCAACATAACTTGAATTAAATTTTAATGTTAGGAGGTCATAGTATAGGTATTAAGCTTTATAAATATTAAAAAACGATTTTGAAAGGCACTTATTTTTTTAAATAATTTTTCCATAATTAATAATTTTCTTTAAAAAAAAATAAAAACCCAATTATTTTTTTTTTGGTGATAATTCCACATATAAAAGCAAGCTGCATCCCTTGCCTATTATTTGGGATATATTAACTCACAAGCCTAAGCGCATAAGCCTAACTTGAAATGCGTCACATTTTTGCGCCACTTTCATTTAAAAGGAAGGTTATGCAAAATTCCACCCATGTTTAACTGGGAAAGTGCTGGCTGAATTGAAAATAGATAATTTCGTTTTTTTTTTTTTTTTTTTTTTTTTTTGGGGGGGGCCCTATTTATATTTATTGAATGTGTTTTCTAATTTATTAAGCATTTAACAGCAGTTTTGTATATGTGCACAATTGCTCATTCTATAAATTAAAGAGCAACATATAGCTATGTTAGCACATCACATGGTTCATTTCTGGATTTTTTCTAAGTTTCTACTTAATATTAATTAACCAACATTTTACTTAACAAACTGTAAACATCAAGAAGACCCACAAACACACATTGAGCTCATTTCAGATATAAACAGAAAACACTCAGTACACACAATACAGCGCGCTTTAGCCATTTTTCATAAATAGCGCCGTCGCAATTTACTTACAGAACCGTTTGCAGATCCTAGTTGTAAGTCATATTTACAAGAAAAAAAAGAAAACTTTTCTCAATTATTTCCAAGAATAGCGGACCCATACTTTATTAAACGTGATGGGGCCCACTCCGTGCTTCACATATAGTTCATAGGTTGGAGTTCCAATCGGAGGAACCGGACATGAGTCCTCCAACCGGGAGTCCCTTTTACAACCAAGACAAAACAAATTTCCAAGTCTGCTAAGACCAGGCATCTTCGCTCACTAGTCTAGCTTCAAACTTCAAAGGATTATCGTTTACGATAGTCTCGTGAATACACGAGTCCTTCGGCTTTGGTACTTGCAAGTTCCAAATCAAAGTGATCCCAAAGGGATACCAAAACCAAATGTCCAACTAAGGACCAAACCAAGTGTCCAACTAAGGACCAAACCAAGTGTCCAACTAAGGACTGGGAGACGCTCCACTTATACTTAACTGAAAATATCAATGACGTCACCAGAAGACTCGTCTTATCGTTTCGCTCTACCAAAAATCAAGGGTCCAAATCAGGGCGATAGCCAGGGCAGCAGTCCTTCATAGCCGTCGGGAAGCGGGGAACCTCGCAACAAAGACTTTCGGACCACGTCGACATGCAGGGGTCGATGAAGTGGCGGCCTTCCTCCAGAATTTTCACACGAAGCTCCCCACGGACCTCAGGCTTGGACCGGTACCGCTGGTATCGCCCCACGTTTTGGCGCCAACTGAGGTACTGGGTTTTTCAGAACCGGTACTGATCCGGTAACCCAGCGGTGCCAGGGTACACCCAAAGACCTCGGGTACTTTCCTGATTCAGACTACAGAAACTCAGAGTCTTCTAGGTGAAGTCAAAGATCGAATTTATTGGCTGCAACCAATTGACAAGTGTCCTAGAAGTACAACAGCACGATTTGTATGTTCTCAGGAGACTGTGTGTCAATGCAAAATCAGGTTTCCTTATATACAGTTTTTTAAGCTTCAGGCAAACATTCTTGACATTTTGGTTGGTCATTCACATGTTTTCACTACAAAGGAAAAACCAGTGTCATGATGAAACCTCATATTTCATGTCATCCAGCCCATAATAAATTACCCGGCAAGGCCTAGAATTTCACATCAGATAAGTGTGGACCCCCAATAAAAACGGGCACCTCCCCCTCGTAAAGTAAGAAGAAGAAAAGAGCAGGTGCAGGTGTGAGCAAGTTAGGCAGGGTGTGTGAGCGATAATAAGGGTTTTATGGCCTGGTGTGCCTTGATGCTATCTGATTCGGCCACTGGGAGAGGGACTGACCAAACAGGTTTGGCCTGAGGCAATGGTTCCAGCTTGCCCAGGTCAGAGAAAAGTCAATCAAGGTGTACGTGTCCTTGGAATCAAATCTGACTGTATTATAAGCCTATGTGAGGGCAACTTTTAAAAATGGCTGCCGTGTATAAAATGGGAGCCACGAGTGCAGGACGAAAATGGCGATTTCGAGGTGAAAACGCTGCTGGAATAGAGCGAAAATGCTCATGCTTAGTGTACTAGTCATTATCGGTCTTTTGATACTAAAATCGTACTGCTGTGGCAAAGTAAATTACATGGGTCCAGAATTTTTAGAACCACACTTTCTGCTCTGCAGTAAGACAATCTGCCAGTACAACGCCTTCCACTAGAGCATCTTGTTCTGTGGAAGAGAAGAGATCAGGTAGAGGATCACTGTCTTCTTCCTGTCCCTCATCACTTGCCATGAGCAGGGTGAGATCAGCCCTGTCATAGTAGGGTTTCAGGCGATTGACATGGAGCACCCTAAGGGGACTCCTGGCAGTGCCTAAGTCAACTAAGTAGGTGACTTCACCCTTTTTCTCAACAATTGTGTGGGGTCCACTCCATTTATCTTGAAGTGCACTTGGGGCCACAGGCTCCAAGACCCACACTTTCTGCCTTGGTTGGTACTGAACCAAAACAGCCTTCTGATCATGCCATTGCTTCTGGAGCTCTTGGCTGGCCTGAAGGTTTTTACTGGCCTTTTTCATGTACTCAGCCATCCTTGATCTGAGGCCAAGTACATAGTCCACTATGTCTTGCTTTGGAGCTTTTAAAGGTTGATCCCAACCCTCCTTAACAAGTGTAAGAGGACCTCTCACAGGGTGACCAAATAGGAGTTCAAATGGGCTGAAGCCCACTCCTTTCTGGGGTACCTCACTGTAAGCAAAAAGGAGGCATGGTAAAAGGATATCCCATCTCCTGCGGAGTTTTTCAGGGAGTCCCATAATCATGCCTTTGAGAGTTTTGTTAAATCTCTCCACCAGTCCATTTGTTTGTGGATGATAGGGTGTAGTGAACTTGTATGTCACCCCACACTCCTTCCACATGGCCTTTAAGTAAGCAGACATGAAATTGCTTCCCCTGTCTGATACCACCTCTTTTGGGAAGCCCACCCTGGAAAAGATTCCCAGGAGGGCCTTTGCCACTGCAGGTGCTGTAGTGGTCCTTAGAGGAATTGCTTCAGGATATCTGGTGGCATGGTCCACTACCACCAAGATAAACCTATTGCCTGAAGCAGTAGGAGGGTCAAGGGGGCCAACTATGTCAACCCCTACCCTTTCAAAAGGAACCCCAACCACAGGCAGTGGAATAAGGGGTGCCTTTGGGGTGCCACATGTCTTGCCACTGGCTTGACAGGTTTCACAGGACTTACAAAATTATTTTGTGTCCTCTGACATTCTAGGCCAATGAAACAAGGGAACAAGCCTGTCCCAAGTTTTCATTTGCCCCAAATGTCCAGCTAAGGGAATGTCGTGAGCAAGAGTTAGGAGGAACTTTCTGTACTCCTGAGGAATCACCAATCTCCTGGCAGCTCCAGGTTTTGGATCCCTTGCTTCAGTGTACAAGAGGTTGTCCTCCCAGTAAACTCTGTCAGAGTCACTGATATCCCCATTTGCTTGTTTGACAGCTTGCTGTCTTAGACCCTCTAGTGTGGGACAGGTCTGCTGTGCCACACTCAGCTCCTCCCTGGCAGGCCGCCCTTCACCCAAAAGCTCAGCAGTGTCTGCTTCCAGCTCCTCTGGTGTAGGTTCTGCACAGGGTGGAAATTCTTCTTCCTCAGAATAAGAATCCACTGTAGAGGGAGGGATAGTAGGTAGTAATTTACTTCTACTAGCCCTAGCTTTAGGGAGCACTTGGTCCATTCTTCCAGGATCCAAGTCACCCTGTCCTTTTTGCTTTTTGGCCTGAGCCCTGGTCAAAGCAAAAATATGCCCTGGAATGCCCAGCATTGCTGCATGAGCCTCCAACTCCACTTCTGCCCAAGCTGATGTCTCTAAATCATTCCCTAATAGACAGTCTACAGGTAAATCTGAGGCAACCACAACTTTCTTTGGGCCAGTAACCCCCCCCCCCCCAGTTGAGATTCACAACAGCCATGAGGTGGCTAAGGGTGTTGTTATGAGCATCGGTTACTTGGTACTGGTGACCAAGTAGGTGTTGTTCAGGGTGGACCAGTTTCTCTATTACCATTGTAACACTGGCACCAGTGTCCCTGTAGGCCTGAACCTCAACACCATTTATTAGGGGTAGTTGCTTGTACTTATCCATGTTAAGGGGACAAGCAACCAAGGTGGCTAAATCAATAGCCCCCTCAGAGACTAACACAGTCTCTGTGGTCTCCCTAATCAGACCAACCCCAACTAAGTTACCAATAGTGAGCCCAGCTACTCCCTTGGATTGGCTATTAGTAGGTTTGCTCCCACCACCACTGCTATTAGTAGTGACAATAGGTGTAGCAGTAGGGGTTGTAATGGTAGGAGGCTTGGTGCTTTTCTTTGGACAACTGGGATCTGTTGTCCAATGGCCTTTTATTTTACATAAATAGCACCATGGTTTCTTTTCTTTGTTTTGATTAGAAGAGGATTTGGGCCCACCACCCCCACCAGAGTGTTTTTGTGGGCCTGATGAAGACTCATTTTTAGATTTGTCCCCACCCTTGTCCGAAGACTTACCATCCTTCTTCTTATTGCCATCTTTGTCACCCCCTGTATGAACTTGTGACCCATTTGTCTGCCTTCTTTCCCAATTCTTGGGGAGAGGTCAGATCAGAGTCCACCAGGTACTGGTGCAACAAATCAGACACACAATTATTAAGAATATGCTCTCTCAGGATCAAGTTATACAGGCTTTCATAATCAGTAACTTTACTGCCATGTAACCACCCCTCCAAGGCCTTCACTGAATGGTCAACAAAATCAACCCAGTCTTGTGAAGACTCCTTTTTGGTCTCTCTGAACTTCATCCTGTACTGTTCAGTGGTTAAGCCATAACCATCCAGGAGTGCATTCTTAAGAACTGTAAAATTATTGGCATCACTTTCTTTCATAGTAAGGAGCCTATCCCTACCCTTTCCACTAAATGATAGCCATAGGATAGCAGCCCACTGCCTTTGAGGGACATCCTGTACAACACAGGCCCTTTCAAGTGCAGCAACCCACTTGTTAATGTCATCCCCCTCCTTATAAGGGGGAACTATCTTATGCAGATTCCTGGAATCATGCTCTCTTGCAGGATGACTATGGGGAATACTGCTGCTGCCACCATGGGTTTCAAACCCAATTTTCTGTCTTTCTCTTTCAATTTCTAAGGACTGCCTATCTAAATCCAGCTGTTGCTTTTTGAGCTTCAGCCTGGATTCCTCCACTCTCAATCTATTGAGATCCCTTTCTAACACTCTGTCATCAGGGTGGGTGGGAGGGACATGCCTAGAAACAGAAGTATGATGAGAATGGACAGAAGGAGACCTGGCCCTAACAGAAGGCATCCTAACAGCTTGGTTAACAGAAACATCACTTCTACTATGATGTGAAGAAATACGTTTGCTATGATGTGAGACCACACTATCAGTATGGTGTGACTCTACATAAGTACCAACTATGCTAGGTTGTCTAGTATTGGGCAGGCTAGTAAGTTTCCTCCCTGAATCTTTTTCTAGGGGAGTCCCTGGTTCAGATTGGGAACCATTAGCTACTTTTTCAACAGATGGGGCACCTCTGGCCTTATCTTGTTCTTTAAGCATGTTAACCAACAGTTCTCTAGAAGGATTCTTCCTTACACTTAAACCTCTATCTATGCAGAGACTCCTTGCTTCTTTCCAGCTAAGGTTATCATAAGCAAGTTTGGACAGATCAACAGTTTGGCCTGTGCCAGACATTTTTAGAAAGAGTTTAAGTGATAGAAAAAGTGAAGAAAAAGTTTTTCAGAACTTTTGGAAAGACAGAAAAAAACTTTTAAAACTTTTTAAGAACTTTTAGAAAGTTTAGAGGTACTTTTCAGCACTTAGAAAAAGAGTGAAAAGAGGAAATGCAAAACTTTTTGGTTAGGTGTACATACACTGAACTTGTTTTGTATATTTTTCTCTGGTAAGTAGTTGCAAAGTACTTATCCCACCGCTGCACAACCAATGTAGGAGGCTGGACTGGCTTGTAGTGTGTACCAAGGGGTACTTACACCTTGCACCAGGCCCAGGTATCCCTTATTAGTGTATAGGGTGTCTAGCATCTTAGGCTGATAGATAATGGTAGCTTAGCAGAGCAGCTTAGGCTGAACTAGGAGACGAGTGAAGCTCCTACAGTACCACTAGTGTCACTTGCACAATATCGTAAGAAAACACAATACACAGATATACTAAAAATAAAGATACTTTATTTTTATGACAATATGCCAAAGTATCTCAGTGAGTACCCTCAGTATGAGGATAGCAAATATACACAAGATATATGTACACAATACCAAAAATATGCAGTATAGTCTTAGAAAACAGTGCAAACAATGTATAGTTACAATAGGATGCAATGGGGACACATAGGGATAGGGGCAACACAAACCATATACTCCAAAAGTGGAATGCGAACCACGAATGGACCCCAAACCTATGTGACCTTGTAGAGGGTCGCTGGGACTGTAAGAAAACAGTGAGGGTTAGAAAAATAGCCCTCCCCAAGACCCTGAAACGTAGGTTTAAAGTGCACCTACTATCCCCAGAGAGCACAGAAGTCGTAATAGGGGTATTCTGCAGGAAGAACAAACACCAGCAATGCAACAACAGTGGATTTCCAGACCTGAGTACCTGTAAGACAAGGGGACCAAGTCCAATAGTCGCAACAGTGTCGAGAGTGGGCAGGAACCCAGGAAATGCCAGCAGAGGGTGCAAGGAAGCTGCTACCTGTTTGAAGAAGCTTGGAGTTCTACAAGAAAGAAGAGAGCTACAAACTTCTCCTTTGGAGGATGCATGTCACACAGTGCGGTGAAGCTTGCGGAGGTGTTTCGATGCACAAAGACCGCAAACAAGCCTTGCTAGCTGCAAGGGTTGCGTTAGAGGTTTTTGGGTGCTGCTGTGGCCCAGGAGGGACCAGGATGTCGCCACTTGGAAGAGGAGACAGAGGGGGCACCCAGCAAGACAGGGAGCCCTCACAGAAGCAGGCAGCACCCACAGAAGTACCTGAACAGGCACTTGGAAGAAGAGTGAACCGGAGTCCATATGAAGTCACAAAAGGGAGTCCCACGACGCCGGAGGACAACTCAGAAGGTTGTGCACTACAAGTTAGAGTGTCGGGGACCCAGGCTTGGCTGTGCACAAAGGAAATCCTGGAAGAGTGCACAGGAGCCAGAGCAGCTGCAAATCACGCGGTACCCAGCAATGCAGTCTAGCGTGGGGAGGCAAGGACTTACCTCCACCAAACTTGGACTGAAGAGTCACTGGACTGTGGGAGTCACTTGGACAGAGTTGCTGAGTTCCAGGGACCACGCTCGTTGTGCTGAGAGGGGACCCAGAGGACCAGTGATGCAGTCTTTTGGTTGCAGGGGGATGATTCCGTCGGCCCACAGGAGATTTCTTCAGAGCACCTGGTGCAGAGAGGAGGCAGGCTACCCCCAGAGCATGCACCACCTGGAAACAGTTGAGAAAGCCAGCAGGATGAGGCAATACAAGGTTGCTAGCAGTCGTCTTGCTACTTTGTTGCAGTTTTGCAGGCATCCTGAGCAGTCAGCGGTCGATCCTTTTGGCAGAAGGTGAAGAGGGAGATGCAGAGGAACTCTGATGATCTCTTGCATTCGTTATATGAAGAATTCCCCAAAGCAGAGGCCCTAAATAACCAGAAAAGGAGGTTTGGCTACCAAGGAAGGATGATTGGCTACCAAGAGAGGTAAGAGCCTATCAGAAGGAGCCTCTGACGTCACCTGCTGGCACTGGCCACTCAGAGCAGTCCAGTGTGCCACAAACACCTCTGTTTCCAAGATGACAGAGGTCTGGGACACACTGGAGGAGCTTTGGGCACCTCCCCTGGAGGTGCAGGTCAGGGGAGTGGTCACTCCCCTTTCCTTTGTCCAGTTTCGCGCCAGAGCAGGACTGGGGGATCCCTAAACCAGTGTAGACTGGCTTATGCGGAGATGGGCTACTCCTCCCCAGCCCTCACACCTATTTCCAAAGGGAGAGGGTGTTAGTCCTTCTCTCAGAGGAAGTTCTTTGTTCTGCCTTCCTGGGCCAGGGCTGCCTGGACCCCAGGAGGGCAGAAACCTGTCTAAGCGGTTGGCAGCAGCCCCAGCTGCAGTGGAGACCCCGGAAAGGCAGTTTGGCAGCACCCGGGTACTATGCTAGAGACCCGGGGGATCATGGAATTTTCCCCCCAATGCCAGAATGGCATTGGTGTGACAATTCCATGATCTTAGACATGTTACATGGCTATGTTCGGAGTTACCATTGTGACGCTGTACATAGGTAGTGACCTATGTACAGTGCACGCGTGTAATGGTGTCCCTGCACTCACAAAGTCTGGGGAATTTGCCCTGAACGATGTGGGGGCACCTTTGCTAGTGCAAGGGTGCCCACACACTAAGTAACTTGGCACCCAACCTTCAGCAGGTGAAGGTTAGACATATAGGTGACTTATAAGTTACTTAAGTGCAGTGGTAAATGGCTGTGAAATAACGTGGAAGTTATTTCACTCAGGCTGTACTGGCAGGCCTGTGTAAGAATTGTCAGAGCTCCCTATGGGTGGCAAAAGAAATGCTGCAGCGGAACCCCAATACCCTGGGTACCTCAGTACCATATATTAGGGAATTATATGGGTGTTACAGTATGCCAATGTGAATTGGTGAATTTAGTCACTAGCCTGTTAGTGACAAATTTGGAAAGCAGAGAGAGCATAACCACTGAGGTTCTGGTTAGCAGAGCCTCAGTGAGAGAGTTAGGCATCACACAGGGAACACATACAGGGCACATGCGTATGAGCACTGGGGCTCTGCCTGGCAGGGTCCCAGTGACACATAGACTAAAACAACATATATACATTGAAATATGGGGGTAACATGCCAGGCAAGATGGTACTTTCCTACACAGACCCTGCACATTTCAACACAGCGGTCACAGTACAAATCTTTGGTGGAGGCTGGTGCCCACCTTAGGTAACAAAGCCTCATGGGTCAAGCTGAAGCGAGTGCACCTTTTGTCTATATACAACTTGCACTTTGGGGTGCCTGGTGTCAGATAGAGGCAAGACGTCTGCAGTGGCTACCAAATATGCAACTTAGCTTCTTCCAGCTTTCATATCCCTAATGCTGGTTTGGGAGGTCTGCTTGCTGATCCTTAGAGTCACTGCTTTTGACCAACCTTTCTCCACGGCAGGCACTCATAACAGGATCCAAATTCCGCTAGCCCAAAGTGCAGCAATTGCAGTCCCCTCAGCATCATAGAGTTCCTTTGTGAGCTTCCAATGGGTGCAATGTGGTTTTCTTCTCGTCCTCCTTCCAAGTCTAGAGAGTACTGACGGTCAACGTACTAGGGGTGCTATATTTATCCCAGGAACGTGTCCCCAAGGGGACCATGCGGTCTCTAGCCAATGGGCTACTGGGTCCTCTTCTACCTAGTGATCAAGTTCCTGTGATGTGTGGCATCTGGCTATCCCAGAATGCCATATTCTTGCTCCTTTCAAGATGGCATGCCCCTTCCTCCAATGTCAGGGGCAAGCAAGCCCATTCTAGAGGTGTGACTACCTGAGGGCAACAATCCCACAGTAAAACCAGTTAGGAGGTGATGATCCCCTCTCTGACCCTGTCTCCACGCAGTCTACAGGAACAAAAGGCATCCTGCTCAGGGGTGTTGGGCCAGGTGGCCGATCAAAGGCGGCATCCTCTTTGAAGCTTGCCTCTGGGCTACCCCACGAGAGGCCATCCAGGCAGAGGAGGTGACAACTCGCTACTGCAGCACTGCTCTTTGATCCTGATCCTAGAAGTTGTTAACATGTCTCCCCAGGTGGTAAGAAACATGTCTGAGGGTGTATGTCTTTGTGAGGCTGCTGGATAAGCAGAATACAGAGGGGCAACCTTCTAAAAGCTGCCTACTATTAATAGTGACATGAATTTGACCCAGTTTAGTAGTACTAGTCAAAGCTTAGCGAGGTTGGGATGCCACCCATTAACTCTGTATTAGAGAATGGGGCTATCAACTTTGCCAGCAGTAAAACAACAATTTGGAAGTGTTGCTTCTAAGACATAATATAAACCATATGTTTTACTTAGCAAAATATTGCCCCCTGCCACAGTACTCAATAGGGGAGACTTGCATATGATGCTAAGGGTTATGGTGGCTTTGCCATAGGATTAAATGCCTAAGTCGAACTGGAAATCAAAACACTGGCCTTCCAATCTGCAGTGGCAGACTGGGAGCAATTTTGTATGTTGTCACATGAAGGTGGCACAAACAGTGCCGCAGCCCTGAGTGGATACACTGTCTTACATGCCCTGGGTACCTGTTTGCCATATACTAGGGACTTATAAGTAAGTCAGGTCTTGCTAATTGGGTGTATGCAATTCAGCATGAAATATGCATATGGCACTGAGGTATGGTTAGCAGTCTCCACTGTGCTCTCACAAAAAACCAGAAGCATCAGTCAAAAAATATGGGTTGTGAACATGAAAAAAGAGGCATTTTCTTCCATGGTCCTCCTCCAGACGAAAGGTGATAAGCAACTTAACCCTTATCCTGGTGATTCTCATCATCTAAGTGGACGAACCTGGAAAGGCCATCTGCATTGGCAACGTCAGCCCAAGGCCTGTGCACCACTGTCAAGTCCATACCATGAAGGGTGTAGGATTCTGTCCTTACATATGCATAGGCCATCTGTGAGATCTGTGGTCAGTTTGAACTTTGAAGTGAGTCCTAGCAAAGACTTCCCTCTCAATGGCACTCCAATGCTGCTATTTGTGGAGGAGTTGCCTGCTAATAAAGGCTACCGGTTGAACCTGATCCCAGTCATTTAGCTGTGACAGACCCATGCTCTGAAGCATAGGTTTGGACAACAACCGTTATTTAAGTCAGATGCTTTTAGGACGGGTGCTGAGACAAATCTTCCTTCAGGGTGTCAAAGGCCTTTTGACATAAATCAGTCCAGATGACTTTCCTTGGCTGCTTTTTGGAGGTTAACTCGGTAAGTGGTGTAACTGTGGTACCATAACCATTCACAAACCTCCCATTATACCCAGTCAAGACTAAAAAGTCTCTGACCTGAGTCTGTGTTTTTAGAGCTTCCCAGACCAGAGTTGTCTCGATCATGGACTGGGGATGTAGTGTACCTGGGCCACCTGGTGGTGGCCCAGGTACACTACAGATCCTTGCCCTACCTGACACTTACTTGCCTTGATAGTCGGTATGGCCTGTTGAGGGGCTTGAAGCACTTCCTTGCGGTGGACCAGGTGATCATCCCAGGTGGAACTGGATGCAACAATAGCATCAAGATATGTGTAGGAAAGTACCATCTTTCTTTTCATGTTACCCCCAATTTTACATGTATGTCAGTATGTTTTTGCCTGTCTCACTGGAATCCTGCTAGCCAGGACCCCAGTGCTCATAGTTTGTGGCCTGAATGTGTATACCTGTGTATTGCCTAACTGTGTCACTGAGGCTCTGCTAAAAAAAACCTCAGTTCTCATGCTCTCTCTGCCTTTAAATTTGTCACTATAGGCTAATGACCACTTTTACCTATTTCAATTGGCATACTAGAACACCCTTATAATTCCTTAGTATATGGTACCTAGGTACCCAGGGTATTGGGGTTCCAGGAGATCCATATGGATTGCAGCATTTCTTTTGAGACCCATAGGGAGCTCAGACAAACCTTTACACAGGACTGCCATTGCAGCCGGAGTGAAATAACGCACACGTTATTTCACAGCCATTTTCACTGCACTTAAGTAACTTATAAGTCACCTATATGTCTAACCTTCACTTGCAGAAGGATAGGTGCAAAGTTACTAAGTGAGAGGGAACCCTTGTACTAGCAAATGTGCCCCCACATAGTTCAGTGCCATTTCCCCGGACCTTTTGAGTGCGGGGACATCATTACACGCGTGCACTACATATAGGTCAATACCTATATGTAGCTTCACAATGGTAACTCCTAATATGGCCATGTAACATGTCTAAGATCATGAAATTGTCCCCCCATTCCAAATCTGGTATTGGGGAGCCAATTCCATGCATCCCGGGGGCTCCACTATGGACCCCCAGTACTGCTAAACCAGCTCTCTGGGGTTTTCTCTGCAGCTACAGCTGCTGCCACCCCACAGACAGGGTTCTGTCCTCCTGGGGTCTGGGCAGCCCAGTCCCAGGAAGGCAGAACAAAGGATTTCCTCTGAGAGAGGGTGTTTCACCCTTTCCCTTTGGAAATAGGTGTTAAAGGCTGGGAGGGGTAGCCTCTCCGGACCTCTGGAAATGCTTTGAAGGGCACAGATGGTGCCCTCCTTGCATAAGCCAGTCTACACTGGTTCAGGGACCCCTTGTCCCTGCTCTGGTGCAAAACTGGACAAAGGTAAGATCAGTGACAACTCCTCTGTCCATCACCACCCTAGGGGTCGTGCACAGAGCTCCTCCAGTGTGTCCCAGACTTCAGCCATCTTGCTTTGCAAGGTGTGGGTCATTCTGGAGGCCTTTGACTGGCCAGTGACAGCAGTTGACATCAGAGACCCCTCCTGATAGGTCCTTACCTGATCTGATAAGGTAGCCAATCCCTCTCTCGGGGCTATTTAGGGTCCCTCCTGTGGGTTCTCTTCAGATTCTACTTGCAAGTTTCCAGCAGGAATCCTCTGCAACTACTACTTTATCCTCTTATCCACTTATTTCCAAAGGATCAACCACACCCTGCTCCAGAAACCGCTGTAACAGCAACCAAGTATCCACAAGGGATACCTTTCATCTGCAACTTCAGCACCAGCCAGCATCTGCAACAGTTTCTACAGTGTGCACACTCCGGGGACTCCCTGTCTTCACCCTGCACCAGAAGTACCAAAGAAATCTCATTTGGAATGATGGAGTCACTTCTCTGCTCTTGCAGGCACAATCTAAGTCGACAATCGGTCCTCTTGGACTCCTCTCCTGGTGACGAGTGTGCTCCTTGGAACACAGGTGGTGGACCCCTTCGACACAGACTGTCCTAACATCCTGCTGGCCAAATTTAGAGGAGGTAAGAGCTTGCCTTCTCCGTTAGTGACAGTACCCCTGTGCACCGTGTCATCTTATCCTTCTGAGTTCTCTGTGCACTATTTGCAAGAATCCTTTGTGTACAGCCTGGCACAGTCCCCCAGCACTCTATCCTGCGATACTCAACTCGTTTAGTTGACCTCCGAGGCAGGGGACCTTCATTTGTAGTGCTGTAACAACCTCATTTTGCACCTCCTTTGTCCCCATGACCTGGGACTCCTGTGAGTGCTGTCTGGTCAGCCGAGGGCTTTCTGAAGTGCTGATAGCTCCTTTTTCCTCCTCAAGCTGAGTTGAGGCCCCCAGATCCCTCCTGGGTCCAGACAGCGGCACTTTGATGCAAAACGCGACTTTGCCGGAACCAAGGCTTGTTTGATGAATCCAGCGCTGAAACTCAGCTGCTTCCAACATCTCTTCCTGGGACATCCAGTGCATCATGCAGAAACCCGCAGACGTCTTCCTTTGGTGCATTTCTGAAGTCTTCGTCCAACCAGGAACTCTTCTTTTGCACCCTCTTCTGGGTTGGCAGGGCCTCCTGTCCTTCTTGGAACTTCTTCCGACTTCTGGACTTGGTCTCCTCTCTTTGCAGATCTTCAGGTCCAGGAATCCACCATTTGTTGTTTGCAGTCTTGCTTGGTTCTTGCAATAACTCTAATCACGACTTATAGTGTGTCCTAAGGAAACTTGCAGTACTTAACTCCTACTTTCCTGGGCTCTGGGGTGGGGTATTTTACTCACCTTTGTGGTTTTCCTACCATCCCAGTGATTCTTTACACACTACACTTGTCTAGGGGGGAATTTGTGATTCACATTCCACTTTCTTAGTAAATTGTTTGTGTTGCCCCTAGACCTATTTTCTATTCTATAGCATTTCCTATTGTTTGCACTATCCTATGTCTAATTACTTACCTTATTTTGGTGTCTAGTGTATATATTGTGTATAATACTTACCTCCAGAAGGAGTATTGCCTCTAAGATATTTTTGGCCTTGTGTTACCCAAATAAACTACCTTTATTTTTGGTAACATTGAGTATTGTCTTTACTTGTGTATAAGTACTGTGTTACTATAAGTGGTATTGCATGAGCTTTGCATGTCTCCTAGTTCAGCCTAAGCTGCTCTGCTACAGCTACCTCTAACCTCTATCAGCCTAAGCTGCTAGAACACTACTACATTTCACTAATAAGGGATAACTGGACCTGGTATAAGGTGTAAGTACCATTGGTACCCACTACAAAGCAGGACAGCCTCCTACATTGGTGGTGCAGTGGTGGGATAAGTACTTGCAATTGCTTTACCACTTTGTTACGAGTGCTTTTCACAAGAAACGCTTGCTCCAATACTTAGAGCTATACATAATTATACCTAGAAGCAATTTCTAACTTTCTAAAAAGTTCTTTAAACTTTGCAAAGGTTTTACAAAGTCTCTGAAAAGTTTCTTCTTTTCTCTAAACATTTAGGTCTGCTAGTCTACTAACTTTTTAATCACTTCCCTAAACTCTTTTTCTTTCAACATGTTTTCTGCAGAGGCTACCCCTAGAGTTGTGAAAACAAAATATGAGAATCTTAACTTTAGAAGTTTGAGGGGTCTCTGGATTGAAAGGAGTTTAGGGATTGGGAAGAACCACAATAAGGACTTCCTTTTAAATCTTCTACTGAAGGATGACCAGAGACTTACCACTAGTCAGGATCAGCCAGATGGGGAAGTTGAGGATAATTCCAACCAGGCAGGCTCAGAGGAGTACACTGGTAATCCTCGGGAGGGTTCTTCCACTGATCTTTTTGTCAACAAACACCCTGGTGTAACTGGGAGTGGGAAGGGTTCATACACTAGTAGGGCTCCCTTCACACCTAGAGGCCAGGTCACTAGGGTGGCTCAAGTTAGGGAAAGATCAGCCTCTGCCAATTCCACTGTTACTTCTGTTTCATAAGCATTCCACACTTCTAACCCTGAGGGCCAGTCCCTAGGTAGGGAACTCAGAAAGCTGAGGATAGAAGAGGCCAGACTGAGGCTGCAGCAGCAACAGTTGGCCTTAGACAGTGAATCCCTGGCTGTGGAAAGGGAAAGGCAGGGGTTGGGGTTAGTTCCCCATGGTGGCAGCAGAAGTTTCAGGGATTCCAATGTTAGGGAACCTACATTTGATTCAAGAGATCTGCATAAAGTTGTCCCTCCTTACAAGGATGGAGATGACATATACCAGTGGTTTGCTGCACTGGAGAGAGCCTGTAAAGTTCAGAGGGTCCCTCAAGTTCAGTGTGCTGCTATCCTATGGCTATCTTTCACTGGCAAGGGGAGAGACAGACTCCTTATTGTCAGGGAGGATGATGCAGATTACTACTATATACTCAAAAGTGCACTCCTAGATGGTTTGGGCTTAACCACTGAACAATACAGGATAAAGTTCAGAGAGACCAGAAAAGAGTCATCACAGGATTGGACAGATTTTGTAGACTGTTCAGTGAAGGCCCTAGAAGGTTGGTTAAATGGCAGTAAGGTGACTGACTATGAAAGGCTATATAACTTGATTCTGAGAGAGCATATATTGAATAAGTGTGTGTCTGATTTGTTGCATCAGTATCTTGTGGACTGAGATTTGACCTTTCTACAAGAATTGGGAAAGAAGGCAAACAAATGGGTCAGAATAAGAGTGAGCTGAAAAGCTCATACAGGGGATGACAAAGACAGTAAGAAGAAGGATGGTAAGTCTCATGACAAGGGTGGGGACAAAGATAAAAAAACTTCTGATTCTTTATAAGGTCCACAAAATCCTCTGGGTTGGTGGGCACAAATCCTCTTCTCACAATCAGAAAAAGCCATGGTGTTATCTCTTTAAAGCCAAAGGTCAATGGGCAAGTGACCCCAATTGTCCAAAAAGAAACACCAAACCTCCCACCACCACAACCCCCACTGCTTCCAAAAGTGCACCTAGTAATAGCAGTGGTGGTGGGAAGAGCACTACTAATAGCCAGTCAAAGGGTGTAGCTGGGCTCACCATTAGGTAATGTAGTGGGGGTTGGTCTAGTTAGGGAGATCACTGAGGCTGTTTTAGTCTCGGATGGTGGCATTGACCAAGCCACTTTAGTTCCTTGGCCCCTTAACATGGATAAGTATAAGCAAATACCCCTAATAAATGGTGTTCAGGTTGAGGCCTACAGGGACACAGGTGCCAGGGTCTCTATTGTGATGGAGAAACTGGTTGCCACTGAGCAACACATACTTGGTCATCAGTACCAAGTGACAGACGCTCATAACTACACTGTTAGCCACCCCATGGCTGTTGTGAATCTCAACGGGGGGCTTACTGGTCCAAAGAAAGTTGTGGTAGCCATTGACTTACCTGTAGAATGACTATTAGGAAATGATTTGGAGACTTCAGCTTGGGCTGAGTTGGAGTTGGAGGCCCATGGAACAATTCTGGGCATTCCTGGGCATATCTTTCCTCTTACTAGGGCTCAGGCCAATAAGCAAAGAGGGCAAGGAAACTTGGATCCCGGAACAATGGTCCAAGTTGTAGGAAAATACCATCTTCCTTGGCATGTTACTCCTATTTTTACCTGTATGCCAGTATGTTTTTGCCTGTCTCACTGGGATCCTGCTGCTCAGGACCCCAGTGCTCATAGTTTACAGCCTAATGTGTGTGTCTGTATAGTGCTTAACTGTGTCACTGAGGCTCTGCTAATCAGAACCTCAGTGCTTATACTCTCTCTGCTTTTACATTTGTCACTGCAGGCTAGTGACTTCATTTCCCAATTTCAATTGGCAGACTGGACCCCCCTTATAAATCCCTAGTATATGGTACCTAGGTACCCAGGGTATTGGGGTTCCAGGAGATCCATATGGGGTGCAGCATTTCTTTTTCCACCCATAGGGAGCTCAGGCAAACCCTTACACAGGCCTGCCATTGCAGCCTGCATGAAATAACACACACGTCAGCTCCTCAAAAGATTTTTGACAGCTAGCTGTCCATAATACCCTTTTAGGCATTCTTAATGAACCTCCTGTAATACCCAGTAAGACCTAAGAAGGCTCTGACCTGGGTCTGAGTTGTAGGGGGAGCCCAGTCCATAATTGTCTGAATCTTCCCCTGAAGTGTTGCAATCTGTTTCCCACCAACCAGGTGGCCCAGATAAACCACTTTGCCTTGTCCTATCTGGCACTTTGAAGCCTTGATAGTTAGGCTTGCCTTTTGCAGGGCCTCCAAAACTTTCCAGAGGTGTACAAGGTGATCATCCAAGGTGGAGCTAAAGACAGCAATTTCTCCCAAATATACTTCACTAAAAGCTTCCAATCCCTGGAGGACTGTATTCAGCAGCCTCTGAAAAGTGGCAGGTGCATTTTTCAAACCAAAGGGCATCACTGTGAAGTGATAATTCCCTCCTATGGTAGAAAATGCAGTTTTTGCTTTAGCATCTTCTGACATGTTGATCTGCCAATACCCTGCAGTCAAGTCAAAAGTGCTGAGATACTTGGCAGATACCAGTGTATCTATTAGCTCATCTGCCATGGGTATAGGGTGAGCATCTGTTTTGGTTACTGTATTGAAACCCCTATAGTCCACACAAAACAGCATTTCTCTCTTTCCTTCTTTGTTATGAGGTTTGGGGACAAGCACCACTGGGCTAGCCCAGGAACTATCAGAAGACTTTAATAACTCCAAGGTCTAATATTTTCAGAACTTCAGCTTTTATACAATCTCTGACATGGACAGGTTGCCTGTAAATTTTACTTTTGACAGGTAAACTGTCTCGAGTGTCAATTGTATGTTCACACCAAGTAGTTGTACCAGGTATGAGTCAGAAGAGTTCAGAAAACTGATCAAGGAGATTTTTACAGTATTCCTTCTGCTAAACAGTAAGGCAGTCTGCTAGAACCACTCCCTCCACTAAACCATCAGTTTCAGTGGTGGAGAAGAGATCACGGAGAGGGTCACTCTCTTCTTCCTGTCCCTCATCTGTAGCCACGAGCATGGTTAAGTCAGTCCTGTCACAATAAGGTTTTGGCAATTGACATGAAGCACCCTAAGTGGGCTTCTGGCAGTGCCTAGGTCCACGAAGTAGGTGACCTCACGTTTTTCTCTACAATTAGATGGGGTCCACTCCATTTGTCCTGGAGTGCTCTTAGGGCCACAGGCTCCAGTACCCACACCTTCTTTCCTGGGTGGTACTCTGTCAGGACTGACCCTCTGGTCATACCATTGCTTTTGGAGCTCTTGGCTGGCCTGAAGGTTTTTGCTGGCCTTTTTCATGTACTCAGCCATCCTACTTCTCAGGCCAAGTACATAGTCCACTATGTCCTGTTTTGGAGCTTTTAAAGCTTGTTCCCAACCCTCCTTAGTGAGAGCAAGTGGACCCCTCACAGGGTGACCAAAGAGGAGTTCAAAGGGGCTGTAGCCCACTCCTTTTTGGGGTACCTCCCTATAGGCGAAAAGGAGGCATGGTAATAGGACAGCCCATCTCCTTCTGAGTTTTTCAGAGAGTCCCATAATCATACCTTTGAGAGTTTTATTATCCTCTCAACCAGTCCATTAGTTTGTGGATGATAAGGGGTGTTGAACTTGTATGTAACACCACACTCCTTCCACATTGCTTTTAGGTATGGGGTGGTGATGGACAGGGGAGTGGTCACTCCCCTTTCTTTGTCCAGTTTCCCGCCAGAGCAGGGGAGAAAGGGTCCCTGAACCTGTGTAGTTTATTTAAGGAGGGCACCATCTGTGCCATTCAAATCATTTCCAGAGGCTGGTTGAGGCTACCCTTCCCCAACCTTTAACACCTATTTCCAAAGGGGGAGAGGGTGTAACACCCTGCTGTCAGAGTGCTTTGTTCTGCCTTGCTGGGACTGGGCTGCCCAGACCAGAGGAGGGCAGAACCCTGTTTGTGACCTTGCACCAGGCCCAGTTATCCCTTATTAGTGTATAGGGTGTCTAGCAGCATAGGCTGATAGATAATGGTAGCTTAGCAGAGCAGCTTAGGCTGAACTAGGAGACGAGTGAAGCTCCTACAGTACCACTTAGGGGGTGATTCTAAGCATGGCGGGCGGCGGGAGCCGCCTGCCAAGCGGGAACCGCCAGAAGACCGTACCGCGGTCAAAAGACCGCAGCGGTCATTCTGGGTTTCCCACTGGGCTGGCGGGCGACCGCCAAAAGGCCGCCCGCCAGCCCAGCGGGAAACACCCTTCCACGAGGAAGCCGGCTCCGAATGGAGCCGGCGGAGTGGCAGGGGTGCGACGGGTGCTGTAGCACCTGTCGCGAATTTCAGTGTCTGCTAAGCAGACACTGAAATTCTAAGTGGGGCCCTGTTATGGGGCCCCTGCAGTGCCCATGCCACTGGCTGGGGTCCAGCCAGGCCTGGCCCAGGATGGCAGAACAAAGAACTTCCTCTGAGAGAGGGTGTGACACCCTCTCCCTTTGGAAAATGGTGTGAAGGCAGGGGAGGAGTAGCCTCCCCCAGCCTCTGGAAATGCTTTCTTGGGCACAGATGTGCCCAATTCTGCATAAGCCAGTCTACACCGGTTCAGGGGACCCCTTAGCCCTGCTTTGGCGCGAAACTGGACAAAGGAAAGGGGAGTGACCACTCCCCTGACCTGCACCTCCCATGGGAGGTGTCCAGAGCTCCTCCAGTGTGCTCCAGACCTCTGCCATCTTGGAAACAGAGGTGCTGCTGGCACCTGGACTGCTCTGACCAGTGCCACCAGGTGACGTCAGAGACTCCTTGTGATAGGCTCCTTCAGGTGTTGCTAGCCTATCCTCTCTCCTAGGTAGCCAAACCCTCTTTTCTGGCTATTTAGGGTCTCTGTCTCTGGGGAAACTTTAGATAACGAATGCAAGAGCTCATCCGAGTTCCTCTGCATCTCTCTCTTCACCTTCTGCCAAGGAATCGACTGCTGACCGCGCTGGAAGCCTGCAACACTGCAACAAAGTAGCAAAGACGACTACTGCAACTCTGTAACGCTGATCCTGCCGCCTTCTCGACTGTTTTCCTGGTGGTGCATGCTGTGGGGGTAGTCTGCCTCCTCTCTGCACTAGAAGCTCCGAAGAAATCTCCCGTGGGTCGAAGGAATCTTCCCCCTGCAACCGCAGGCACCAAAAAGCTGCATTACCGGTCCCTTGGGTCTCCTCTCAGCACGACGAGCGAGGTCCCTTGAATCCAGCAACTCTGTCCAAGTGGCCCCCACAGTCCAGTGACTCTTCAGTCCAAGTTTGGTGGAGGTAAGTCCTTGCCTCACCTCGCTAGACTACATTGCTGGGAACCACGACTTTTGCAGCTACTCCGGCCTCCGTGCACTTCCGGTGGAAATCCTTTGTGCACAGTCCAGCCTGGGTCCACGGCACTCTAACCTGCATTGCACGACCTCCTAAGTTGTTCTCCGGCGACGTGGGACTTCTTTGTGCGACTTCGGGTGAGCACCGTTTCACACATCCTTGTAGTGCCTGTTTCTGGCACTTCTCCGGGTGCTACCTGCTGCTGAGAGGGCTTCTTGTCTTGCTCGACGTCCCCTCTACCTCCTGGTCCAATTTGCGACCTCCTTGTCCCTCCTGGGCCACAGCAGCGTCCAAAAACGCTAGCCACATGATTTGCAGCTAGCAAGGCTTGTTGGCGTTCTTTCGGCGGGAAAACACTTCTGCACGACTCTACTAGGCGTGAGGGATCCGTCCTCCAAAGGGGAAGTCTCTAGCCCTTTGCGTTCCTGCAGAAACTGCAACTTCTTCTGTCCAGTAGAAGCTTCTTTGCACCCACAGCTGGCATTTCCTGGGCATCTGCCCATCTCCGACTTGCTTGTGACTTTTGGACTTGGTCCCCTTGTTCCACAGGTACCCTAGGTTGGAAATCCACAGTTGTTGCATTGTTGGTTTGTGTCTTTCCTGCATTATTCCTCTAACACGACTTCTTTGTCCTTAGGGGAACTTTAGTGCACTTTGCACTCACTTTTCAGGGTCTTGGGGAGGGTTATTTTTCTAACTCTCACTATTTTCTAATAGTCCCAGCGACCCTCTACAAGGTCACATAGGTTTGGGGTCCATTCGTGGTTCGCATTCCACTTTTGGAGTATATGGTTTGTGTTGCCCCTATCCCTATGTTTCCCCATTGCATCCTATTGTAACTATACATTGTTTGCACTGTTTTCTAAGACTATACTGCATATTTGTGCTATTGTGTATATATATCTTGTGTATATTTCCTATCCTCTCACTGAGGGTACACTCTAAGATACTTTGGCATATTGTCATAAAAATAAAGTACCTTTATTTTTAGTATAACTGTGTATTGTGTTTTCTTATGATATTGTGCATATGACACTAAGTGGTACTGTAGTAGCTTCACACGTCTCCTAGTTCAGCCTAAGCTGCTCTGCTAAGCTACCATTATCTATCAGCCTAAGCTGCTAGACACCCTATACACTAATAAGGGATAACTGGGCCTGGTGCAAGTTGCAAGTACCCCTTGGTACTCACTACAAGCCAGTCCAGCCTCCTACATTGGTTGTGCAGCGGTGGGATAAGTGCTTTGAGACTACTTACCACTCTTGTCATTGTACTTTTCATAAGAGAAAAATATACAAAACAAGGTCAGTGTATATACACATAGCCAAAAAGTTTTGCATTTCCTCTTTTCACTCTTTTCTAAGTGCTGAAAAGTACTTCTAACTTTCTAAAAAGTTCTAAAAAGTTTAAAGAGATTTTTTTCTCTTTCTTTCTAAAAGCTCTGACAAACTTTTTATCTTTTGCTATCACTTTAACTCTCTCTAAAAATGTCTGGCACAGGCCAAAATGTTGATCTGTCCAAACTTGCATATGATCACCTTAGCTGGAAAGGAGCAAGGAGTCTCTGCATAGAGAGAGGTTTGAGTGTAGGGAAGAATCCTTCCTTGGAATTGTTACTTAACATGCTTAGAGAACAAGATAAGGCAAGAAGTGCCCCATCTGTTGAAAAAGTAGCTAATGGTTCCCAATCTGATCCAGGGACTCCCCCAGGAAAAGATTCAGGAAAGAAACTTCCTAGCCTGCCCATTACTAGACAGTCTAGCATAGTTGGTAATGATGTTGGGTCACACCATACAAATAGTGTTGTCTCACATCATAGCAAAAGCATTTATTCTCACCACAGTGGTACTGATGTTTCTGTGAGCCAAGCTGTTAGGGTGCCCTCTGTAAGGGACAGGTCCCCTTCTATCCATTCTCACCATACTTCTGTTTCAAGGCATGTCCCTCCCACCCACCCTGATGACAGATTGTTAGAAAGGGAGCTCAATAGATTGAGAGTGGAACAAACCAGACTGAAGCTCAAGAAGCAACAGCTGGATTTGGATAGACAGACTTTAGAAGTAGAGAAGGAGAGACAGAAACTGGGTTTAGAAACCCATGGTGGCAGCAGCAGTATTCCCCATAGTCATCCTGCAAAAGAGCATGATTCTAGGAATCTGCACAAGATAGTTCCCCCTTATTAGGAGGGGGATGACATTAACAAGTGGTTTGCTGCACTTGAGAGGGCCTGTGTTGTACAGGATGTCCCTCAAAGGCAGTGGGCTGCTATCCTATGGCTATCATTTAGTGGAAAAGGTAGGGATAGGCTCCTTACTGTGAAAGAAAGTGATGCCAATAATTTTACAGTTCTTAAGAATGCACTCCTGGATGGTTATGGCTTAACCACTGAACAGTACAGGATAAAGTTCAGAGAGACCAAAAAGGAGTCTTCACAAGACTGGGTTGATTTCATTGACCATTCAGTGAAGGCCTTGGAGGGGTGGTTACATGGCAGTAAAGTTACTGATTATGACAGCCTGTATAACTTGATCCTGAGAGAGCATATTCTTAATAATTGTGTGTCTGATTTGTTGCACCAGTACTTGGTGGACTCTGATCTGACCTCTCCCCAAGAATTGGGAAAGAAGGCAGACAAATGGGTCAGAACAAGGGTGAACAGAAAAGTTCATACAGGGGGTGACAAAGATGGCAACAAAAAGAAGGATGGTAAGTCTTCTGACAAGGGTGGGGACAAATCTAAAAATTAGTCTTCATCAGGCCCACAAAAACACTCTGGTGGGGGTGGTGGGCCCAAATCCTCCTTTAATCAAAACAAAGAAAAGAAACCATGGTGCTATTTATGTAAACTAAAAGGCCATTGGACAACAGATCCCAGTTGTCCAAAGAAAAGCACCAAGCCTCCTACCACTACAACCCTTACTGCTACCCCTAGTGTCCCTACTAATATCAGTGGTGGTGGGAGCAAGCCTACTAATAGCCAATCCAAGGGAGTAGCTGGGCTCACTATTGGTAACTTAGTTGGGGTTGGCCTTGTTAGGGAGGCCACAGAGGCTGTGTTAGTCTCTGAGGGGGCTATTGATTTAGCCACCTTAGTTGCTTGTCCCCTTAATATGGATAAGTACAAGCAGCTACCCTTAATAAATGGTGTTGAGGTTCAGGCCTACAGGGACACTGGAGCCAGTGTGACTATGGTCATAGAGAAACTGGTCCACCCTGAACAACACCTACTTGGTCACCAGTACCAAGTAACCGATGCTCACAACAACACACTTAGCCACCCCATGGCTGTTGTTAATCTCAACTGGGGGGGGGGGGGTTACTGGTCCAAAGAAAGTTGTGGTAGCTTCAGATTTACCTGTAGACTGTCTATTAGGGAATGATTTGGAGACATCAGCTTGGTCAGATGTGGAGTTGGAAGCCCATGCAGCAATGCTGGGCATCCCAGGGCATATGTTTGCTTTGACAAGGGCTCAGGCCAAAAAGCAAAAAGGACAGGGAAGCTTGGATCCTGGAACAATGGACCAAGGGCTTCCTAAAGCTAGGGCTAGTAGAAGCAAACCACTTCCTACTATCCCTCCCTCTACAGTGGATTCAACTTCTGAGGAAGAAGAATTCCCTCCCTGTGCAGAACCTACACCAGAGGAGCTTCAAGCAGACACTGCTGAGCTTTTGGGTGAAGGGGGGCCTGCCAGGGAGGAGCTGAGTGTGGCACAGCAAACCTGTCCCACATTAGAGGGTCTCAGACAGCAAGCTGTCAAACAGGCTAATGGGGATGTCAGTGACTCTCACAGAGTTTACTGGGAGGACAACCTCTTGTACACTGAGCATAGGGATCCTAAACCTGGAGCTGCCAGGAGATTAGTGATTCCTCAGGAGTACAGAAAGTTCCTCCTAAGTCTTGCCCACTACATTCCCCTAGCTGGGCACCTGGGTCAAATGAAAACTTGGGACAGACTTGTTCCCTTGTTTCATTGGCCTAGGATGTCTGAGGACACAAAAGATTTTTGTAAGTCCTGTGAAACCTGTCAAGCCAGTGGCAAAACAGGTGGAACTCCAAAGGCACCCCTTATTCCACTGCCTGTGGTTGGGGTACCCTTTGAAAGGGTAGGGGTTGACATAGTTGGCCCCCTTGACCCTCCTACTGCTTCAGGCAATAGGTTTATCTTGGTGGTAGTGGACCATGCCACAAGATACCCTGAAGCAATTTCTTTAAGGACCACTACAGCACCTGCAGTGGCAAAGGCCCTCCTGGGAATATTTTCCCGAGTGGGCTTCCCAAAGGAAGTAGTATCAGACAGGGGAAGCAATTTCATGTCTGCATACTTAAAGGCCATGTGGAAGGAGTGTGGTGTAACTTACAAGTTCACAACACCCTATCATCCACAAACAAATGGACTGGTGGAGAGATTTAATAAAACTCTCAAAGGCATGATTATGGGTCTCCCTGAAAAACTCCGCAGGAGATGGGATATCCTTCTACCATGCCTCCTTTTTGCCTACAGGGAGGTACCCCAGAAAGGAGTGGGCTTCAGCCCCTTTGAACTTCTTTTTGGACACCCTGTTAGGGGTCCACTCACACTTGTAAAGGAGGGTTGGGAACAACCTTTAAAAGCTCCTAAGCAGGATATTGTGGATTATGTACTTGGCCTCAGATCAAGGATGGCTGAGTACATGAAAAAGGCCAGCAAAAACCTTCAGGCCAGCCAAGAGCTCCAGAAGCAATGGCATGATCAGAAGTCTGTTTTGGTTCAGTACCAACCAGGGCAGAAAGTGTGGGTCTTGGAGCCTGTGGCCCCAAGAGCACTCCAAGATAAATGGAGTGGACCCCACACAATTGTTGAAAAGAAGGGAGAAGTCACCTATTTAGTTGACTTAGGCACTGCCAGAAGTCCCCTTAGGGTGCTCCATGTCAACCGCCTGAAACCCTACTATGACAGGGCTGATCTCACCCTGCTCATGGCAACTGATGAGGGACAGGAAGAGGACAGTGATCCTCTACCTGATCTCTTCTCCTCCACAGAACAAGATGCTCTTGTGGAAGGTGTAGTTTTGGCTGATTGTCTTACTGCTGAGCAGAAAGACCATTGCATAAATCTCCTAGATCAATTCTCTGAACTCTTCTCTACTGTGCCAGGTACCACTTCTTGGTGTGAGCACACTATAGATACTGGAGACAGTTTACCTGTCAAAAGTAAGATCTATAGGCAGCCTGACCATGTCAGGGACTGCATAAAGCAAGAGGTGCAGAAAATGCTAGAACTAGGAGTGGTTGAGCACTCTGAAAGTCCATGGGCTTCTCCTGTGGTACTTGTACCAAAACCCCATTCCAAAGATGGAAAGAAGGAAATGCGGTTTTGTGTAGACTATAGAGGTCTCAACTTGGTAACCAAAACTGATGCTCACCCTATACCCAGGGCAGATGAGCTCATAGATACACTGGCATCTGCCAAGCATCTAAGCACTTTTGATTTGACTGCAAGGTATTGGCAGATCAAATTGTCAGAAGATGCTAAACCTAAAACTGCATTTTCAACCATTGGAGGACATTACCAGTTTACTGTAATGCCTTTTGGTTTGAAGAATGCACCTGCCACTTTTCAAAGGTTGGTGAACACAGTCCTGCAAGGGCTGGAAGCTTTCAGTGCAGCATATTTGGACGATATAGCTGTCTTTAGCTCCACCTGGGATGATCACCTGGTCCACCTATGGAAAGTTTTGGAGGCCCTGCAGAAGGCAGGCCTCACTATCAAGGCTTCAAAGTGCCAGATAGGGCAGGGGAAGGTGGTTTATCTGGGACACCTTGTTGGTGGGGAACAGATTGCACCACTTCAGGGGAAAATCCAAACAATTATTGATTGGGTTCCCCCTACCACTCAGACTCAGGTGAGAGCCTTCCTAGGCCTCACTGGGTATTACAGGAGGTTCATTAAGAACTATGGCTCCATTGCAGCCCCTCTTAATGACCTCACATCCAAGAAAATGCCTAAAAAGGTATTATGGACAGCAAACTGTCAGAAAGCTTTTGAGGAGCTGAAGCAGGCCATGTGCTCTGCACCTGTCCTGAAAAGCCCTTGTTACTCTAAAAAATTCTATGTCCAAACTGATGCATCTGAATTAGGAGTAGGGGCAGTCCTATCACAACTTAATTCTGAGGGCTAGGATCAACCTGTTGCTTTTATTAGTAGGAGGTTGACCCCTAGAGAAAAGCGTTGGTCTGCCATAGAGAGGGAGGCCTTTGCTGTGGTCTGGGCTCTGAAGAAGTTGAGGCCTTACCTGTTTGGCACTCACTTCATTGTTCAGACAGACCACAAACCTCTACTTTGGCTAAAACAAATGAAAGGTGAAAATCCTAAATTGTTGAGGTGGTCCATATCCCTACAGGGAATGGACTATACAGTGGAACATAGACCTGGGAGTAGCCACTCCAATGCAGATGGACTCTCCAGATATTTCCACTTAGACAATGAAGACTCATCAGGTCATGGCTAGTCTTATTGTCCTTCGTTTGGGGGGGGGGTTGTGTAGGAAAGTACCATCTTGCCTGGCATGTTACCCCCATTTTTCACTGTATATATGTTGTTTTATTTCTATGTGTCACTGGGACCCTGGTAACCCAGGGCCCCAGTGCTCATAAGTGTGCCTGAATGTGTTACCTGTGTAGTGACTAACTGTCTCACTGAGGCTCTGCTAATCAGAACCTCAGTGGTTATGCTCTCTCATTTCTTTCCAAATTGTCACTAACAGGCTAGTGACTAATTTTACCAATTTACATTGGCTTACTGGAACACCCTTATAATTCCCTAGTATATGGTACTGAGGTACCCAGGGTATTGGGGTTCCAGGAGATCCCTATGGGCTGCAGCATTTCTTTTGCCACCCATAGGGAGCTCTGACAATTCTTACACAGGCCTGCCACTGCAGCCTGAGTGAAATAACGTCCACGTTATTTCACAGCCATTTTTCACTGCACTTAAGTAACTTATAAGTCACCTATATGTCTAACCTTTACCTGGTAAAGGTTAGGTGCAAAGTTACTTAGTGCGAGGGTACCCTGGCACTACCCAAGGTGCCCCCACATTGTTCAGAGCCAATTCCCTGAACTTTGTGAGTGCGGGGACACCATTACACGCGTGCACTACATATAGGTCACTACCTATATGTAGCTTCACAATGGTAACTCCGAATATGGCCATGTAACATGTCTATGATCATGGAATTGCCCCCTCTATGCCATCCTGGCATAGTTGGCACAATCCCATGATCCCAGTGGTCTGTAGCACAGACCCTGGTACTGCCAAACTGCCCTTCCTGGGGTTTCACTGCAGCTGCTGCTGCTGCCAACCCCTCAGACAGGCATCTGCCCTCCTGGGGTCCAGCCAGGCCTGGCCCAGGATGGCAGAACAAAGAACTTCCTCTGAGAGAGGGTGTGACACCCTCTCCCTTTGGAAAATGGTGTGAAGGCAGGGGAGGAGTAGCCTCCCCCAGCCTCTGGAAATGCTTTCTTGGGCACAGATGTGCCCAATTCTGCATAAGCCAGTCTACACCGGTTCAGGGGACCCCTTAGCCCTGCTCTGGCGCGAAACTGGACAAAGGGGAGTGACCACTCCCCTGACCTGCACCTCCCCTGGGAGGTGTCCAGAGCTCCTCCAGTGTGCTCCAGACCTCTGCCATCTTGGAAAAAGAGGTGCTGCTGGCACACTGGACTGCTCTGAGTGGCCAGTGCCACCAGGTGACGTCAGAGACTCCTTGTGATAGGCTCCTTCAGGTGTTGCTAGCCTATCCTCTCTCCTAGGTAGCCAAACCCTCTTTTCTGGCTATTTAGGGTCTCTGTTGTGAGAAAGTAGCCTCTTTCTAGCCTTGTTACCCCCACTTTTGGCCTGTTTGTGAGTGTATGTCAGGATGTTTGTCACTGTTTTCACTGTCTCACTGGGATCCTGATGGCTAGGCCCCAGTGCTCATAGTGAAAACACTATGTTTTCAGTATGTTTGTTATGTGTCACTGGGACCCTGCTAGTCAGGACCCCAGTGCTCATAAGGTTGTGGCCTATATGTATGTGTCACTGGGACCCTGTCACACAGGGCCCCAGTGCTCATAGGTGTGCATGTATGTGTTCCCTGTGTGGTGCCTAACTGTCTCACTGAGGCTCTGCTAACCAGAACCTCAGTGGTTATGCTCTCTCATTACTTTTAAATTGTCACTAACAGGCTAGTGACCAATTTTACCAATTCACATTGGCTTACTGGAACACCCTTATAATTCCCTAGTATATGGTACTAAGGTACCCAGGGTATTGGGGTTCCAGGAGATCCGTATGGGCTGCAGCATTTCTTTTGCCACCCATAGGGAGCTCTGACAATTCTTACACAGGCCTGCCACTGCAGCCTGAGTGAAATAACGTCCACGTTATTTCACAGCCATTTTACACTGCACTTAAGTAACTTATAAGTCACCTATATGTCTAACCTTTACCTGGTAAAGGTTAGGTGCAAAGTTACTTAGTGTGAGGGCACCCTGGCACTAGCCAAGGTGCCCCCACATTGTTCAGAGCCAATTCCCTGAACTTTGTGAGTGCGGGGACACCATTACACGCGTGCACTACATATAGGTCACTACCTATATGTAGCTTCACAATGGTAACTCCGAATATGGCCATGTAATATGTCTATGATCATGGAATTGCCCCCTCTATGCCATCCTGGCATAGTTGGCACAATCCCATGATCCCTGTGGTCTGTAGCACAGACCCTGGTACTGCCAAACTGCCCTTCCTGGGGTTTCACTGCAGCTGCCGCTGCTGCCAACCCCTCAGACAGGCATCTGCCCTCCTGGGGTCCAGCCAGGCCTGGCCCAGGATGGCAGAACAAAGAACTTCCTCTGAGAGAGGGTGTGACACCCTCTCCCTTTGGAAAATGGTGTGAAGGCAGGGGAGGAGTAGCCTCCCCCAGCCTCTGGAAATGCTTTCTTGGGCACAGATGTGCCCAATTCTGCATAAGCCAGTCTACACCGGTTCAGGGACCCCTTAGCCCCTGCTCTGGCGCGAAACTGGACAAAGGAAAGGGGAGTGACCACTCCCCTGACCTGCACCTCCCCTGGGAGGTGTCCAGAGCTCCTCCAGTGTGCTCCAGACCTCTGCCATCTTGGAAACAGAGGTGCTGCTGGCACACTGGACTGCTCTGAGTGGCCAGTGCCACCAGGTGACGTCAGAGACTCCTTCTGATAGGCTCCTTCAGGTGTTAGTAGCCTATCCTCTCTCCTAAGTAGCCAAACCCTCTTTTCTGGCTATTTAGGGTCTCTGTCTCTGGGGAAACTTCAGATAACGAATGCAAGAGCTCATCCGAGTTCCTCTGCATCTCCCTCTTCACCTTCTGATAAGGAATCGACTGCTGATTGCGCTGGAAGCCTGCAAACCTGCAACATAGTAGCAAAGACGACTACTGCAACTCTGTAACGCTGATCCTGCCGCCTTCTCGACTGTTTTCCTGCTTGTGCATGCTGTGGGGGTAGTCTGCCTCCTCTCTGCACCAGAAGCTCCGAAGAAATCTCCCGTGGGTCGACGGAATCTTCCCCCTGCAACCGCAGGCACCAAAAAGCTGCATTACCGGTCCCTTGGGTCTCCTCTCAGCACGACGAGCGAGGTCCCTCGAATCCAGCGACTCTGTCCAAGTGACCCCCACTGTCCAGTGACTCTTCAGTCCAAGTTTGGTGGAGGTAAGTCCTTGCCTCACCTCGCTGGGCTGCATTGCTGGGAACCGCGACTTTGCAGCTACTCCGGCCCCTGTGCACTTCCGGCGGAAATCCTTTGTGCACAGCCAAGCCTGGGTCCACGGCACTCTAACCTGCATTGCACGACTTTCTAAGTTGGTCTCCGGCAACGTGGGACTGCTTTGTGCAACTTTGGCGAGCACTGTTTCACGCATTCTTGTAGTGCCTGTTTCTGGCACTTCTCCGGGTGCTACCTGCTTCAGTGAGGGCTCTTTGTCTTGCTCGACGTCCCTTCTCTCTTCAGATCCAATTTGCGACCTCCTGGTCCCTCCTGGGCCCCAGCATCGTCCAAAAACGCCAAACGCACGATTTGCAGCTAGCAAAGCTTGTTGGCATTCTATCGGCGGGAAAATACTTCTGCACGACTCTCCACGGCGAGAGGGATCCGTCCACCAAAGGGGAAGTCTCTAGCCTTTTTCGTTCCTGCAGAAACCTCAGCTTCTTCTGTCCAGTAGAAGCTTCTTTGCACCCGTAGCTGGCATTTCCTGGGCATCTGCCCATCTCCGACTTGCTTGTGACTTTTGGACTTGGTCCCCTTGTTCCACAGGTACCCTAGATTGGAAATCCACAGTTGTTGCATTGCTGGTTTGTGTCTTTCCTGCATTATTCCTCTAACACGACTTCTTTGTCCTTAGGGGAACTTTAGTGCACTTTGCACTCACTTTTCAGGGTCTTGGGGAGGGTTATTTTTCTAACTCTCACTATTTTCTAATAGTCCCAGCGACCCTCTACAAGGTCACATAGGTTTGGGGTCCATTCGTGGTTCGCATTCCACTTTTGGAGTATATGGTTTGTGTTGCCCCTATCCCTATGTTTCCCCATTGCATCCTATTGTAACTATACATTGTTTGCACTGTTTTCTAAGACTATACTGCATATTTTTGCTATTGTGTATATATATCTTGTGTGTATTTCCTATCCTCTCACTGAGGGTGCACTCTAAGATACTTTGGCATATTGTCATAAAAATAAAGTACCTTTATTTTTAGTATAACTGTGTATTGTGTTTTCTTATGATATTGTGCATATGACACTAAGTGGTACTGTAGTAGCTTCACACGTCTCCTAGTTCAGCCTAAGCTGCTCTGCTAAGCTACCATTATCTATCAGCCTAAGCTGCTAGACACCCTATACACTAATAAGGGATAACTGGGCCTGGTGCAAGGTGCAAGTACCCCTTGGTACTCACTACAAGCCAGTCCAGCCTCCTACATCTGTCTCTGGGGAAACTTTAGATAACGAATGCAAGAGCTCATCCGAGTTCCTCTGCATCTCTCTCTTCACCTTCTGCCAAGGAATCGACTGCTGACCGCGCTGGAAGCCTGCAACACTGCAACAAAGTAGCAAAGATGACTACTGCAACTCTGTAACGCTGATCCTGCCGCCTTCTCGACTGTTTTCCTGGTGGTGCATGCTGTGGGGGTAGTCTGCCTCCTCTCTGCACTAGAAGCTCTGAAGAAATCTCCCGTGGGTCGACGGAATCTTCCCCCTGCAACCGCAGGCACCAAAAAGCTGCATTACCGGTCCCTTGGGTCTCCTCTCAGCACGACGAGCGAGGTCCCTCGAATCCAGCAACTCTGTCCAAGTGGCCCCCACAGTCCAGTGACTCTTCAGTCCAAGTTTGGTGGAGGTAAGTCCTTGCCTCACCTCGCTAGACTACATTGCTGGGAACCGCACTTTTGCAGCTACTCCGGCCTACGTGCACTTCCGGCGGAAATCCTTTGTGCACAGTCCAGCCTGGGTCCACGGCACTCTAACCTGCATTGCACGACCTCCTAAGTTGTTCTCCGGCGACGTGGGACTTCTTTGTGCGACTTCGGTTGAGCACTGTTTCATGCATCCTCGTAGTGCCTGTTTCTGGCACTTCTCCGGGTGCTACCTGCTGCTGAGAGGGCTTCTTGTCTTGCTCGACGTCCCTTCTACCTCCTGGTCCAATTTGCGACCTCCTGGTCCCTCCTGGGCCACAGCAGCGTCCAAAAACGTTAACTGCACGATTTGCAGCTAGCAAGGCTTGTTGGCGTTCTTTCGGCGGGAAAACACTTTTGGACAACTCTACAAGGCGAGCGGGATCCGTCCTCCAAAGGGGAAGTCTCTAGCCCTTTGCGTTCCTGCAGAAACCGCAGCTTCTTCTGTCCAGTAGAAGCTTCTTTGCACCCGCAGCTGGCATTTCCTGGGCATCTGCCCATCTCCGACTTGCTTGTGACTTTTGGACTTGGTCCCCTTATTCCACAGGTACCCTAGATTGGAAATCCACAGTTGTTGCATTGTTGGTTTGTGTCTTTCCTGCATTATTCCTCTAACACGACTTCTTTGTCCTTAGGGGAACTTTAGTGCACTTTGCACTCACTTTTCAGGGTCTTGGGGAGGGTTATTTTTCTAACTCTCACTATTTTCTAATAGTCCCAGCGATCCTCTACAAGGTCACATAGGTTTGGGGTCCATTCGTGGTTCGCATTCCACTTTTGGAGTATATGGTTTGTGTTGCCCCTATCCCTATGTTTTCCCATTGCATCCTATTGTAACTATACATTCTTTGCACTGTTTTCTAAGACTATACTGCATATTTTTGCTATTGTGTATATATATCTTGTGTATATTTCCTATCCTCTCACTGAGGGTACACTCTAAGATACTTTGGCATATTGTCATAAAAATAAAGTACCTTTATTTTTAGTATAACTGTGTATTGTGTTTTCTTATGATATTGTGCATATGACACTAAGTGGTACTGTAGTAGCTTCACACGTCTCCTAGTTCAGCCTAAGCTGCTCTGCTAAGCTACCATTATCTATCAGCCTAAGCTGCTAGACACCCTATACACTAATAAGGGATAACTGGGCCTGGTGCAAGGTGCAAGTACTCCTTGGTACTCACTACAAGCCAGTCCAGCCTCCTACAAAATGCTGCAGCCCATATGGATCTCCTGGAACCCCAATACCCTGGGTACCTTAGTACCATATACTAGGGATTTATAAGGGTGTTCCAGTAAGCCAATGTAAATTGGTAAAATTGGTCACTAGCCTGTTAGTGACAATTTGAAATAAATGAGAGAGCATAACCACTGAGGTTCTGGTTAGCAGAGCCTCAATGAGACAGTTAGGCACCACACAGGGAACACATACATATAGGCCACAAACTTATGAGCACTGGGGTCCTGACTAGCAGGGTCCCAGTGACACATAACAAACATACTGAAAACATAGGGTTTTCACTATGAGCACTGGGCCCTGGCTAGCAGGATCCCAGTGAGACAGTGAAAACACCCTTACATACACTCACAAACAGGCCAAAAGTGGGGGTAACAAGGCTAGAAAGAGGCTACTTTCTCACAGGGCAGAACCCTGTTTGTGAGGTGGCAGCAGCTGTAGCTGCAGTGCAAACCTCAGAGAGCTGGTTTGGCAGTACTGGGGGTCCATGGTGGAGCCCCCAGGGATGCATGGAATTTTCCCCCCAATACCAGATTTGGAATGGGGGGACAATTCCATGATCTTAGACATGTTGCATGGCCATATTCAGAGTTACCATTGTGAAGCTATATAGGTATTGACCCAAATGTAGTGCACATGTGTAATGGCGTCCCCGCACTCACAAGGTCCGGGGAAATGGCCCTGAACTATGTGGGGGCACCTTTGCTAGTGCAAGGGTGCCCTCACTCTAACTTTGCACCTGACCTTTAGCAAGGGAAGGTTAGACATATAGGTGACTTATAAGTTACTTAAGTGCAGTGAAAATGGCTGTGAAATAGTGTATGCACTATTTCACGCAGGCTGCAGTGGCAGTCCTGTTTAATCAATTAATCAATCAATCAGTGATTTGTTAAGCACGCTACCCACCCGGAAGGGTCTCAAGGCGCTGGGTTGGGGGGGTGGCGGGGGTGCTACTGCTCAAAGAGCTAGGTCTTGAGGGGCTTCCTTAAGGTCAGGAGGTCCTGGGTCAGATGTAGGTTGACGGGGAGGGAGTTCCAGGGTTTGGCAGCAAGGTGGGAGAAGGATCTGCCGCTGGATGTGGTACGGTAAATGCGGGGGACGGTTGCGAGGGCAAGGCTGGCGGTGCGGAGTTGGCGTGTAGGGATATGGAAGTTGAGAAGCTTGTTGAGGTACGCCGGTCCGGTGTCATGGAGAGCTTTGTGAGCGTGGATCTGGAGCGTGAAGACGATCCTTTTGTTGACGGGGAGCCAGTGGAGGTCTCTGAGGTGGGCTGAGATGTGTTTGTGGCGAGGGAGGTTGAGGATGAGTCATGCTGAGGCGTTCTATATGCACTGGAGTTTCTTCTGGAGCTTGGCCATTGTTCCCGCATAGAGGGCGTTGCCGTAGTCCAGTCTGCTACTGACGAGGGCGTGGGTGACCTTTCCTCTGGTTTCCACGGGGATCCATCTGAAGGTCTTGCGGAGCATGCAAAGACGAAGAGTGTTGTAGCATGAGGATGAGATGGCGTTGAAGTGCTGGGCCATGGAGAGCGAGAAGTCCAGTATGAAGCCGAGGTTGTGTGCGTGGGTGGTGGGCTGTGGAGCCGACCCCAGGGTGGCAAGCCACCAGGAGTTGTCCCATGCTGATTTGCTTGGGCCGAAGATGATGATCTCAGTCTTCTCCGAGTTCAGCTTGAGGCGGCTTTGTTTCATCCAGTTGGCGATGGCGTGAAGTCCGGAGTGGAGGTTGTTCTTAGCGGTTGCGGAGTCCTTCGTGAGAGAGAGGATTAGCTGAGTGTCGTCTGCGTAGGAGACAATGTTGAGGCGGTGGGATCAGACGATGTTGGCAAGCGGAGCCATGTAGACATTGAAGTGGGTGGGGTTGAGTGAAGATCCCTGGGGAACTCCACAGATGGTCTTGGTTGCCTTGGACAGGAACGGGGGAGGCGGACTCTCTGGGTTCTTTCAGAGAGGAAGTAAGTGAGCCAGTCCATAGCTCTGTGGCGAATTCCGTTGTGGGAGAGGCGTGTGCGAAGGGTGTGGTGACAGATGGTGTCAAAGGCTCCAGAAATGTCAAGGAGGATGAGGGCAACGGTTTCCCCTTTGTCGAGCCTGCTCCTGATGTCGTCGGTGCAGGCGATGAGGGCGGTCTCGGTGCTGTGGTTCTTGTGGAATCCGGAGTGGGAGACGTCGAGTAGGCTGTTGTCCCCCAAGAAGCGGTATAGTTGGTTGTTGACTATCTTCTCATTGACCTTCACAGGGAATGTGAGTAGGGAGATAGGTCGGTAGTTTTTGAGGTCTTCGGGTCGGCTTTGGGCTTCTTGAGCAGGGCGTTGACTTCGGCGTGTTTCCAGCTCTCTGGGAAGACGGCGGTCTCGAAGGAGCTGTTGATGATGGTCCAGAGCTGGGGAGCGTTGATTTGGCTGGCTTTATTGAAAACGTGGTGATGGCAGGGGTTAGCGGGAGAGCTGGAGTGGATGACGCTCATGGTCTTGGTGGTTTCTTCCTCGTTGGTGGGGGTCCAGGCGTTCAAGACGTTGGTGTGGCAGGGTGCGTTGGGGTCGACCTTAGCAGTGGTGGTGGTGGAGGACGGCGGTGCGAAGCTTCCATGGATGTTGGTGATCTTGCTGTGAAAGAAGGTGGCGAAGGAGTCGCAGTGGCCTTGCAAGTGGGGTGGGTCGGCGGAGCAGGACTTGGGGTTGGTGAGTTCCTTGATGATGCTGAAGAGCTCCTTGATATTGTGTGCATTGTTGTCAATTCCTTCTTTGTAGAAAGATCTTTTGGTGGCCCAGATGAGCTGGTGATGTTTGCGGATGGCTGATTTGAGGGCGGCGTGGTTGTTTTCTGATTGTTCTTGGCGCCAGATCTTCTCGGCTTTCCGGAATTCACGTTTGGAAGCCTGAAGGTCTGCTGTGAACCAGGGAGCTTTCTTGTTGGCGCGGGTGTTGGTGGTTTTCTTGAGTGGGGCGAGGGTGTTGGCACAGTCATCGAGCCATTGTTTGAGGTTGAGGGCGGCAGTGTTGGGGTCGTTGGTTTTGGGTTGTAGGGCGTGGGGGAGGTTAGAGATCAATTGGTCCTGGGAAATCTTGTTCCACTTGTGGTGAAGGATTTGATGCTGTTGGAGGTGGGTGGTGGGTTTCTGGAAGGAAAAATTAACACAACGATGTTCAGTCCAATGGAGTTTGGTGGTGTTAGTGACGGTGACGTAGCTGCTGGAGGAGTCGATGGCGTCGAGTGTGTGACCGGCTGAGTGGGTGGGCGAGGTGACCAGTTGCTTGAGGCCGAAGTTGGCAAGGTTGTCCAGTAGGGCTGAGGAGTTGCTGTTGCTGGTGTTCTCCAGGTGGAAATTCAGGTAGCCGAGGAGCATGTAGTCTGTGGAGGCGAGGGCGTGGGTGCTGATAGTGTCGGCGATGGCTTCACAGAATTGAGGGCAGAGGGCCGGGGGTCTGTAGATGAAGGTTACTCTCAGGGTGGTGCTGACGTTGACGTATTTCTGGATTGCAGGTATTCTGCAGCATCTAGAACATCGTGGGTGTCGGTTGAGATCCTGATGGAGATTCTGTGGACAATGGCGATTCCTCCTCCTGGTTTGTTGGTACAGTCTCTTCGGGTGATCTTGTAGCCCTCAGGGATGGCTATGGCGATGTCTGTTCCGATGAGGGGTTCATCCAGGTTTCAGTGAGGAAGGTGATGTCTGGGGAGGTTGATGTGAGCAGGTCCCAGAGTTCGATGGCGTGCTTGTGGATGGAGCTGGTGTTGAGGAGGATGCAGCTGAGGCGGTTGGGGTGGGTGGTGTTGTTGTGGTGCTTGGTGGCTTGAGCGCAGGTGAAGTGGCATGAGCGGCAGGAAAAAGGTCCGTGGGTGTGCCTAGGAGAGGCCTGGATGCAGGCGGTGGGGTGACAGGGGTTGGGCATGAGTGTAGGAGGCTGGCCTGGCTTGTAATGGGTACCAAAGGTACTTACACCTTGTGCCAGGTCCAGTTATCCCTTATTAGTAGAGAAGAGGTGTTTCTAGCAGCTTAGGCTGATAGAAGGTAGCTATGGCAAAGCAGCTTAGGCTGAACTAGGAGACATGCAAAGCTCCTACTATACCAATTATATCATATGCACAATATCATAAGAAAACACAATCCACAGAGTTACTAAAAATAAAGGTACTTTATTTTTATGATAGTGTGCCACAAGTATCTCAGTGAGTACCCTCAGTAAGAAGGTAAGTAATATACACAAGTTATATATACAGAAACCCAAATCAGGTAAATAAGAGCAAGAAAAGTAATGCAAACAGTGTAGAATTACAATAGGTTGCAATAGGAGCACATAGGTATGGGGGCAACACAAACCATATACTCCAAAAGTGGAATGCAAACCACGAATGGGCCCCAGACCTATGTGAGCTTGTAGAGGGTCGCTGGGACTGTAAGAAAGCAGTGAGGGTTACCAAAATACCCCACCCCAAGACCCTGAAAAGTAGGATTAAAGTGTACCTACTACCCCTAGAGAGCACAGAAGTCATGATAGGGGGATTCTGCAAGAACAACAAACACCAGGAGTGCACTGACAACAGATTTCCAGACCTGAGGGCCTGCAAGGCAAGGGGACCAAGTCCAATAGTCGTGACAGTGTCCGGGGGAGGGGGGAGAGGAGCACAGGAAACCCCGGATTAAGGTGCAAGGAAGCTGCCTCCGGTTGGAAGAAGCTTTGAGATCTGCAAGAAAAAAGAGGACTAGGAACTTCTCCTTTGGAAGACGGATGTCCCACGTCGCGATGAAGCTTGCAGAGGTGTTCCGACGCAGAAATACAGCAAGCAAGCCTTGCTAGCTGCAAGGGTCGCGGTAGAGGTTTTTGGGTGCTGCTGAGGACCATGAAGGACCAGGATGTCGCCTTTTGGAGGAGGAGACAGAGGGGGTGCTCAGCAACTTAGAGAGCCCTCACAGGAGCAGGCAGCACCCACAGAAGTACCCCAACAGGCACTTGGGAGAAGAGTGAACCGGAGTCCACACAAAGTTACAAAAGGGGGTCCCACGACGTCGGAGGACAACTCAGAAGGTTGTGCACTGCAGGACGGCTTGCTCGGGCCGCAGGCTAGGGTGTGCACAAAGGAAATCCTGGAAGAGTGCACAGGAGCCGGAGCAGCTGCAAATCACGAAGTACACAGCTTTGCAGTCTTGCATGGGGAGGCAAGGACTTACCTCCACCAAACTTGGACTGAAGGATCACTGGACTGTGGGAGTCACTTGGACAGAGTTGCTGTGTTCCAGGGACCACGCTCATCAGGATGAGAGGGGACCCAGAGGACCAGTGATGCAGTCTTTAGGTGCCTGCGTTAGCAGGGGGAAGATTCCGTCAACCCACGGGAGATTTCTTCGGAGCTTCTGGTGCAGGGTGAAGGCAGGTTACCCCCAGAGCATGCACCACCAGGAAACAGTCGAGAAAGCCGGCAGGATTAGGCGCTACAATGTTGCTGGTAGTCGTCTTGCTACTTTGTTGCGGTTTTGCAGGTGTCCTGGAGCAGTCAGCGGTCGATCCTTGGTAGAGGGAGATGCAGAGGAACTCTGGTGAGCTCTTGCATTCGTTATCTCAAGAATTCCCCAAAGCAGAGACCCTAAATAGCCAGAAAAGGAGGTTTGGCTACCAAGATAGGAGAATTGGCTGCCAAGAGAGGTAAGAGCCTATCAGAAGGAGCCTCTGACGTCACTTGCTGGCACTGGCCACTCAGAGCAGTCTAGTGTGCCCCCAACACCTCTGTTTCCAAGATGGCAGAGGTCTGGTACACACTGGAGGAGCTCTGGGCACCTCCCCTGAGAGGTACTGGTCAGGGGAGTGGACACTCCCCTTTCCTTTGTCCAGTTGCGCGTCAGAGCAGGGCTGGGGGATCCCTGAACCGGTGTAGACTGGCTTATGCAGAGATGGGCACCATCTGTGCCCATTAAAGCATTTCCAGAGGCTGGGGGAGGCTACTCCTCCCCAGCCCTTCACACCTATTTCCAAAGGGAGAGGGTGTAACACCATCTCTCAGAGGAAATCCTTTGTTCTGCTTTCCTGGGCCAGGGCTGCCTGGACCCCAGGAGGGCAGAAACCTGTCTGAGGGGTTGGCAGCAGCAGCAGCTGCAGTGGAGACCCCAAAAAGGCAGTTTGGCAGTACCCGAGTTCTGTGCTAGAGACCCGGGGGATTATGGAATTGTCCCCCCAATACCAGAATAGTATTGGGGTGAGAATTCCATGATCTTAGACATGTCACATGGCCATGTTCTGAGTTACCATTGTGACGCTATACATAGGTAGTGACCTATGTATAGTGCAAGCGTGTAATGGTGTCCCAGCACTCACAAAGTCTGGGGAATTTGCCCTGAACGATGTGGGGGCACCTTGGCTAGTGCCAGGGTGCCCACACACTAAGTAACTTGGCACCCAACCTTCACCAGGTGAAGGTTAGACATATAGGTGACTTATAAGTTACTTATGTGCAGTGTTATATGGCTGTGAAATAACGTGGACGTTATTTCACTCAGACTGCAGTGGCAGGCCTGTGTAAGAATTGTCAGAGCTCCCTATGGGTGTCAAAAGAAATGCTGCAGCCCATAGGGATCTCCTGGAACCCCAATACCATGGGTACCTCTGTACCATATACAATGGAATTATATGGGTGTACCAGTATGCCAATGTGAATTGGTAAATTTTGTCACTAGCCTGTTAGTGACAAATTTGGAAAGCAGAGAGAGCATAACCACTGAGGTTCTGGTTAGCAGAGCTTCAGTGAGACATTTAGGCACCACACAGGGAACACATATAGGGCACATACTATGAGCACTGGGGCCCTGCCTGGCAGGGTCCCAGTGAGACAAGGACTAAAACAACATACATACAGTGAAATATGGGGGTAACATGCCAGGCAAGATGGTACTTTCCTACAATGAGGAGTTCTGAAGTGATGTAGTGGCCGCTGGCAGCCTGGGATGTGCGAGGGGCAGGGGGACAGGCGCTGGGTGTGGTCCAGGTGCGGAACAGGTGCAGACGGGCTTGCCTCTGGGGCTCCAGCGGCGCGGCCGCACATCGGGCGCCATTAAGAAAGGGAGGTGGGAGGGAGGAGCAGCTGGGAGGTGGGAGGCGTTGGCGAATGGGGGCGTGAGGGGGGCTGGCCGCAGGTGATCAGCAGGGGCGGGACCAGGGAGAATGGAGCAGCACCAAATAGGCAAAAACAGGCAAGAGTAGACAATAAAAAAGACAGTAAACAGTCAAACGGACAGAACAACAAGAAAAGGCAATAAACCAAAAAGGCAGAGAAAAACGGAACAGAAAGCACTAGTACAGAGAACAAGACACACATAATAATACTTACGGCAAACCACTAGACACCAGGGATGAGGCGCAGGCGGGTGCCTGCGGCTGGTGGAGGGCCTCAAACTCGTGGCAGCAGCGAGGGCGGGGACACGAGGGCAGTCTGGTGGAGCTGATCGGCGTGTAGAGTGGTGCCTGGCCTTAAGGCAGGTCAGGGGTCACTCTCCGCGCCACGCAGCGGGTGCCATTAAGAAGGGGAGGTGGGAGGGAGGAGCAGCTGGGAGGCGGGAGGCAGTGGCGAATGGGGGCGAGAGGGGGGCAGGGCAGCAGGGGACGCAGCGGCAGGACCGGGGAGAATGGAGCGGCACAAAACGGGCAAAAACAGGCAAGAGTAGACAATAAAAAAGGCAGTAAACAGTAAAACGGGCAGAACAACGAGAAAAGGCAATAAACCAAAAAGGCACAGAAAAACAGCACAGAAAGCACTAATACAGAGAACAAGACACACACAATAATACTTACGGCAAACCACTAGACACCAGGGATGAGGCGTAGGCGGGTGCTTGCGGGTGGTGGAGGGCCTCAAACTTGCGGTAGCACTGAGGGTGGGATCGGGGGCATGAGGGCAGTCTGGTGGAGCTGCTGAGCGTGTAGAGTAGTGCATGGCCTTAAGGCAGGTCAGGGTTTGTCAGAGCTCCCTCTGAGTGGCAAAAGAAATGTTGCAACCCATATGGATCTCCTGGAACCCTAATGCCCTGGGTACCTAGGTACCATATACTAGGGACTTATAAGGGGGGTCCAGTCTGCCAATTGAAATTGGTAAATAAAGTCACTGGCTTACAGTGACAAATTTAAAAGCAGAGAGAGCATAAGCACTGAGGTTCTGGTTAGCAGAGCCTCAGTGAAACAGTTAGGCACTACACAGGCATACACATTTAAGCCACAAACTATGAGCACTGGGGTCCTGACCAGCAGGATCCCAGTGAGACAGGCAAAAACATACTGAAATACATGTGAAAAATGTGGGTAATATGCCAAGGAAGATGGTAATTTCCTACACTTGTTTATAAGTAGTGTGTGACTATAAGTGGTATTGCATAGGCTTTGCATGTTTCAAAGTTCAGGGGAGGGTCCTTCCACAGACCTATCAGTCAACAAGCCCCCTGGTATAACTGGTAGTGCGAAGTGTTCACACACAAGTAGGACTCCTTTCACCCCTAAAGGCCAGTTCACTAGAGTGGCCTCTGTTAGAGATAGGTCTGCCTCTGCACACTGTCATGTTACCTCTGTTTCAGAGGCTTCACATATTCTAACCCTGAGGACCAGTCCCTAGATAGGGAACTAAGAAAACTGAGGTTAGAGGAGGCCTGACTGAAGCCAATGCAGTAGCAGTTGGCCTTAGACAGGGAATCCCTGGCTGCAGAGAAAGAGAGGCAGGATTTGGGGTTAGTTCCCCATGGTGGCAGCAGCAGTTTTAGCAATACAAATGTTAGGGAACCTTCATTTGATTCTAGAAATCTGCATGTAGCAGGGCGGCGCAATGAGGACACGTAGTTAGTGGTCGAATGATATGGTGACTTTTTATTGCAGTTAAAGGTATGGTTCACGTGGTTCTATGTTTCCTGTGTGTACGATAACTGTCTCTTTAATACTTCTCCTTGTCTTCTCGTTTCAGGGCACCCAGGAGGTGCTTGTGGGAACAAGAGCGATAAAAAGACCGGTAAGTAGGCTATCCTTTGCTATGGGTTTTTGTTTTCTTCTATTTTATGTCCCCCCCCCTTTTCTTTTGTCTCCTCTCTGAATTACTGTCTGGCTCTCCTTCACCTTTTCTGTGGCCTATGCTGGCTGCTTCTTCTTCTCCCTCTTCTTTTGTTTGTCTCTTCTTTTGTGTTTTCAGCTTATTTTCTCTAGTTGTTCCTTTTCCTCTTTCTCTGTTCTCCCTGTTTCCCCGTTTCTCTTCTTTAGGGTCTGTCTGGGCTCGCACTTCTCCCACGTCCGGCTTTATCTAGTGTATTCTAGGTCTGGACTTGAACACTAAGACCGTCTTCCTTCTCTGGTCCTTTTCCCCCTTTTCCTATTTTCTTTCTTGGCTCCTGGTTCAGTTTATGAGTCCTTCTAGTATCTCCGTGTTTTGTACAGATTCCCCTAAATACCCTTCGTCTGTTCCCTTTAAGTGTGCTGTCCCATCACCTCCCTCCCTAAAGAAAACACAAGAAAATACCGTTCTTACCCTCCTCCTCTACTCCCTTCCCTTCTCCAGTTTAGGGTAGCCACCCACTTGAGGGGGTTACGCTTTTCCCCAAGCGTAGCCGGAATTTGCGCTGGGTGCCTCCTGCACCGCTGGCACTGGACTCTGGGTCTCTGTCAGGGTCTTCCGATCCGCAGTCTTTCCGTGGCATCTTCTCTTCTCCCTTCGTCGATGTCTTAGGTGGTTCTGCTCCTCCCTCGGCTCTCGTCCGTCTCCTCCTCTTCACCTGGTCCGGCTTCTGTTTTTAATCCAAAAACGGCGTGAAGCCGCTGTCCCTGCCCCTCAGCTACCAGATGTAAAAGGGGATTGGGCGGCCAGCACCACACTTCCGGGTCGGGAGTGACAATGCTGTTTGCGTACTCGGAATAGAGCGGGTCCGTTGGTTGTAGCAATGGCCCGTCACACTGCATAAGGGTGCCCCTCCCTATAAGGATGGTGATGACATCAACAAGTGGTTTGCTGCACTTGAGAGGGCCTGTTAAGATCAGAGGGTCCCTCATGTACAGTGGGCTGCTATTCTTTGGTTATCCTTCTCTGGCAAGGGAAGAGACTGACTTCTTATTGTCAGAGAGGATGATGCAGATAATTACCAAATTCTTAAAAATGCATTCTTGGATGGTCTGGGCTTAACCACTGAACAGTATAGACTTACATTCAGAGAGGCCAGAAAGGAGTCATCACAGGACTGGACAGACTTTGTAGACTGTTCTGTGAAGGCTCTAGGTGTTTGGTTACATGGCAGTAAGGTGAATGATTATGAAAGCCTATCTAACTTGATCCTGAGAGAGCATATTTTGAATAATTTTGTGTCAGACTTGTTGCATGAGTATCTTGTGGACTCAGATCTGACTTCTCCCCAAGAATTGGGAAAGAAGGCTGACAAATGAGTCAGAACAAGGGTGAACAGAAAAGTTCACACAGGGGGTGACAAGGGTGGCAAGAAGAAGGATGGTAAGTCACATGACAAGAGTGGGGACAAAGATAGAAAATCATCAGTCTTCATCAGGCCCATACAAATCCTCTGGGGTGGTGGGTTTAAATCCTCTTCTCACAAAGATAAGAAACCTTGGTGTTATGTGTTTATAGTCAAAGGCCACTGGGCAACTGACAGTCTTTGCCCAAAGAAAAACACCAAACCTCCCACCACCACAAACCCAACTGCAACCACTAGTGCCCCTAGTAATAGCAGTGGTGGTGGGAAAAACACTACTAATAGCCAATCTAAGGGTGTACCTGAGCTCACCATTGGTAATGTAGTTGGGTTTGGTCTAGTTAGGGAGATCACTGAGGCTGTTTTAGTCTCTGATAGTGGCATTGACCTAGCCACTTTAGTTGCTTGTCCTCTTAACATGGATAAGTACAAGCAGCTACCCCTGATTAATGGTGTTCAGGTTGAGGCCTACAGGGACACAGGTGCCAGGGTCACAATGGTGATGGAAAAGCTGGTTGCCTCTGAGTAACACCTACTTGATCACCAGTACCAAATGACAGAAGCCCATAGCAACACTGTAAAGCACCCCATGGCTGTTGTGAATCTCAACTGGGGGGGTTCTGCTCCAAGAAAGTTGTGATAGCCACTGATTTACCTGTAGAATATCTGCTAGGCAATGACTTAGAGACTTCAGCTTGGGCTGAAGTGGAGTTGGGGGCCCATGAAGCAATGAGCAAAGAGGACAGGGAAACTTGGATCCTGGAACAATGGACCAAGTGCTCCCAAAAACTAGGGGTAGGAAGGGAAAACCCTTGTACACTATCCCTCCCTCCACAGATGGTTCCCCTATTGAGGAAGAGGAATTCTCTCCCTGATCAAAACCTAAACCAGAGGAGCTGATATAGCTGAGCTTTTGGGTGCAGGGGGGCCTGCCAGGGAAGAGCTGAGTGTGGCACAACCCACCTGTCCCACATTGGAAGGCCTCAGACAGCAAGCTGTTAAACAACAAAATGGTGATGTTACTTACACACACAGAGTTTACTGGGAGAACAATCTCCTTTATACTGAAGCAAGGGACCCTAAACCTGGTGCCACCAGGAGACTGGTAATTCCCCTTCATTACAGGGAATTCCTCCTAAGTCTGGCTCATGACATCCATTTAGCTGGGCATTTAGGCCAGAGTAAAACATGGGACAGACTTGTTCCACATTTTCACTGGCCCCATATGTCAGAAGACACAAAGGAGTTTTGTCGCTCCTGTGTCTCCTGCCAAGCCAGTGGCAAGACTGGTGGTACCCCAGAGGCCCACTTGATCCCACTACCAGTGGTTGGGGTGCCCTTTTAAAGGGTAGGGGTTGATATTGTTGTCCCCCTTGACCCTCCAACAGCTTCTAGCAAAAGGTTTATCCTTGTGGTAGTTGACCATGCCACAAGGTACCCTGAAGCTGTCCCCTTAAGGACCACTACAGCTCCTGCAGTGGCAACGGCCCTCCTAGGAATCTTTTCCAGGGTGGGATTCCGTAAGGAAGTGGTGTCAGACAAAGGTAGTAACTTCATGTCTGCATACTTACAAGCAATGTGGAAGTAGTGTGGTGTTACCTACAGGTTCACCACCCCTTATCCTCCACAAAATAATGGACTAGTTGAGAGGTTTGATAAAACTCTCAAAGGTATGATTATGGGACTCTCTGAGAAACTCAGGAGATGGGATGTCCTATTACCATGCCTCCTTTTCGCCTATAAGGAGGTACCCTAAAAGGAGTGGGCTACAGCCCCTTTGAACTCCTATCTGGTCACCCTGTTATGGGTTACCTTACTCTTGTTAAGGAGGGTTGGGGACAACCTTTAAAAGCTCCAAAACAAGACATTGTGGACTATGTACTTGGCCTCAGAGATAGAATGGCTGAGTACATGAAAAAGGCCAGCAAAAAAACTTCAGTCCAGCCAAGAGCTCCAAAAGCAATGGTTTGACCAGAAGGCTGCCTTGACAGAGTACCACCCAGGACAGAAGGTGTGGGTATTGGAGCCTGTGGACCCAAGAGCACTCCAGGACAAATGGAGTGGACTCCATCTAATTGTAGAAAAGAAAGGTGAGGTCACCTACCTGGTAGACCTGGACACTGTCAGAAGTCCCCTTAGGGTGCTTTATGTCAATCACCTAAAGCCTTACTATGACAGGGCTGACTTAACCCTGCTCATGGCTACAGATGAGGGACAGGAAGAAGAGAGTGATCCTCTCCCTGATCTCTTCTCCACCAAAGAAACTGATGGTTTAGTGGAGGGAGTGGTTCTGGCAGACTGCCTTACTGCTGAGTTTTATGAACTCTTCTCCCTCACACATGGTACAACTACTTGGTGTGAACATACAATTGACACTCAAGACAGTTTACCTGTCAAAAGTAAAATTTACAGGCAACCTGACCGTGTCAGAGATTGAATAAAAGCTGAAGTTCAGAAAATGTTAGACCTTAGAGTTATTGAGCCTTCTGATAACCCCTGGGCTAACCCAGTGGTGCTTGTCCCCAAACTGCATAGCAAAGAAGGAAAGAGAGAAATGCGGTTTTGTGTGAATTATAAGGGGTCTCAATAAAGTAACCAAAACAGATGCTCACCCTATACCCAGGGCAGATGAGCTAATAGATACACTGGCATCTGCCAAGTATCTAAGCACTTTTGACTTGAATGCAGGGTATTGGCAGATCAAAAAGTCAGAAGATGCTAAAGCAAAAACTGCATTTTCTACCATAGGAGGGTATTATCACTTCACACTGATGCCCTTTGGTTTGAAAAATGCACCTTTTACTTTTCAGAGACTGGTGAATACAGTTCTCCAAGGCTTGGAAGCTTTTAGTGCAGCATATTTGGAGAATATTGCTGTCTTTAGCTCCACCTCGGAGGATCACCTGGTCCATCTCTGGAAAGCTTTGGAGGCCCTGCAAAAGGCAGGCCTAACTAGCAAGGCTCCAAAGTGCCAGATAGGGCAGGGGAAAGTGGTTTATCTGGGCAACCAGGAAGGTGAGGAACAGATTGCACCACTCCAGGGTAAGATTCAGACCATTATGGACTAGGCTCCCCCTACTACTCAGACCCAGGTCAGAGCCTTCTTAGGTCTCACTGGGTATTACCTGAGGTTCATTAAGAACTATGGCTCCATTGCAGCACCTCTTAATGACCTCACCAGTAAGTAAATGCCTAAAAAGGTATTGTTGACAGCTAGCTGTCAAAAAGCTTTTGAGGAGCTTAAGCAGGTAATGTGCTCTGCACCTGTCTTGAAGAGCCCAAACTACTCCAAAAAATTAATTGTTCAAACAGATGCTTCTGAATTAGGGGTTGGGGCTGTACTATCACAACTTAACTCAGAGGGCCAGGATCAACCTGTTGCTTTCATTAGCAAGAGTTTGACCCCTGGAGAAAAGCGTTGTTCTGCCATAGAGAGGGAGGCCTTTGCTGTGGTCTGGGCACTGAAAAAGGTGAGACCCTACTTGTTTGGGACTCACTTTATTCTTCAGACAGACCACAAACCTCTATTATGGCTTAAACAAATGTAAGGTGAAAACCCTAAATTGTTGAGGTGGTTCATTCCCCTATAGGGGATGGACTATACAGTGGAACATAGACCTGGGAGTACCCACTCCAATGCAGATGGACTCTCCAGATATTTCCACTTAGACAATGAAGACTCATCTGGGCAAGGTTAGCTTTATTGTCCCTCGTTTGGGTGGTTGGGCTAGGTGTGCAGGAAAGTACCATCTTTCTTGGCATGTTACCCCCATTTTTACCTATATGTCATTTTTTTGTTTGCCTGTCTCACTGGGATCCTGCTGGTCAGGACCCCAGTGCTCATAGTTTAAAGCCTAATGTATGTGTCTGTATAGTGCTTAACTGTGTCACTGAGGCTCTGCTGATCAGAACCTCAGTGCTTATGCTCACTCTGCTTTTAAATTTGTCACTATAGGCTAGTGACTTCATTTACCAATTTCAAGTGGCAGACTGGACCCCCTTTATAAGTTCCTAGTATATGGTGCCTAGGTACCCAGGGCATTGGGGTTCCAGGAGATCCATATGGGCTGCAGCATTTCTTTTGCCACCCATAGGGAGCTAAGACAAACCCTTACACAGGCCTGCCATTGCAGCCTGCGTGACATGACTCACATGTTATTTCACAACCTTTTTCACTGCACTTAAGTAACTTATAAGTCACCTATATATCTAACCTTCACTTACGGAAGGTTAGGTGCAAAGTTACTAAGTGTGAGGGCACCCTTGCACTATCAAAGGTGCCTCCACATAGTTCAGGGCCATTTCCCGGAACTTTGTGAGTTCAGGGACGCCATTACACAAGTGAACTACATATAGGTCAATACCTATATGTAGCTTCACAATGGTAACTCCAAATATGGCCATGTAACATGTTTAAGATCATGGAATTATCCCCCAGTTCAAATCTGGTATTGGGGAGCAAATTCCATGCATCATGGGGGCTCCACTGTGGACCCCCAGTACTGCCAAAGCAGCTCTCTGAGGCTTGCACTGCAGCTAAAGCTACTGCCACCTCACAGACAGGGTTCTTCCCTCCTGGGGTCTGGGCAGCCCAGTCCCATGAAGGCAATACAAAGCATTTCCTCTGAGAGCAGCCTCTCCCTTTGGAAATAGGTGTTACAGGCTGGGGAGGGGTAGCCTCCCCCAGCCTCTGGGAATGCTTTGAATGGCGCAGATGGTGCCCTCCTTGCATAAACCAGTCTACACCGGTTCAGGTACCCCTTCTCCCCTGCTCTGGTGCCAAACAGGACAAAGGAAAGGGGAGTGACCACTCCCCTGTCCATCACCACCCCAGGGTTGGTGCCCAGAGCTCCTCCAGTGTGTCCCAGATTCCACCCATCTTGCATTGCAAGGTGTAGGGGCACTCTGGAGGGCTCTGAGTAGGCAATGCCAGCAGGTGATGTCAGAGACCCCTCCTGATAGGTGCATACCTGATAAGGTAGCCAATCCCCCTCTCAGGACTATTTAGGGTCCCTCCTGTGGGTTCACTTCAGATTCTGTTTGCAAGTTTCCTTCAGGAATCCTCAGCACCTACTTCAGCATCCTTTGACCTCAAATCAACCGCAGCCTGCTCCAAGAAATGCTGTAACTACAACAAAGTATCTACAAGAGATACTTTTCTTCTGTAACCTCAGCTCCAACTCGGCAACTGCAACAGTTTCCATGGTGTGCACACTCTGAGGACACCCTGTCTTCATCCTGCACAAGAAGGGCCGAGGAAATCTCCTGTTGAGTGATGGAGTCACTTCCCTGCTCCAGCAGGCACCTTCCAAGGTGACCACCGGTACCCTTGGACTCCTCTCACAGTGACGAGCTGTGAGAAAGTAGCCTCTTTCTAGCCTTTTACCCCCACTTTTGGCCTGTTTGTGAGTGTATGTCAGGGTGTTTTCACTGTCTCACTGGGATCCTGCTAGCCAGGGCCCAGTGCTCATAGTGAAAACCCTATGTTTTCAGTATGTTTGTTATGTGTCACTGGGACCCTGCTAGTCAGGACCCCAGTGCTCATAAGTTTGTGGCCTATATGTATGTGTTCCCTGTGTGGTGCCTAATTGTCTCACTGAGGCTCTGCTAACCAGAACCTCAGTGGTTATGCTCTCTCTTTACAAATTGTCACTAACAGGCTAGTGACCAATTTTACCAATTTACATTGGCATACTGGAACACCCTTATAATTCCCTAGTATATGGTACTGAGGTACCCAGGGTATTGGGGTTCCAGGAGATCCCTATGGGCTGCAGCATTTCTTTTGCCACCCATAGGGAGCTCTGACAATTCTTACACAGGCCTGCCACTGCAGCCTGAGTGAAATAACGTCCACGTTATTTCACAGCCATTTTACACTGCACTTAAGTAACTTATAAGTCACCTATATGTCTAACCTTTACCTGGTAAAGGTTGGGTGCTAAGTTACTTAGTGTGTGGGCACCCTGGCACTAGCCAAGGTGCCCCCACATTGTTCAGGGCCAATTCCCCGGACTTTGTGAGTGCGGGGACACCATTACACGCGTGCACTACATATAGGTCACTACCTATATGTAGCTTCACAATGGTAACTCCGAATATGGCCATGTAACATATCTATGATCATGGAATTGCCCCCTCTATGCCATCCTGGCATAGTTGGCACAATCCCATGATCCCAGTGGTCTGTAGCACAGACCCTGGTACTGCCAAACTGCCTTTCCCGGGGTTTCACTGCAGCTGCTGCTGCTGCCAACCACTCAGACAGGTTTCTGCCCTCCTGGGGTCCAGCCAGGCTTGGCCCAGGATGGCAGAACAAAGAACTTCCTCTGAGAGAGGGTGTTACACCCTCTCCCTTTGGAAAATGGTGTGAAGGCAGGGGAGGAGTAGCCTCCCCCAGCCTCTGGAAATGCGTTCATGGGCACACATGGTGACCATTTCTGCATAAGCCAGTCTACACCGGTTCAGGGACCCCACAGCCCTGCTCTGGCGCGAAACTGGACAAAGGAAAGGGGAGTGACCACTCCCCTGACCTGCACCTCCCCTGGGAGTTGCCCAGAGCTCCTCCAGTGTGCTCCAGACCTCTGCCATCTTGGAAACAGAGGTGCTGCTGGCACACTGGACTGCTCTGAGTGGCCAGTGCCAGCAGGTGACGTCAGAGACTCCTTCTGATAGGCTCCTTCAGGTGTTGCTAGCCTATCCTCTCTCCTAGGTAGCCAAACCCTCTTTTCTGGCTATTTAGGGTCTCTGTCTTTGGGGATTCCTTAGATAACGAATGCAAGAGCTCATCCGAGTTCCTCTGCATCTCTCTCTTCACCTTCTGCCAAGGAATCGACTGCTGACCGTGCTGGAAGCCTGCAAAACTGCAACAAAGTAGCAAAGACGACTACTGCAACTCTGTAACGCTGATCCTGCCTCCTTCTCGACTGTTTTCCTGGTGGTGCATGCTGTGGGGGTAGTCTGCCTCCTCTCTGCACTAGAAGCTCCGAAGAAATCTCCCGTGGGTCGATGGAATCGTCCCCCTGCAACCGCAGGCACCAAAGAACTGCATCACCGGTACCCTGGGTCTCCTCTCAGCACGACGAGCGAGGTCCCTTGAATCCAGCAACTCTGTCCAAGTGACTCCCACAGTCCAGTGACTCTTCAGTCCAAGTTTGGTGGAGGTAAGTCCTTGCCTCCCCACGCCAGACTGCATTGCTGGGAACCACGACTTTTGCAGCTACTCCGGCCTCCGTGCACTTCCGGCGGAAATCCTTTGTGCACAGTTGTAAGAGGCTGGACTGGCTTGTAGTGAGTACCAAGGGGTACTAGCACCTTGTACCAGGCCCAGTTATCCCTTATTAGTGTATAGGGTGTCTAGCAGCTTAGGCTGATAGATAATGGTAGCTTAGCAAAGCAGCTCAGGCTGAACTAGGAGACGTGTGAAGCTACTACAGTACCACTTAGTGTCATATGCACAATATCATAAGAAAACACAATACACAGTTATACTAAAAATAAAGGTACTTTATTTTTATGACAATATGCCAAAGTATCTTAGAGTGTACCCTCAGTGAGAGGATAGGAAATATACACAAGATATATATACACAATAGCAAAAATATGCAGTATAGTCTTAGAAAACAGTGCAAACAATGTATAGTTACAATAGGATGCAATGGGGAAACATAGGGATAGGGGCAACACAAACCATATACTCCAGAAGTGGAATGCGAACCACAAATGGACCCCAAACCTATGTGACCTTGTAGAGGGTCGCTGGGACTATTAGAAAATAGTGAGAGTTAGCAAAATAACCCTCCCCAAGACCCTGAAAAGTGAGTGCAAAGTGCACTAAAGTTCCCCTAAGGACAAAATAGTCGTGTTAGAGGGAGAATGCAAGGAAAACACAAATCAACAATGCAACAACGATGGATTCCTGTCTGAGGGTACCTGTGGAACAAGGGGACCAAGTCCAAAAGTCACAAGCAGCTCGTAGCTGGGCAGATGCCCAAGAAATGCCAGCGGTTGGTGCAAAGAAGCTCTTACGAGGCTGAAGAGCTGTGAATACTGCAGGAACGACAAGGGCTAGAGACTTCCCCTTTGGAGGATGGATCCCCCACGCCTTGGAGAGTCGTGCAGAAGTGTTTTCCCGCCGGATGGACGCCAACAAGCCTTGCTACACGCAAATCGTGCGTTTGGCGTTTTTGGACGCTGCTGGGGCCCAGGAGGGACCAGAAGGTCGCAAATTGGACCGGCAGAGAGAGGGGACGTCGAGCAAGACAAAGAGCCCTCACTGAAGCAGGTAGCACCCGGAGAAGTGCCAGAAACAGGCACTACGAGGATGCGTGAAACGGTGCTCGCCGAAGTTGCACAAAGGAGTCCCACGTCGCCGGAGACCAACTTAGAAAGTCGTGCAATGCAGGTTAGAGTGCCGTGGACCCAGGCTTGGCTGTGCACACAGGATTTCCGCCGGAAGTGCACAGGGGCCGGAGAAGCTTGCAAAGTCGCGGTTCCCAGCAATGCAGCCCAGCGAGGTGAGGCAAGGACTTACCTCCACCAAACTTGGGCTGAAGAGTCACTGGACTGTGGGAGTCACTTGGACGGTGTCGCTGGATTCGAGGGACCTCGCTCGTCGTGCTGAGAGGAGACCCAAGGGACCGGTAATGCAGCTTTTTGGTGCCTGCGGTTGCAGGGGGAAGATTCCGTCGACCCACGGGAGATTTCTTCGGAGCTTCTGGTGCAGAGAGGAGGCAGGCTACCCCCACAGCATGCACAAGCAGGAAAACAGTCGAGAAGGCGGCAGGATCAGCGTTACAGAGTTGCAGTAGTCGTCTTTGCTACTATGTTGCAGGTTTGCAGGCTTCCAGCGCGGTCAGCGGTCGATTCCTTATCAGAAGGTGAAGAGGGAGATGCAGAGGAACTCGGCTGAGCTCGTGCATTCGTTATCTAAAGTTTCCCCAGAGACAGAGACCCTAAATAGCCAGAAAAGAGGGTTTGGCTACCTAGGAGAGAGGAAAGGCTACTAACACCTGAAGGAGCCTATCACAAGGAGTCTCTGACGTCACCTGGTGGCACTGGCCACTCAGAGCAGTCCAGTGTGCCAGCAGCACCTCTGTTTCCAAGATGGCAGAGGTCTGGAGCACACTGGAGGAGCTCTGGACACCTCCCAGGGGAGGTGCAGGTCAGGGGAGTGGTCACTCCCCTTTCCTTTGTCCAGTTTCGCGCCAGAGCAGGGGCTAAGGGGTCCCTGAACCGGTGTAGACTGGCTTATGCAGAATTGGGCACATCTGTGCCCAAGAAAGCATTTCCAGAGGCTGGGGGAGGCTACTCCTCCCCTGCCTTCACACCATTTTCCAAAGGGAGAGGGTGTCACACCCTCTCTCAGAGGAAGTTCTTTGTTCTGCCATCCTGGGCCAGGCCTGGCTGGACCCCAGGAGGGCAGCTGCCTGTCTGAGGGGTTGGCAGCAGCAGCAGCTGCAAAGAAACCCCAGGAAGGGCAGTATGGCAGTACCAGGGTCTGTGCTACAGACCACTGGGATCATGGAATTGTACCAACAATGCCAGGATGGCATAGAGGGGGCAATTCCATGATCATAGACATGTTACATGGCCATATTCGGAGTTACCATGGTGAAGCTACATATAGGTAGTGACCTATATGTAGTGCACGCGTGTAATGGTGTCCCCGCACTCACAAAGTTCAGTGAATTGGCTCTGAACAATGTGGGGGCACCTTGGCTAGTGCCAGGGTGCCCTCACACTAAGTAACTTTGCACCTAACCTTTACCAGGTAAAGGTTAGACATATAGGTGACTTATAAGTTACTTAAGTGCAGTGTAAAATGGCTGTGAAATAACGTGGACGTTATTTCACTGAGGCTGCAGTGGCAGGCCTGTGTAAGAATTGTCAGAGCTCCCTATGGGTGGCAAAAGAAATGCTGCAGCCCATAGGGATCTCCTGGAACCCCAATACCCTGGGTACCTCAGTACCATATACTAGGGAATTATAAGGGTGTTCCAGTAAGCCAATGTAAATTGGTAAAAATGGTCACTAGCCTGTCAGTGACAATTTGGAAAGAAATGAGAGAGCTGTGAGAAGGTAGCCTCTTTCTAGCCTTGTTACCCCCACTTTTGGCCTGTTTGTGAGTGTATGTCAGGGTGTTTGTCACTGTTTTCACTGTCTCACTGGGATCCTGATAGCCAGGCCTCAGTGCTCATAGTGAAAACACTATGTTTTCAGTATGGTTGTTATGTGTCACTGGGATCCTGCTAGTCAGGACCCCAGTGCTCATAGGTTTGTGGCCTATATGTATGTGTCACCGGGACCCTGTCACACAGGGCCCCAGTGCTCATAGGTGTGCATGTATATGTTCCCTGTGTGGTGCCTAACTGTCTCACTGAGGCTCTGCTAACCAGAACCTCAGTGGTTATGCTCTCTCATTACTTTCAAATTGTCACTAACAGGCTAGTGACCAATTTTACCAATTTACATTGGCTTACTGGAACACCCTTATAATTCCCTAGTATATGGTACTGAGGTACCCAGGGTATTGGGGTTCCAGGAGATCCCTATGGGCTGCAGCATTTCTTTTGCCACCCATAGGGAGCTCTGACAATTCTTACACAGGCCTGCCACAGCAGCCTGAGTGAAATAACGTCCACGTTATTTCACAGCCATTTTACACTGCACTTAAGTAACTTATATGTCACCTATATGTCTAACCTTTACCTGGTAAAGGTTAGGTGCAAAGTTACTTAGTGTGAGGGCACCCTGGCACTAGCCAAGGTGCCCCCACATTGTTCAGAGCCAATTCCCTGAACTTTGTGAGTGCGGGGACACCATTACACGCGTGCACTACATATAGGTCACTACCTATATGTAGCTTCACCATGGTAACTCCGAATATGGCCATGTAACATGTCTATGATCATGGAATTGCCCCCTCTATGCCATCCTGGCATAGTTGGCACAATCCCATGATCCCAGTGGTCTGTAGCACAGACCCTGGTACTGCCAAACTGCCCTTCCTGGGGTTTCTCTGCAGCTGCTGCTGCTGCCAACCCCTCAGACAGGCAGCTGCCCTCCTGGGGTCCAGCCAGGCCTGGCCCAGGATGGCAGAACAAAGAACTTCCTCTGAGAGAGGGTGTGACACCCTCTCCCTTTGGAAAATGGTGTGAAGGCAGGGGAGGAGTAGCCTCCCCCAGCCTCTGGAAATGCTTTGTTGGGCACAGATGTGCCCAATTCTGCATAAGCCAGTCTACACCGGTTCAGGGACCCCTTAGCCCCTGCTCTGGCGCGAAACTGGACAAAGGAAAGGGGAGTGACCACTCCCCTGACCTGCACCTCCCCTGGGAGGTGTCCAGAGCTCCTCCAGTGTGCTCCAGACCTCTGCCATCTTGGAAACAGAGGTGCTGCTGGCACACTGGACTGCTCTGAGTGGCCAGTGCCACCAGGTGACGTCAGAGACTCCTTGTGATAGGCTCCTTCAGGTGTTAGTAGCCTTTCCTCTCTCCTAGGTAGCCAAACCCTCTTTTCTGGCTATTTAGGGTCTCTGTCTCTGGGGAAACTTGAGATAACGAATGCATGAGCTCAGCCGAGTTCCTCTGCATCTCCCTCTTCACCTTCTGATAAGGAATCGACCGCTGACCGCGCTGGAAGCCTGCAAACCTGCAACATAGTAGCAAAGACGACTACTGCAACTCTGTAACGCTGATCCTGCCGCCTTCTCGACTGTTTTCCTGCTTGTGCATGCTGTGGGGGTAGCCTGCCTCCTCTCTGCACCAGAAGCTCCGAAGAAATCTCCCGTGGGTCGACGGAATCTTCCCCCTGCAACCGCAGGCACCAAAAAGCTGCATCTCCGGTCCCTTGGGTCTCCTCTCAGCACGACGAGCGAGGTCCCTCGAATCCAGCGACACCGTCCAAGTGACCCCCACAGTCCAGTGACTCTTCAGCCCAAGTTTGGTGGAGGTAAGTCCTTGCCTCACCTCGCTGGGCTGCATTGCTGGGAACCGCGACTTTGCAAGCTTCTCCGGCCCCTGTGCACTTCCGGCGGAAATCCTTTGTGCACAGCCAAGCCTGGGTCCACGGCACTCTAACCTGCATTGCACGACTTTCTAAGTTGGTCTCCGGCGACGTGGGACTCCTTTGTGCAACTTCGGCGAGCACCGTTTCACGCATCCTCGTAGTGCCTGTTTCTGGCACTTCTCCGGGTGCTACCTGCTTCAGTGAGGGCTCCTTGTCTTGCTCGACGTCCCCTCTCTCTGCAGGTCCAATTTGCGACCTTCTGGTCCCTCCTGGGCCCCAGCAGCGTCCAAAAACGCCAAACGCACGATTTGCGTGTAGCAAGGCTTGTTGGCGTCCATCCGGCGGGAAAACACTTCTGCACGACTCTCCAAGGCGTGGGGGATCCATCCTCCAAAGGGGAAGTCTCTAGCCCTTGTCGTTCCTGCAGTATTCACAGTTCTTCAGCCTAGTAAGAGCTTCTTTGCACCAACCGCTGGCATTTCTTGGGCATCTGCCCATCTCCGAGCTGCTTGTGACTTTTGGACTTGGTCCCCTTGTTCCACAGGTACCTTCAGACAGGAATCCATCGTTGTTGCATTGCTGATTTGTGTTTTCTTTGCATTCTCCCTCTAACACGACTATTTTGTCCTTAGGGGAACTTTAGTGCACTTTGCACTCACTTTTCAGGGTCTTGGGGAGGGTTATTTTTCTAACTCTCACTATTTTCTAATAGTCCCAGCGACCCTCTACAAGGTCACATAGGTTTGGGGTCCATTCGTGGTTCGCATTCCACTTCTGGAGTATATGGTTTGTGTTGCCCCTATCCCTATGTTTCCCCATTGCATCCTATTGTAACTATACATTGTTTGCACTGTTTTCTAAGACTATACTGCATATTTTTGCTATTGTGTATATATATCTTGTGTATATTTCCTATCCTCTCACTGAGGGTACACTCTAAGATACTTTGGCATATTGTCATAAAAATAAAGTACCTTTATTTTTAGTATAACTGTGTATTGTGTTTTCTTATGATATTGTGCATATGACACTAAGTGGTACTGTAGTAGCTTCACACGTCTCCTAGTTCAGCCTGAGCTGCTTTGCTAAGCTACCATTATCTATCAGCCTAAGCTGCTAGACACCCTATACACTAATAAGGGATAACTGGGCCTGGTGCAAGGTGCAAGTACCCCTTGGTACTCACTACAAGCCAGTCCAGCCTCCTACAAGAGCATAACCACTGAGGTTCTGATTAGCAGAGCCCCAGTGAGACAGTTAGTCACTACACAGGTAACACATTCAGGCACACTTATGAGCACTGGGGCCCTGGGTTACCAGGGTCCCAGTGACACATACAACTAAAACAACATATATACAGTGAAAAATGGGGGTAACATGCCAGGCAAGATGGTACTTTCCTACACAACCCCCCCCCCAAACGAAGGACAATAAGACCAGCCATTACCTGATGAGTCTTCATTGTCTAAGTGGAAATATCTGGAGAGTCCATCTGCATTGGAGTGGCTACTCCCAGGTCTATGTTCCACTGTATAGTCCATTCCCTGTAGGGATATGGACCACCTCAACAATTTAGGATTTTCACCTTTCATTTGTTTTAGCCAAAGTAGAGGTTTGTGGTCTGTCTGAACAATGAAGTGAGTGCCAAACAGGTATGGCCTCAACTTCTTCAGAGCCCAGACCACAGCAAAGGCCTCCCTCTCAATGGCAGACCAACGCTTTTCTCTAGGGGTCAACCTTCTACTAATAAAAGCAACAGGTTGATCCTGGCCCTCAGAATTAAGTTGTGATAGGACTGCCCCTACTCCTAATTCAGATGCATCAGTTTGGACATAGAATTGTTTAGAGTAACAAGGGCTTTTCAGGACAGGTGCAGAGCACATGGCCTGCTTCAGCTCCTCAAAAGCTTTCTGACAGTTTGCTGTCCATAATACCTTTTTAGGCATTTTCTTGGATGTGAGGTCATTAAGAGGGGCTGCAATGGAGCCATAGTTCTTAATGAACCTCCTGTAATACCCAGTGAGGCCTAGGAAGGCTCTCACCTGAGTCTGAGTGGTAGGGGGAACCCAATCAATAATAGTTTGGATTTTCCCCTGAAGTGGTGCAATCTGTTCCCCACCAACAAGGTGTCCCAGATAAACCACCTTACCCTGCCCTATCTGGCACTTTGAAGCCTTGATAGTGAGGCCTGCCTTTTGCAGGGCCTCCAAAACTTTCCAAAGGTGGACCAGGTGATCATCCCAGGTGGAGCTAAAGACAGCTATATCATCCAAATATGCTGCACTGAAAGCCTCCAGCCCTTGCAGGACTGTGTTCACCAACCTCTGAAAAGTGGCAGGTGCATTTTTCAAACCAAAAGGCATTACAGTAAACTGGTAATGTCCTCCAATGGTAGAAAATGCAGTCTTAGGTTTAGCATCTTCTGACATTTTGATCTGCCAATACCCTGCAGTCAAATCAAAAGTGCTTAGATACTTGGCAGATGCCAGTGTATCTATGAGCTCATCTGCCCTGGGTATAGGGTGAGCATCAGTTTTGGTTACCAAGTTGAGACCTCTATAGTCTACACAAAACCGCATTTCTTTCTTTCCATCTTTAGAATTGGGTTTTGGTACCAGTACCACAGGAGAAGCCCATGGACTGTCAGAGTGCTCAACCACTCCTAGTTCCAACATCTTCTGAACTTCTTGCTTTATGCAGTCCCTGACATGGTCAGGCTGCCTATAGATCTTACTTTTGACAGGTAAACTGTCTCCAGTATCTATAGTGTGCTCACACCAAGAAGTGGTGCCTGGCACAATGGAGAAGAGTTCTGAAAATTGTCCTAGGAGATTTATGCAATTATCTTTCTGCTCAGCAGTAAGACAATCAGCCAAAACTACACCTTCCACAAGAGCATCTTGTTCTGTGGAAGAGAAGAGATCAGGTAGAGGATCACTGTCTTCTTCCTGTCCCTCATCTGTTGCCATGAGCAGGGTGAGATCAGCCCTGTCATAGTAGGGTTTCAGGCGGTTGACATGGAGCACCCTAAGGGGACTCCTGGCAGTGCCTAAGTCAACCAAGTAGGTGACTTCACCCTTCTTTTCAACAATTGTGTGGGGTCCACTCCATTTATCTTGGAGTGCTCTTGGGGCCACAGGCTCCAAGACCCACACTTTCTGCCCTGGTTGGTACTGAACCAAAACAGCCTTCTGATCTTGCCATTGCTTCTGGAGCTCTTGGCTGGCATGAAGGTTTTTACTGGCCTTTTTCATGTACTCAGCCATCCTTGATCTGAGGCCAAGAACATAATCCACAATATCCTGCTTAGGAGCTTTTAAAGGTTGTTCCCAACCCTCCTTTACAAGTGTGAGTGGACCCCTAACAGGGTGTCCAAAAAGAAGTTCAAAGGGGCTGAAGCCCACTCCTTTCTGGGGTACCTCCCTGTAGGCAAAAAGGAGGCATGGTAGAAGGATATCCCATCTCCTGCGGAGTTTTTCAGGGAGTCCCATAATCATGCCTTTGAGAGTTTTATTAAATCTCTCCACCAGTCCATTTGTTTGTGGATGATAGGGTGTTGTGAACTTGTAAGTTACACCACACTCCTTCCACATGGCCTTTAAGTATGCAGACATGAAATTGCTTCCTCTGTCTGATACTACTTCCTTTGGGAAGCCCACCCTGGAAAATATTCCCAGGAGGGCCTTTGCCACTGCAGGAGCTGTAGTGGTCCTTAAAGGAATTGCTTCAGGATATCTTGTGGCATGGTCCACTACCACCAAGATAAACCTATTGCCTGAAGCAGTAGGAGGGTCAAGGGGGCCAACTATGTCAACCCCTACCCTTTCAAAGGGAACCCCAACCACAGGCAGTGGGATAAGGGGTGCCTTTGGGGTGCCACCTGTCTTGCCACTGGCTTGACAGGTTTCACAGGACTTACAAAATTCTTTTGTGTCCTCAGACATCCTAGGCCAATGAAACAATGGTACCAATCTGTCCCAAGTTTTCATTTGACCCAGGTGCCCAGCTAAGGGAATGTCATGTGCCAGTGTTAGGAGGAACTTTCTGTACTCCTGAGGAATCACTAATCTCCTGGCAGCTCCAGGTTTAGGATCCCTATGCTCAGTGTACAAGAGGTTGTCCTCCCAGTAAACTCTGTGTGAGTCACTGACATCCCCATTAGCCTGTTTGACAGCTTGCTGTCTGAGACCCTCTAATGTGGGACAGGTTTGCTGTGCCACACTCAGCTCCTCTCTGGCAGGCCCCCCTTCACCCAAAAGCTCAGCAGTGTCTGCTTCCAGCTCCTCTGGTGTAGGTTCTGCACAGGGAGGGAATTCTTCTTCCTCAGAAGTAGAATCCACTGTAGAGGGAGGGATAGTAGGAAGTGGTTTGCTTCTACTAGCCCTAGCTTTAGGGAGCACTTGGTCCATTGTTCCAGGATCCAAGCTTCCCTGTCCTTTTTGCTTTTTGGCCTGAGCCCTTGTCAAAGCAAAAATATGCCCTGGGATGCCCAGCATTGCTGCATGGGCCTCCAACTCCACATCTGACCAAGCTGATGTCTCCAAATCGTTCCCTAATAGACAGTCTACAGGTAAATCTGAAGCTACCACAACTTTCTTTGGACCAGATACCCCCCCCCAGTTGAGATTAACAACAGCCATGGGGTGGCTTTGTGTTATGTTGTGAGCATCGGTTACTTGGTACTGGTGTCCAAGTATGTGTTGTTCAGGGTGCACCAGTTTCTCAATCACCATTGTGACACTGGCACCTGTGTCCCTGTAGGCCTGGACCTCAACACCATTTATTAGGGTTAGTTGCTTGTACTTCTCCAAGTTATGGGGGCAAGCAACCAAAGTGGCTAAGTCAATAGCCCCTTCAGAGACTAAAGTAGCCTCTGTGGTCTCCCTAATCAGACCAACCCCAACTAAATTACCAAAAGTGAGCCCAGCTACTCCCTTGGATTGGCTATTAGTAGGTTTGCTCCCACCACCACTGCTATTAGTAGGGACACTAGGTGTAGCAGTAGGGGTTGTAGTGGTAGGAGCTGTGGTGCCTTTCTTTGGACAACTGGGATCTGTTGTCCAATGGCCTTTTATTTTACATAAATAGCACCATGGTTTCTTTTCCTTGTTCTGATTAAAGGAGGATTTGGGCCCACCAGAGTGTTTTTGTGGGCCTGATGAAGACTCATTTTTAGATTTGTCCCCACCCTTGTCAGAAGACTTACCATCCTTCTTTTTGTTGCCATCTTTGTCACCCCCTGTATGAACTTTTCTGTTCACTCTTGTTCTGACCCATTTGTCTGCCTTCTTTCCCAATTCTTGGGGAGAGGTCAGATCAGAGTCCACCAAGTACTGGTGCAACAAATCAGACACACAATTATTAAGAATATGCTCTCTCAGGATCAAGTTATACAGGCTGTCATAATCAGTAACTTTACTGCCATGTAACCACCCCTCCAAGGCCTTCACTGCCTGGTCAATGAAATCAACCCAGTCTTGTGAAGACTCCTTTTTGGTATCTCTGAACTTTATCCTGTACTGTTCAGTGGTTAAGCCATAACCATCCAGGAGTGCATTCTTAAGAACTTGGAAATTGTTAGCATCATTTTCTTTTACAGTAAGGAGCCTATCCCTACCTTTTCCAGTAAATGATAGCCATAGGATAGCAGCCCACTGCTTTTGAGGGACATCCTGTACAACACAGGCCCTCTCAAGTGCAGCAAACCACTTGTTAATGTCATCCCCCTCCTTGTAAGGGGGAACTATCTTATGCAGATTCCTGGAATCATGCTCTTTTGCAGGATGACTATGGGGAATACTGCTGCTGCCACCATGGGTATCTAAACCCATCTTCTGTCTTTCCCTCTCTATTTCTAAAGACTGTCTATCCAAATCCAGCTGTTGCTTCTTGAGCTTCAGTCTGTTTTGCTCCACTCTCAATCTATTGAGCTCCCTTTCTAACAATCTGTCATCAGGGTGGGTGGGAGGGACATTTCTAGATACAGAGGTATGATGGGAATGAACAGAAGGAGACCTGTCCCTTACAGAGGGCACCCTAACAGCTTGGCTACCAGTATAATGTGAGAGCACATCATCAGTATGATGTGATTCAACCTCTGTACCAACTATGCTAGACTGTCTAGTAATGGGCAGGCTGAGAAGTTTCTTTCCTGAACCTTTTCCTGGGGGAGTCCCTGGATCAGATTGAGAACCATTAGCTACTTTTTCTACAGATTGGGCACTTATGGCCTTATCCTGTACTCTAAGCATATTAATTAACAGTTCTAAGGAAGGATTCTTCCCTACACTCAAACCTCTCTCTATGCAGAGACTCCTTGCTCCTTTCCAGCTAAGGTGATCATATGCAAGTTTGGACAGTTCAACTTTTTGGCCTGTGCCAGACATTTTTTAGAGAGAGTTAAAGTGATAGACAAAGAGAAAAAAGTTTTCAGAACTTTTTGGAAAGACAGAAAAAACTTTTTAAACTTTTAAGAACTTTTTGAAAGTTTAGAAGTACTTTTCAGCACTTAGAAAAGAGTGAAAAGAGGAAATGCAAAACATTTTGGTTAGGTGTACATACACTGAACTTGTTTTGTATATTTTTCTCTTATGAAAAGTACAATGACAAAAGTGGTAAGTAGTCTCAAAGCACTTATCCCACCGCTGCCATCAATGTAGGAGGCTGGACTGGCTTGTAGTGAGTACCAAGGGGTACTTACACCTTGCACCAGGCCCAGTTATCCCTTATTAGTGTATAGGGTGTCTAGCAGCATAGGCTGATAGATAATGGTAGCATAGCAGAGCAGCTTAGGCTGAACTAGGAGACGAGTGAAGCTCCTACAGTACCACAAGTGTCATATGCACAATATCATAAGAAAACACAATACACAGATATACTAAAAATAAAGGTACTTTATTTTTATGGCAATATGCCAAAAGTATCTCAGTGAGTACCCTCAGTATGAGGATAGCAAATATACACAAGATATATGTACACAATACCAAAATATGCAGTAATAGTATTAGAAAACAGTGCAAACAATGTATAGTTACAATAGGATGCAATGGGGACACATAGGGATAGGGGCAACACAAACCATATACTCCAAAAGTGGAATGCGAACCACGAATGGACCCCAAACCTATGTGACCTTGTAGAGGGTCGCTGGGACTATTAGAAAATAGTAAGGGTTAGAAGAATAGCCCACCCCAAGACCCTGAAAAGTGAGTGCAAAGTGCACTAAAGTTCCCCAAAGGACATAGAAGTCGTGATAGGGGAATTCTGCAGGAAAGACACAAACCAGCAATGCAACAACAATAGATTTCCAGTCGAGGGTACCTGTGGAACAAGGGGACCAAGTCCAAAAGTCACAAGCAAGTCGGAGATGGGCAGATGCCCAGGAAATGCCAGCTGTGGGTGCAAAGAAGCTGCTACTGGACAGTAGAAGCTGAAGGTTCTGCAGGAACGACAAGGGCTAGAGACTTCCCCTTTGGAGGATGGATCTTCGACGCCGTGGAGAGTCATGCAGAAGTGTTTTCCTGAAGAAATACCACCAACAAGCCTTGCTAGCTGCAAACCGTGTGGTTAGAGTTTTTGGATGCTGCTGTGGCCCAGGAGGGACCAGGATGTCGCCAATTGCGTCTGGGGACAGAGGGGGTGTCGAGCAAGACAAGGAGCCCTCTCAGAAGCAGGCAGCACCCACAGAAGTGCTGGAACAGGCACTACGAAGTGGAGTGAAACGGTGCTCACCCGAAGTTGCACAAAAGAGTCCCACGCCGCCGGAGGACAACTTAGGAGGTCATGCAATGCAGGTTAGAGTACCGTGGACCCAGGCTGGACTGTTGTAGGAAAGTACCATCTTGCCTGGCATGTTACCCCCATTTTTCACTGTATATATGTTGTTTTAGTTGTATGTGTCACTGGGACCCTGGTAACCCAGGGCCCCAGTGCTCATAAGTGTGCCTGAATGTGTTACCTGTGTAGTGACTAACTGTCTCACTGAGGCTCTGCTAATCAGAACCTCAGTGGTTATGCTCTCTCATTTCTTTCCAAATTGTCACTGACAGGCTAGTGACCATTTTTACCAATTTACATTGGCTTACTGGAACACCCTTATAATTCCCTAGTATATGGTACTGAGGTACCCAGGGTATTGGGGTTCCAGGAGATCCCTATGGGCTGCAGCATTTCTTTTGCCACCCATAGGGAGCTCTGACAATTCTTACACAGGCCTGCCACTGCAGCCTCAGTGAAATAACGTCCACGTTATTTCACAGCCATTTTACACTGCACTTAAGTAACTTATAAGTCACCTATATGTCTAACCTTTACCTGGTAAAGGTTAGGTGCAAAGTTACTTAGTGTGAGGGCACCCTGGCACTAGCCCCCACATTGTTCAGAGCCAATTCACTGAACTTTGTGAGTGCGGGGACACCATTACACGCGTGCACTACATATAGGTCACTACCTATATGTAGCTTCACCATGGTAACTCCGAATATGGCCATGTAACATGTCTATGATCATGGAATTGCCCCCTCTATGCCATCCTGGCATTGTTGGTACAATTCCATGATCCCAGTGGTCTGTAGCACAGACCCTGGTACTGCCATACTGCCCTTCCTGGGGTTTCTCTGCAGCTGCTGCTGCTGCCAACCCCTCAGACAGGCAGCTGCCCTCCTGGGGTCCAGCCAGGCCTGGCCCAGGATGGCAGAACAAAGAACTTCCTCTGAGAGAGGGTGTGACACCCTCTCCCTTTGGAAAATGGTGTGAAGGCAGGGGAGGAGTAGCCTCCCCCAGCCTCTGGAAATGCTTTGTTGGGCACAGATGTGCCCAATTCTGCATAAGCCAGTCTACACCGGTTCAGGGGACCCCTTAGCCCTGCTCTGGCGCGAAACTGGACAAAGGAAAGGGGAGTGACCACTCCCCTGACCTGCACCTCCCCTGGGAGGTGTCCAGAGCTCCTCCAGTGTGCTCCAGACCTCTGCCATCTTGGAAACAGAGGTGCTGCTGGCACACTGGACTGCTCTGAGTGGCCAGTGCCACCAGGTGACGTCAGAGACTCCTTGTGATAGGCTCCTTCAGGTGTTGCTAGCCTATCCTCTCTCCTAGGTAGCCAAACCCTCTTTTCTGGCTATTTAGGGTCTCTGTCTCTGGGGAAACTTTAGATAACGAATGCAAGAGCTCATCCGAGTTCCTCTGCATCTCCCTCTTCACCTTCTGATAAGGAATCGACTGCTGACCGCGCTGGAAGCCTGCAAACCTGCAACATAGTAGCAAAGACGACTACTGCAACTCTGTAACGCTGATCCTGCCGCCTTCTCGGCTGTTTTCCTGCTTGTGCATGCTGTGGGGGTAGCCTGCCTCCTCTCTGCACCAGAAGCTCCGAAGAAATCTCCCGTGGGTCGACGGAATCTTCCCCCTGCAACCGCAGGCACCAAAAAGCTGCATTACCGGTCCCTTGGGTCTCATCTCAGCACGACGAGCGAGGTCCCTCGAATCTAGCGACTCTGTCCAAGTGACCCCCACAGTCCAGTGACTCTTCAGCCCAAGTTTGGTGGAGGTAAGTCCTTGCCTCACCTCGCTGGACTGAATTGCTGGGAACCGCGACTTTGCAGCTACTCCGGCCCCTGTGCACTTCCGGTGGAAATCCTTTGTGCACAGCCAAGCCTGGGTCCACGGCACTCTAACCTGCATTGCACGACTTTCTAAGTTGGTCTCCGGCGACGTGGGACTCCTTTGTGCAACTTCGGCGAGCACCGTTTCACGCCTCCTCGTAGTGCCTGTTTCTGGCACTTCTCCGGGTGCTACCTGCTTTAGTGAGGGCTCTTTGTCTTGCTCGACGTCCCCTCTCTCTTCAGGTCCAATTTGCGACCTCCTGGTCCCTCCTGGGCCCCAGCAGCGTCCAAAAACGCCAAACGCACGATTTGCAGCTAGCAAGGCTTGTTGGCGTTCTTTCGGCGGGAAAACACTTCTGCACGACTCTCCTCGGCAAGAGGGATCCGTCCACCAAAAGAGAAGTCTCTAGCCCTTTTCGTTCCTGCAGAAACCTCAGCTTCTTCTGTCCAGTCGAAGCTTCTTTGCACCCGCAGCTGGCATTTCGTGGGCATCTGCCCATCTCCGACTTGCTTGTGACTTTTGGACTTGGTCCCCTTGTTCCACAGGTACCCTAGATTGGAAATCCACAAGTGTTGCATTGCTGGTTTGTGTCTTTCCTGCATTATTCCTCTAACACGACTACTTTGTCCTTAGGGGAACTTTAGTGCAATTTGCACTCACTTTTCAGGGTCTTGGGGAGGGTTATTTTTCTAACTCTCACTATTTTCTAATAGTCCCAGCGACCCTCTACAAGGTCACATAGGTTTGGGGTCCATTCGTGGTTCGCATTCCACTTTTGGAGTATATGGTTTGTGTTGCCCCTATCCCTATGTTTCCCCATTGCATCCTATTGTAACTATACATTGTTTGCACTGTTTTCTAAGACTATACTGCATATTTTTGCTATTGTGTATATATATCTTGTGTATATTTCCTATCCTCTCACTGAGGGTACACTCTAAGATACTTTGGCATATTGTCATAAAAATAAAGTACCTTTATTTTTAGTATAACTGTGTATTGTGTTTTCTTATGATATTGTGCATATGACACTAAGTGGTACTGTAGTAGCTTCACACGTCTCCTAGTTCAGCCTAAGCTGCTCTGCTAAGCTACCATTATCTATCAGCCTAAGCTGCTAGACACCCTATACACTAATAAGGGATAACTGGGCCTGGTGCAAGGTGCAAGTACCCCTTGGTACTCACTACAAGCCAGTCCAGCCTCCTACATCACATCATAGCAAGAGTATTCCTTCTCACCACAGTAGAAGTGATATTTCTGTTAACCAAGCTGTTAGGGTGCCTTCTGTAAGGGATAGGTCTCCTTCTGTCCATTTTCACCATACTTCTGTTTCAAGGCATGTCCCACCCACCCACCCTGATGACAGATTGTTAGAAAGGGAGCTCAATAGATTGAGAGTGGAACAAACCAGACTGAAGCTCAAGAAGCAACAGCTGGATTTGGATAGACAGTCCTTAGAAATAGAGAAGGAGAGACAGAAATTGGGTTTAGAAACCCACGGTGGCAGCAGCAGTATTCCCAATAGTCATCCTGCAAAAGAGCATGATTCTAGGAATCTGCACAAGATAGTTCCCCCTTATAAGGAGGGGGATGACATTAATAAGTGGTTTGCTGCACTTGAGAGGGCAAGTGTTGTACAGGATGTCCCTCAAAGGCAGTGGGCTGCTATCCTATGGCTATCATTTAGTGGAAAAGGTAGGGATAGGCTCCTTACTGTGAAAGAAAGTGAAGCCAATGATTTCAAAATTCTTAAGAATGCACTCCTGGATGGTTATGGCTTAACCACTGAACAGTACAGGATAAAGTTCAGAGAGACCAAAAAGGAGTCTTCACAAGACTGGGTTGATTTCATTGACCATTCAGTGAAGGCCTTGGAGGGGTGGGTACATGGCAGTAAAGTTACTGATTATGACAGCCTGTATAACTTGATCCTGAGAGAGCATATTCTTAATAATTGTGTGTCTGATTTGTTGCAACAGTATCTAGTGGACTCAGATCTGATCTCTCCCCAAGAATTGGGAAAGAAGGCAGACAAATGGGTCAGAACAAGAGTGAACAGAAAAGTTCATACAGGTGGTGACAAGGATGGCAAGAAGAAAGATGGTGAAAAATCTCAAGATAAGCATGGGGATAAGGGTAAAACCAAAGATCCCACTTCAAATCTTAAACACTCTTCAGAGGGTGGGGATAAAACAAATTCTTCCTCTTCTTCTATTGCAGAGCTACTCTCTACTTATCACCACTTAGACAATAAAGTCTCAACTGGCCAAGGTTAGCCTTATTGTCCTTCGTTTGGGGGGGGGGTTGTGTGAGAAAGTAGCCTCTTTCTAGCCTTGTTACCCCCACTTTTGGCCTGTTTGTGAGTGTATGTCACGGTGTTTTCACTGTCTCACTGGGATCCTGCTAGCCAGGGCCCAGTGCTCATAGTGAAAACCCTATGTTTTCAGTATGTTTGTTATGTGTTTCTGGGACCCTGCTAGTCAGGACCCCAGTGCTCATAAGTTTGTGGCCTATATGTATGTTTTCCCTGTGTGGTGCCTAACTGTCTCACTGAGGCTCTGCTAACCAGAACCTCAGTGG